>NC_086241.1:40992500-41361250 GCF_036321145.2 Pelmatolapia mariae
GAAGAAGAAAAAGATTAAGATACCGCATATGGCTCTTCAATGTCCCAAACAAAATTTTTTATAGTGTAATTTTTTTCATCAAGCCAATTCAAAAGCATGAGTCACGTATGCATTATGTTGTTTTACTGCAAAGGTAATCACGGTGCAGTATAAACCTCTCTTATTTTATACTAGTTGTCTAGCTAAGTAAAAAAAAACAAACAAACGTTATTATTGTTATTATTGTAATTGTCTGTAACAACTGTCCAAATTTCAGCTGAAATCACTGTTCTTTTTCTTCCTGTCTCCTTTCCCTGAATTTTGATGTTGATTGATTTTAACAATATCAAAACAATGTTTAGTAGGCTGGGCACTCTGAAATGGCACGTTAGTTGAATTATGTAGTTAGCAACACTAGTGAACGATTTTGATTTGTTCTGTTTAAGAAATAGTATCTGTACTGTAGTTCTATTTAACTTCTTTGCATTATGGATCACAAGTGAATCAGTACAAAACTGTTTTCGTGATTGAGGATGTGAGGGTTATCTCTCATATCACAACTCTTTACATGACTTATAGTAGCCAAATGTCATTCATTTTCAATGGCAGATTTCTTTTTCGCTTTCTCTGTTTTTGTCCCGTTCTCTTTACTTCTCTCTTGCTCTCCTTCTCTTTGTCTCTTCCTTCATTCTGTTATGCGCATGTGTGTGTGCATGGTTGCCTCTTTGTTCTATATCTCTGAAGACATGCCCTTCAGCTGGTGCTGCTGACAGACTTCAAAAAACTGTGCTTAAGGACTGGCTCCGCTGCTCCAGCTTTGCCAGATCATACAGTATCTTAGTAGTTTACATTTTGTCTAGTATCGCTTTCATCTCTTCTTCCACAAAGCTCACAGCCCAATCAGATTCTCCCATTGCATGTTTGGAATTTACTGGATTTTGATTCAAACTCAGATTACCTGCATGTCTTTCCACTCACCTGCTTAAAATGTACCCTTCTCTTCATCCCCACAGAAAACAGCCCTGCAGTTCATGTTGTTGTTAAATTACAACTTTGTTAATAAACCTTTTTTGAATTGTTCCTGTGGTCTGCCTGTGCTTGGGTCCAACTGTTGTCGTAAAAACATAAGAGAATGAACACAGCATCTGATTGGCCAGACAGTATCAGACACTCTCTAACTTGCCGTCGGCACTGTGATCCTCATTCAACTAATCCCTTTAGTCCCCACTAATACAATCCTGGTTCCCCAGCCTTTCTTCTATGAAGCATCTTCACGATAATGTGAGACTTATGCGAATGAGCTGGCCTGGTGTTGTGGACTTCTGCTTCTGGTTTTGTCAGCGTTAAGCTGACAACCCCACTTCACACTACTCTGAGGTGTCTAATCTAGGGTGTCTGTCTTAGTGGAATTATTCAAAGAATTGGCCACAAGCTGAAATGAATTATTGTGTCCTCAGTGGTGTATTTGCGTAATCGTAGTCTTTCACTAAACGTCCTCCTGTGACTGGCCAGCATGTCATGGAGTGGATGGGAGGCAATGTCGGCATCGTCCTTATGTAGGACAACATCTGGCTCTCCAGAGTCCAGCTCCCTCCCCACAACATTATTGGCCTTGCAGACCAGTTTATTGAATCTGGTGCTATCTGCAACCCTACACCTGCTGCCCCGGCATGACACATCATAGAGGATGGCACTGGCTGCAACAAACTCATGGAAAATCCTGAGCATTGTCTGACAGATATGAAAAGACTCAACCACCTTCAGAAAATAGAGATGTGTACTTATCTACAATACAATACAATTTTATTGATATAGCACGTTTAAAACCAGGGCGTACACCAAAGTGCTTCACAGTTAAAATAACGGTAAATGATTACACTGAACAGTAAGTCATTAAAACAAGGTAAAATACAGAAAGTAGAGAAAACAAACAAAAAGCATTAGTAAATAGAGATAGGGAGAGAGCATGATTATCCAGAGAAATGAGTAGCGATACAGCAGTTAATGAGCGGTGAGAATTAGCGAGTCGGAAAAGCCAGGTTGAATAGGTAAGTTTTCAAGCATGCGTTAAAGGATTGAATTGAATCAGAGGCACGAATGGTAGCAGGAAGACTACTCCAGAGGTTTGGTGCTACAGAGGCAAAAGCACGATCACCCCTAGTCGGTGCCTGGGCTGGGCCAGAAGTAACTGACCGGAAGATCGTAAAGAACGGCTGGGAGTATAGAGACTGAGGTATAGGTATAGTCCTCCACATTTACCTCCTGGATTGAAACAGGGATCGCTGGTTTCCTGGCCTTGAGAACACGGGGACTCACCCTGTCTGTCCCAGCAAACCTGCCTGAGTGGAGTCTCCTCATTTGTTTCTGAAACTGGTCATGAGTGAAAGTGACAGGTGAGGGAGGGGTGTCAGGACTTTTACAAGAAGCTATGGTGCAATGAAGAGAGAGGGGGAGTAGCATGGCTGTGGATTACAAGCTGACTACAGGTAAGTGAGGGTGTTGGGTGTGCATCAACTGCAGCGTCAAAACTTTTGAAGAGCAAATTGAAGTCGTTGGCTCTGTCCTCACTGCCCTCACCTCCTCTGCTGTTGGATGGCCTGAATCCAGTGATGGTCTTCATGCCGCTCCAGACCACACACACACACATGTAAGGTAGGCTTTTCAGCCAAGTGTCTTTACAATGTAAGACACATTCACATGACTGTTGTTTAAAATTTCCTCTTTATAAATGTGTCTGAACTGGACTTCATCTTTTATAAACTTGAATACAGTTTAAGAGAAATTTTAAGCCAACTTCCACATGCCACTGCTCATAATGAATTGGTTCCTAAAGTCATTAAATTAATGATGAAAATGTTTTGAGTATTTTTAGCAATATTTTGTACTTCGATGTTTTATAGTTTTAAAATAACAAATAATAAAACTTGGCCATCATGGTTTGTCAATATTTATGACCTTCTCTATACTTATAACGGCTCCTTTGGCACCATCACAGATTGTTGACTTGCGCTAGTCAAGAGCCTGTTGGTTTTTTGGGTACTACGTGTCAAATTTTAGCAAACAGCAGGTATAGAACTCACTTTAAATAAATATAGAAACAAACTTTACTTAAACACAAGGCTGAGCTCAACTGAACACACGAATCCAGTTAATGGGAGAGAGAGACAGACATGAGGAGCAGAGGCAGGTAGCGCAGGACCAGGCAATGTCTGTGAGAGGAGAAGACAAGTTAGACTGGGCAGAGAATCCAGGAGTTGAGGTAGCTCATGTTCTCCAGAGGATTATCATGAGAAAACCTTACCTGGGATCCGAGCTATCGGGGCAGGGGAGTGTGCCAAAAGGCAGAAACCTTGAACCCACGAGGCAGCTGGTGAAGGGTGGACAGTCAGGTGAGCGTGGGAAGGCTCCGAAGAGGTGAGGCACCTGAGGTGAGTAATGATCCCAAGCAGCAGCAGAGGAAATGGCATTTGTGAGAGGTAAGTGGCACATCGAGGTGAGGTCTGCAGCTGGATGGCTTACTGGAGATGAAGAGAAAAAAAGCTGGAATTACACAAGGAAGAGCAAAACTAGACTAACCTTTTTACACGCTGGGAGAGCTGATAATCTCGTGGAGTCTGGATGGGTGTGCTGGTTCTTTTGTGCAGCATTTGTTTGCACTGATGATTAAGAGGTGACCTGAAGAGGAGGAGAAGAGACTCCAGCTCCAATTCAATTCAATTCAATTTTATTTATATAGCGCCAAGTCACAACAGCAGTCGCCTCAAGGCGCTTCATATTGTACAGTATATCCTATAATAATAGATACAGAGAAAACCCAACAATCATATGAGAAAGCACTTTGGCGACAGTGGGAAGGAAAAACTCCCCTTTAACAGGAAGAAACCTCCGGCAGAACCAGGCTCAGGGAGGGGCGGGGCCATCTGCTGTGACCGGTTGGGGTGAGAGAAGGAAGACAGGATAAAGACATGCTGTGGAAGAGAGACAGAGGTTAATAGCAGGTGCAATTCAATGCAGAGAGGTCTATTAACACATAGTGAGTGAGAAAGGTGACTGGAAAGGAAAAACTCGATGCATCATGGGAATCCCCGGCAGCCTACGTCTATTGCAGCACAACTAAGGGAGGATTTAGGGTCACCTGATCCAGCCCTAACTATATGCCTTAGCAAAAAGGAAAGTTTGAAGCCTAATCTTAAAAGTAGAGATAGTGTCTGTCTCCTGAATCCAAACTGGAAGCTGGTTCCACAGAAGAGGGGCCTGAAAACTGAAGGCTCTGCCTCCCATTCTACTTTTAAATACTCTAGGAACAACAAGTAAGCCTGCAGTGTGAGAGCGAAGTGCTCTAATAGGGTGATATGGTACTACAAGGTCATTAAGATAAGATGGGGCCTGATTATTTAAGACCTTGTATGTGAGGAGCAGGATTTTGAATTCTGGATTTAACAGGGAGCCAATGAAGGGAAACCAATACAGGAGAAATCTGCTCTCTCTCTCTAGTCCCTGTCAGGACTCTTGCTGCAGCATTTTGGATTAACTGAAGGATTTTCAGGGAGTTTTTAGGACTTACTGATAATAATGAATTACAGTAGTCCAGCCTGGAAGTAATAAATGCATGAACTAGTTTTTCAGCGTCACTCTGAGCTAAACTCACCGATCCTTCAAAGTCCTATCTCCATTCAGTCATCTTAGTTTATAAATGTAGGCCCTTCTAAACTCTTCTGTATTCACATCAAAGCACAATTTGAAATCAGTCATTGTTCTTAAGTATTTGTAACTATTCATTAACTCCATTTCTGGTTGTTATTGTGTGTGAGCTGGAGAGAATGGTCAATAATCATGAGACTTGGCTCTAAAAAGCAACCATAACACAATTTTGAGATGAATTTCATCAACTAGGTCATGGCATATTTCATTATTTTCCTGGAGGCTAACGAAAATTTTGTCATTTCTGTTTTTAGAGGACAGTTGTGCTTGCAATTTTATCATGTCCTGAGGTGCTAAATTTCACCTTCATGATCTTTTTAATAAGGGCCTTGTATGATGTTGCTGTCAGCATTTACACTTTACATTCAGTTTTTGTGCTTGGTGTCTGTATACCTATAGTTTAGCTCTGCTTCATTCCTGTTATTCTTTCGTCTGACTTTATCTACCTCATGTTGCTTGGTAACAGGCGGATATTAATGTTCAGTGAGTGACAATGGAAGAGTTTTCTTTCCCCTTGAGATTAAAAGTCTCCATGGAGATGATCTACTGTTCAGCCTCACCTTTAAGGAAAATTGTTTGCGAGGGAGGGACAGAGCATGTGCAGTTTACAATCTTAAGGTGTGACTGTGCTTGAACTCTTTTAGATTCTCCAAAACGCTGGAGTCGGGGGAGAGGGTTGATACCCTCTGAACAGTTTTGTTATCTCACTCCCAAACACAAAAAGTGCTCTATTGTCTGACAAAATGAGCAAGAGTGCATTGATGCACAAATAGATGACCGTAAAGAAACCATGAATACCAAATCTAGATCTATACATTTTTTGTTTGTTTTATGGCCTCAGATATGGTACCTTTGGACTTTCCCTTGTATTTAAGGGTTGTTCTTCAGACATCATATAAGTGTTAGAAAGTGTTTTCATTTCTAACAAATGTGATTCTGTCCTCTCTCTGACAGGACTGATTGACTACAACTTTCACTGCTTCAAAAAAGCCATCCAGGAGGTTTTTGATGTTCGCGTAAAGGTTCAACAGAACCGAAAACTCCTCAACCAAAGGAGGTGGAGTAAACTGACTCTGACCAGCGGAGTGTGCAGCAGCACCCACTAACAACTGTACCTGAGCTGCACCCTGATGGCTTTTTAAAATTGTTTTCTTAGTGTGAATCATTTGCTCCATTCAGCCCCCCAGTGTCTTTCACTTGTCTGTTTTTACTGGGCAAAAATAACACAAGAAAACTAAACTACACAAAAAAATTAATATTTAAGTACATTTGAAGATGTTTATGATGGGAACCTGAACCAATTAGTATGTTAATGCCCCATTTTTGCAGTGACCTGTGGCATATGTGGAATGTTCACTTTTGGTCTGTTTTTTTTTCCGGTAATGTGAAAAAAATACTTTTAAAATAAAGAATTATACAAGAGGCAGTAGAATAGAAGATCCCTTTATTGTCATTGTACAACAAAATTTTGGAAACTCGAGTTCCCCGACTGTATAGTGAAGTATGGAAGTTGTGATGGAAAAGCTTTTTAAACCGTACTTTCAGCCAAAGAGACCAACTCTTAAAGGTTTTTTCTTTATCAGATTTGACTGGTGATTCTATACATGCAGTTTTTTTACATCCAGGAAAGTGTTGAGAAAAACTGGGGAAGACACCACCACAAGGTATGCAGATTGGACCCAGACTGCTATTTAGCCATGTGGCATATGATCGTCTGCTCAACTAGTGAGCTAAACTGGTGCCACATACATGCAGTTTTTATGTCCCACTGACCACTGAAATGGACATTCTCTCCCTCCCCCATTTATTTTGATAGGAACTTTACACAGACCAAATTAAATGTCTGATTATGTGTCAGAGGGGTTTTCAAGTGGTGAGACCTGTTCTGATTTGTCAGTTATCATCCTTGTTTCAGTAGAAGAGTGGAGTCAGCATCTCTTTTCTATACAGTATTTTCATTAACAACTGAGTCTTCTAGCTAAAAGTTAACGTGAAAATGTAAGTAAATGTGATGACTGAAGTGTTTCCTTGTTCCCTGTATTAAAAATGTTCATGTCGAACTATGTCTATTGCACTACATTTGACACTGTCTATATTTTTTGCTTGGATTTTGAGTCATGACTGCACTCAAAGTTTCGCGATTCTTTCCAATTCAGATTCTTTTCCGTATGTAGTTTATATACTTTATATGTCACGCTGTATCAGCGGGTCTGCTAGGTTTGGTTTATTACAACTGAAATAAAATTCCCTCCATCTATCCCTTACCCAGCTGACCCAAAGTAAAAAGAAAAAAATATATTGTTGCATGGCACCTACAAGGATCATCATTAATAACTAAATTATACAGAATCCTGAACACACTTTGATCCATTAACATAGCTCAGTATCTGAATTTGGTCAGTGTAAATCTGTGTTCTATGAACTTTCTTAGACTTTTGAAAATTCATTTTAGCAGGTCATGGCACAAAATGGAAAATACAATTTTAATCAACATTTACATGATCTGCAGGATATTGTAAGTTTTGTTTGATCGTTTTCATGAATCGTCAGGTGGTCCGTCACCATGAATTATGGAATTCATTCTCTCCCACTCTCTTCAAAAAGGCTGGATCCAGTGTAACCTGTGCTACAGGAAGTCATAAAGGCAACATTGAATGACTCTTATAATGACTGTACACAGACACTTCCAGGTGACTTATTTCAGTTAGGAACCTTCCAAAGCAAAATAGACTATTGGACTGGAGCAGACCCTGAATTTCTCTCTGGCTCCTTCCCTGCTGAAACCACTCACTAACACTCAGTTTGTCTGTGAAGGTTCTCAGTCATCCAGGTCATCGTAGTCTAAGGAGCTTGGAAAGAAAAGTGTCTGGACTTCTTTAAGCTGCTTGAAAACGTTTCACCTCTCATCCGAGAAGCTTCTCCACCATTTGAACCTAGAACTGAAGAAGCTTTTCAGATGAGAGGCGAAACATTTTCAAGCAACTTAAAGAAGTCCAGACGCTTTTCTTTCCAAGGTCCTTAAACACTCAGTTTCATTTCCTCACTTATGCGGCTGTTGTCAACCACATACAAGAGCATATTCATATGCACAAATACATCTTTACAAGCCTAAAATCCTGGTCTTTGACATTCATGGATTTCATGGCTACTAAACCAGATCTCAGGCTACCTTCTGAATATCAACTGTTCTAAAGCTTTAAGCCTTATGTTCTATTCTGCATTTAATTTTATGTTAAACCACGGTCAGATACTGTTTATGGCAATTACAGCCATTCTGTCATTTCCTCCCTCTCCCTTTCCTATACACACACACAAAGTGTAGCTTAGATATCCATGTGTACATGTGTGTGTACAGTGTAGTGTGCCTCTTAGCCAGGTCACCAGTGGATTCAGTGGATTGCATAACAGCTGCTAGTGTCTTTGTCTGAACTACAATGTGTTACATAAGCAAATTTGATGTTCACAGATATAATCCGGCCTGTGCTCCCTGAGTACTTCCCATCTAGGATTTCCAGCATGTCCTCGTCCTGAGCTCAACACTCACCTTGCCCCACAGCTGCTTCAGTTTGACATAACTTTGCATAAAGGCAGATCAAAACATCGAAACGAGCTATAGTGGTGTGAAAAAGGGTTTGCCCCCTTCCTGATTTCCTAATTTTTGTGTATGTTTGTCACACTTAAATGTTTCAGATCATCAACAAATTTAAATATTAGACAAAGATAACACAAGTAAACACAAAATACAGTTTCTAAATGAGGAAAAATATCCAAACCTGTTCTCAATTAGGAACCAGGACCCGCCTGACAAAGTAGAGTAGACCCAAAGATCAGTGAGAGCATAGTGAGAGTCATTCACCACAAATGGTGAACCTTCCTAGGAGTGGCCAGCCAAACAAAATTATCTGCAGCAATAACTCATCCAAGAGGTCACAAAAGACCCCAGAACATCCAAAGAACTGCAGACCCTACTTGACTAGTTAAGGTCAGTATTCATAATTCCACCATAAAAAACAGACAGGGAAAAAAATGGCCTGCATGGCAGAGTTCCAAAACCACAGCTGATCAAAACAAATATAAAGGCTCGTCTCAGTTTTGCCAGAAAACATCTTGATGATCCCCAAGGTTTTCTGGAAAATACTCTGTGGACTGATGAGTCAAAAGTGGAACTGCTTGAAAAGTGTGTCTCCCACTACATCTGGCATAAAAGTAACATAGCAGTTCAGAAAAGGAACATCATAACACCAGTAAAATATTGTGGCGGTAAACATGTCACTCTCGGTCTGATTGTGGAGGGGACCAGAGAAAACTACAGAGTCCGACATTGTTTTGGCAAAGTTTGGCAAACCGATTTAATATTGATTTTAGTGATCTCCGATAGACATAACCGGGTGTCATTACTGCCGACATGAATTATAGTTTTACTGAATTTACCTCTAACCTTAGCCAGCAGTTTTAAACTTCCCTGAATGTTGCCAGCTCTGGCCCCTGGAAGACAATTGACTATGGTTGCTAATGTCTCTAGCGTCACGTCTCAGAACAGAATCACCAATTACCAGAGTTTGATAACCAGCAGGTGTGTCACAGAGTGGGAAAAAGTGGTTAGACACATGAACAGGTTGGTGGTGTTCCAGGGGCTCCTGTTTATGACTATGCTTCCTCCTCACTGTCACCCAGCCATCTTGTTTCCCCGGCTGCTTGGGACAGTCTGCCGGGACCAGCTGGCAGGGCCTACACTACCTAGTCTCCATTTCAGTGACCCTGGCCTCCAGAGCTGCAAATAGGCTACATTTATTACAACTTTATCACTGCTAAAGGAGGCCAAGAAGTTACTAAACATCTTACAAAATGAGCAGTGCAGGAGGGACAGGTGCTAGCGAGTCGCTAAGCTAGCGAAACCCTAAAGACACAGTGAGTGAATACTGTGACTATAAATTAGCGAGTGAATTCACAGACATTAAAATGAGTCCATGTTTACTCTCATATGTTTGTGCACAATCTTATCACTTTAGTAGCACATTTAGAAAAATGTTTAGATCCTTCTGATCAAGCTGTAATGAAAATAATACAGTCATGGCAAAAGAATGTGCTCATATTCCACTTGTGCAAGCTAAATTTTGTGAATTTTGAATATCTACAAAAATACTTGAAATGTGCTGCCGTCATAGATTAAGCCTACTGTAAGGTATGTCTGAGGCTTTACCTTTATACTAAGACTACTGGATGCCTAATGAACACAGTTGCAATACAGCATCTGAACACAGTTTATAGATGCATTACTGCAGTTTTTGTGCTATGGTTCCTGAGTCTTTGACCCAATGTTTTGATTTTTGTGTCATTTTCTGTATTTGTGTTAGTTTTTTTCTCCATATTTCCCAGGTCTAGTTTCTAAATTACTCCATCCCTGGTTTCAGCATATTACTTGAGTGCCTTTGTAGTCTTGCCTTCCTTATGTTGTTTCATATGCACACTACATAAAGGACAAAACACAGATGAGACAAACACAAACACGGAAAAAATATGTATAAAGGCTAATTTACACCACAGAACCCTGTTCTCAAAAATGGATATAGCTATAATCCTGTCTGTGAAGCTGGATTTAAGAAATAAGTGCTTAAAAAGTTGTTGGCACCATCTTCTGTCAGTAAGGAACGTTACATCACCAGGTTGGTTGGTTGATCAGAATTATTGTCTAAAGGCAAAGAAAAATGGCAGACAGGTTTAGGCACGGGAAAGAAAAAGACGGAGGAAAGAGAAGCTGGGAAGAGAGTTTAAAAAAAGGAGACCCACAGAAAAATAGAGAAGAGGGATAGAGAGAAAAGACACTGAAAATCTGTTTGATCACTGACTGAGAAAAAACTCGCAAAAAAAACAACAACACAGTTGGGAAATCACAGGAACAACCAACGTAAGCGTAAGTAACAGTAAATAATAAGTACTGAATGTTACTGAGCAGCATACAGTACTAATAATGCATGATATGTTTAGAGGCAGCAGTCAACCAAGACAGTATGTGTCTGTAAGCACATATCTATCATATCTATCTAATAGACTCCCATTTGTTCATGTAAATGGAGAGTCCGCTTCACACACTAAGTTTAATTATGGAGTTCCACAGGGTTCAGTGCTAGGACCAATTCTGTTTATATTATACATGTTTCCGCTAGGCAGTATCATTAGAATGCATAGCATTTTAACGGCTATGCAGATGATACCCAGCTTTATCCATGAAGCCAGATAACACAATGTCTGCAGAAATATCTTAAAGACATAAAGACTTGGGTGACTTCTAAATTTCTGCTTCTAAATTAAGATAAAACTGAGGTTATTTTACGCCAATTTGTACATGGAAGAAGTGGAAATGAGGGCTTTGCTATCCTACCCTGGAACACCACCAAGTCATTGGTTCAGGGATGTGGATGACACCTGGGTGAAAATCAAATCTCAGGACGTACCACAATTCACGGATCACATTAACTTGACCCATCAAATCTCATCAGGACGCTACAACACAGAGCGAACACCATCCCCACTGACACAGCGGCCAGAGAAGCAGAAGAACATCACATCAAGAAGGCCCTGAGTAAATGTGGTTATCCCAGCTGGACTTTTGTCAAAGCTAGGAAGGCACCTAAAGAAAGCTCCAGCCGATCCAGGAGAGAAGGAGAACCGCTGCCTAAGCAAAAACCTGTAGTGATCCCATATGTGTCAGGAGTATCGGAGCAGTTGAGACGCATTTTTTCTAAACACCGGGTCTCTGTGGCTTTTAAACCCCAAAACACGCTGCGCCAAAAATCGGTCCACCCCAAGGATCGGGTCCCCCGACACAAACAGAGTAACATAGTGTACGCTGTTAAGTGCCAGGAGGATTGGCAGGATTTATACATCGGGGAAACCAAACAACCTCTAGCAAAGCGGATGGCACAACACAGAAGAGCTACCTCGTCAGGCCAGGACTCTGCAGTCTATTTACACCTACAGGCCAGTGGACACTCTTTCAATGATGAGGATGTACACATCCTGGACAGGGAGGAACGCTGGTTTGAGCGCGGAGTCAAGGAGGCCATTTACGTGAAAAGGGAAAGACCATCTCTGAATCGAGGAGGGGGCCTAAGGGTACATCTGTCACCATCTTACAATGCTGTGATTGCAGCCATTCCCCAACTCTCTGTGAATGGCACTCATGGTTGTTGATCGGTGGTCATGAGAATTTGCATAATTCCCATTGTTCCTTCAGTGGGCTGGTTTCAGTCATTGTGCAAAGGTGTGTTTATAAGATTGGGGAAACCTGCAGTCAGCTGAGACTGAAGAAGTCACCTGGATCAGTGACAAAGAATTTCTCCCACTGAAAACGCTACGTCCAGATGAACAGAATCAACTTTTGGAGATTTACTTACCTGGATGATTGAGAATGCATCAAGACATTCCTGCTAACTTCTAACTCCGTTAAATTTAATAAATTCTGTTTTCATTGATGACTGGATGTTAAACTTAATTGTTACACCTGGTAAAGCAGCAATAATGATAATTTTGTTAAAGATGAAAGAATTTAGACAGTTTTTAACTCTCAGTGATGCTACAGTGTTTTGGACCTGAAGAAGACGGAGTTTTGGACCCAGATTACTCCGCGTCCGCGAGGCTCCTGACTACGGTAGCCGTAATGCTCCAACAATCCATCAAGCGGTGCGGCTTTGTAGCTTACCAAAGTTGTACTAAAACATTTTTGACAGATTTATGAGTGCCGTGTACCACATAAAATTGGTTTGAGGTCAGTAAGCACAACTGGAATTCATACATAAGGCACACGGGATTATAAGGCGCACTGTCGATTTTTGAGAAAATTAAAGGATTTTAAGTGCGCCTTATAGTGCGGAAAATACAGTATGCCATATCTGCAAAATTAGAAACATCCTGTCTCTACATCCTGCATTTTCGTGAATTTATTACTTCTAGGTTGGACTATTGTAATTCGTTATTATTAGGCTTTCCTAAAAACTCTGAAAAGCCTTCAGTTCATCCAAAATGCTCCAGTGAGAGTACTGGCTAGAATAGTACAGAGTCTCGATTAATCAGGCCCAACTTATCTTAAAGACCTGATAGTACCATTTCACCCCAATAGAGTATTTCGCTCTCACACTGTAGGCTTACTTGTGGTTCTTAGGGTATTTAAGTAGAATGGGAGCCAGAGCCTTCAACCCCCTTCTGTAGAACCAGCTCCCAGTTTGGATTAGGGAGAAAGACACCCTCTCTACTTTTAAGTTTAGGCGGGATCAGCAGATGGCTCCAGCCCCTTGAGCCTGGTTCTGCCAGAGGCTTCTTCCTGTTAAAGGGGAGTTTTTCCTTCCCAATATCAACATAGTACTTGCTCATAGGGGGTCTTTTGATTGTTGACGTTTTCTCTGTATTATTGTCTTTACTTTACAATATAAAGCACCTTGAATCAACTGTTGTTGTGATTTGGCACATGTAAATAAAACTGAATTGAATTAAATTGAATTGAATTCAGTTTCCCCCTCCCTCCTTACCTGCTTGTGCATATATTGTCTTAATGTCTCTTTGTCTTTTGTCTCTTCGTCCCTTATTCTTCAGTGATGTATTTCCCTGCTGTATGTTTGCCATTTTCCTCAAGGAGTGAATCCCCTGGTTGTGTTCATAAATTGGATTATTGTTCATTCTGTAATTTTTGATCAGCCTGTAATAAAAGCTTGGTTTATGCTCTCTGTGTCCTGAGTCTTGTATTTGGGTCTCCAACCTCTATTTATATGCCCTTTTCCTTTTTCTTGTTTGTAGGTTTATTTTAATTTTAATGTTTGCAACCCCCTATTTCCATTTTAGGTTGAAAAACACAGTCAGAAGTGACTCCTTCAGACAACTGTGACATCATCCTGTTTGATTCAGTGTTGAAACGGCAAACCGAAAACTCCTGACAGGTAAAATGAACCCAGTAAACATAAAACCTAAAAATACTGCTCTCCTGGGAAGAAGTCTGTGATATGAGACATGAAGAGGCTGCCAAAGTGAATATCCAGCAACACCATCTGAAGATCTGTTCTGCTTCAGCTTGCTGCTGTGCACCGTGGGAGGGGGCATGTGTGTGTAAACTAGCATTACTAATCCTGTGGGGACGTCAGTTGTTTTCATGGTCACATTGTGAGGTCTTTTCTTTTAGAGGAGGTAGCAAGCACTCAAACTATAGCACTGCAGAGTGGGGGGGGGCCTTTGGACACTTTTTTTGATTGTCAAAGCACCTTTTTGAATATGCTGTTAACCTTAGCCTTGTTTGCCTGATTTTATTGGGTTTCTTATGTTTCTCATTGGCTTGTTTTTGCTTATTAAACCTGATTAATTTATCTTTTGATTCTTTGCTTTATGTGACCAAGGGAGGCTTGCAGGGATAAGCTGCCATTTTTCTTTTAATATTCACCTTTTCTTTTCATATTCTTTGGTTAACATGGAATTGAGGTGTAGGTTTATAAATTTTCTATTGACCAAGTTAATCAGTTGGTGATGTGCTGTTTTAAATTATAATTTACAATTGTACTTGTTGGCTTTGACTCTCCCTGAAATTATCTTAGGGGTGAGTCCCACACTGTAGAATCAAATTAGTTCCCAAAACATTTTGAGGCAAACTCAAAAAGTGCCTCAAAAAAATTGAGTAAAGCTGACTTAAGATGACTAAGTTAGGACAACTTTTTCATTGCAAATATACAGTACTAAGAATAACTTGATGTTTCTGATTGTGCAATACTAATTATTTACCCTAATTGTTTATATATTGATATAACACTGTATGCAAGTATAATTCAAAAAGAATAATTAACAACACTTCTCTTTTTTGTAATTGAAGTCTTTATTTGTTTTTAACATTTAACCACATAAAAACAACAAACAAAACAACAACAGAAAAAAAAAGAAAAAAAAGAGGAAAAAAAAAGACAGCTTTAAATCCCATGGTTATTTCACCTTTGCATTTTGGGTATGCCTTTGACAAGCCACTCCTTCCAGAACACCGTTTTTTTCCCAATCTGTACAGCAGTGTTGTTCCATAGCGAGGTATAAGGTTGTCTTAAATGAGATGCTCCACACATCTTGTGCACCTCTACCCAAACAGCTTTAGAATACCCGAGCACTGGGTTATTATGAAAGTCTTGTCCATTAATAGCCGAGCCCTGTGAGAGAACATCCAAGGGTGTAAAAGGGCTCACTAGTTCCTGTTCGATCTTCATCCAGCTCAGCTCAGAGTCCGAACCTGTCCAGTGCTTGGCCAGTCTTGACATTTCAAAAGCTAAATTATACAACTTCACATTTGGGAGGGGCATTCCCCCAATGTCTTTAGAGGCCCATATTTTCTTTATATTCACTCTTGGCTTCTTGTTATTCCACAAAAAATCTTTAATTAGCTTCTCAAATTGACTAAATATGTGTAAAGGAATTCTTACAGGTAACATCATGGAAACATAATTGAACTGTGGGGCCACCATCATTTTAACCACATTAATTTTACCCCATAGTGTAAGATTCAATTTATCCCATTTATCCAGATTTGTTTTTATCTTTAGGAGGAGAGGTTCCATATTTGAAAGCATAATATCCTCCAGTTTGGGGTTTAATAATATTCCTAAATACTTCATACCTGAAGGTAAATACTTAAAATTGAATGGAGTAATGCATCTAGAATGACATGATGCTGATAGTGGCATGCCTTCCGATTTGTACCAGTTTATCTTATAACCTGACAACCTTGAAAATGACTCAACACATGTGAGTAGCGCTGGTAGAGACTGCATGGGATCCGTTAATACTGCTAATATGTCATCAGCATATGGAAATAACTTGTGCTCCATACCCCCTGCATGAACACCTCTGATATCCCTGTTAGCTGGAATAGTTAAGGCCAGTGGTTCCAGAAATATTGTGAAAAGCAGCGGGGACAAAGAACACCCCTGTCGGGTCCCGCGAGTGAGATGGAAAAACTCTGACACCAATCCATTTGTCAAAACTGCTGCCCTTGGACTTGCATATACGGTTTTGACCCAGTTACAAAATCCAGGCCCAAACCCAAACCTTGCAAGGGTTGTCATAAGGAAGCCCCATTCTATCCGATCAAAAGCCTTCTCAGCATCCTGCGAGAAGGCCGCAACCGGAGCTAGACTAGATTTGCTTTTGTGCATGAGATGAAGAAGTCTTCTAATATTATCACCTGAAGACCTATTCTTAATAAAACCAACCTGATCACCATTGATGATATCTGGTAATATTTGATCCAAGCGGAAGGCCAAAACCTTTGTCAAAATTTTGCAATCGACGCCTAAAAGGCTTACTGGCCGGTAATTTGATGGGTCCGATAGATCCCTATCCTTTTTAGGAATAAGGGAGATTAGTGCCTCATTAAATGTACTCGGTAAGGAGCCTATTTCTAGTGCCTCAAGATAAACTTTATGCAAGACTGGAGCTAAAATATCAATATATTTCTTATAATACTCAATCGGGAAGCCATCCAAGCCTGGCGATTTCCCATTGTTCATTGATGAGATCGCAGCTCTGACCTCTTCTTCAGTTATAGGCGCATCCAGTCTCGTTTTTTGTTCCTCAGAAAGAGTAGGTAATTGTAGACCTGAAAAAAATGTCTTCACCTCCTCCTCATTAAGTGCACCAGCAGAGGTATACAAATCTTGATAAAATGATTTGAAAATTGAATTTATTTCTTTTGATGAGGTTACCACTTGGCTGTCTTTCTTAATCATAGATATATTATTTAAATTATCTTGCTGCTTCAGTTGCCTTGCCAATAGTCTAATATTCTTTTCGCCACCTTCATAAAATTTTGTTTTAAGCCTAAATAAGGCATATTCTGACTTTTTGTTATAAATGTCATTCAGCTGGTATTTTAATTTACATATAGTCTGGTATTTATAATTTGAGTATTGTCTCGCTAAATCCTTCTCCAATTCTCGTATTTCTTTATCTAAAGTTTTTCCCCGTTCTAGATCACTTTTCTTAACTTTTGTTGCATATGCAATTATCTTTCCTCTTATATATGCTTTAGACGCTTCCCAAACTGTGGCTACTTTATCTGTGGAACCCATATTGATTTCGAAGAAAATTTTAAGATCCTTTGTTAACTCCTCACTAAAACTTTTGTTCTGCAACAACATCGTGTTAAGCCTCCAGCGACCCCTCTTTGTTTTATCTGTGTTTAAATCAATTTGCAACTCTACCGTGGCATGATCACTAATGGCAATGGCACCAATCTCACAGTCTACAACTGAATCGACCAAAGACTTTGATATTAAGGCGAAATCTATCCTTGAATATGTTTTATGACAATTGGAGTAAAATGTATATTCCCTTGAACTAGGATTAACTAACCTCCAAATGTCTACTAGGCAAAGATCCTCTGTCAGTAAATGAACAGCCTCTCTGTCCCTGGGTGTAGACCTACCCCTGGGTTTGCTCTTATCAATTATCCCATCCATCACCTGGTTGAAATCTCCGGCCAATATTACCTGCCCCTCACGATCCCCTATTATCTTGTTAATTCTGTGAAAAAAATCTGGCTCTTCTTTATTAGGTGCATAAATATTACACAAAACTGTTCTAACCCCATTGATTAAAGCTTCCAAGCATATAATGCGCCCTTCTTTATCATTATATTTTTTCAGCAACACGAAGCTTAATTTTTTATTAATAAGGATCAAAACACCATTTCGTTTACTTGAATATGAACTATGAAAAACGGAGCCCACCCAGTCTCGTTTAAACTTTTTTGCCTCTTCTTTTCCAGCAATGTGGGATTCCTGAATAAACGCTATATCTGTCAGGTCCGACGGTGCCCCGACCGGCGACCTGTCTGTATGTGTGTGTTTGTTCTCTCGCTCTGTTTTTGTCTCCGGCTCCGTTGCAGTTGTTACGCGGTTGCGTAGCAACGGGAGATCTCCGACCCGGAAGTGCTGCCACTCTGAGCTGTCCCACCTGTGACTGATTCCTCACCAGCTGCTGCCAATCTTCCACCATCGTTGGGAGAGCTTTTTAATGGTGTGGCTGAGTGACAGACAGCGCTGGAGTATTCCACCAAGCCTGGTAGTGATTCGAACTCAGCGAGTGTAAGACAAGTGTTTGATAGCGGAGGGGGGCTAATCGCGTCTGTTTGCCTTTTTCCAGGAAACGAGCGAGGCGGAGAGACAAGAGGAGAGACGTCACTATTCACGAGAGTTGTGTGGTCACACGAGGGGAGCACTGAAGGGACTTTGCACTGTGGATAACTGTGGATTGGCTTCACTGTAAATAAAGACACTGTTCAACTTTAACGAGAGGTCCGCGTCTGGGTTCTCTTACTCACCACCCCGTAACAGAATACTCCAGCCACTCACATGGACCCAGCGGACGCCACCCCGGTTCTGCGGGAACTCTCGATTCAAGGTGAGATGTTGGAACGCCATGAAAAAATGATGAAACATGTTGTTGATGAACAAACTGAGTTACGGCAGCTGGTCGCTGAATTAAAAGGGATTTTGCTAACTCCTCCTGGGGCTGCAGCTAATGCTCCGTCGCCCGGGCCGTCTCTTAGCACAGCCGCAGCTTCTCCTCTGCCTCCTTCCCCCCCCACACCGCAGCGTGAGCACCCGCTGCCGGCCCCTGAGAAGTTTAATGGGGATCTGGATAAAAGCCGAGGGTTCTTAACACAATGTTCGCTCATTTTTAGAGAACAGCCTCGGGCTTATTTCTCAGATGGGGCCAAGGTGGGATTAATGGTGGAATTAATGACTGGACGCGCTTTACAATGGGCCCAGGCCGTGTTAAGTATGCAACCTGCTATCTCTTATGACGATTTTTTGTGCAAATTTCGTTGTGTTTTTGACAAGGGCTCCAGCGCCGACAGCGCCGCACATCGCATGTTTTCCCTGAAACAAGGACGGAAGAGTGTAGCAGACTTCTCGATTGACTTCTGGATTTTGGCCGAGGAGACCGGCTGGCAAGAAAATGCACTACGAGGGGCTTTCATAAACAGCCTGAACGAAAATCTAAAACGTGAGTTAGCCACCAGGGAACTGCCAAAATCACTCAGTGCTTTGGTGAATGTGTGCATTCAGTTAGATGAGCATATGCGTGAGTTCGGACGGCGACCAGCAGGCGGCAACAAGACCTCGGCAGGACCCCCTCTCGAGTGGAGACGGGAGCGGGAGGAACAGCCATTAGAGGAAGAGCAGCCCATGCAGATCGGTCGAGCCAGCTTCAGATCTGTGGACCGACGGAGAAGACCACAGGGGGGTGAGTGCTTCACTTGTGGAAAGAGAGGACACTTTTCTGATAAATGCCCAGAGTCGGGAAAAGAAGCTGCCCGTCAGTAGCCGTGGGCATACTGACGGGTGTCACCGCAAACGTCTTGCCCCACCTCAGCTGTCCTGCCAAATTAATCTTTCAGTCCTGTATTCACCCATGTAGTGCTCTAATCGATTCGGGGGCCGAACAAAGTTTTATTGATGAAGCCCTGGCCCAGAAGTTGGGCATACCTGTTGAACCCTTACCTGAGGTCCTCCAGGTGGCAGCGCTAAATGGTGCCCCCTTAGCTAGCATAACCCATCGCACTACTGATTTAACTCTCTCTCTCTCCGGAAACCATGTGGAACAAATCAGCCTGTTCCTGTTCAAGGCTCCTCACACTCCGCTAGTTTTGGGTTACCCCTGGCTCAAACGCCATAACCCGCAGATCGATTGGGAAAAAGGCAGGATAACTGGGTGGAGTCCTCAGTGCCATGAACAGTGTTTACGTTCTGCTACAGCTAGCCAGACGCCCACCAGTCCGTCTTCACCAGACGCTCCCCCCGATTTGACTACAGTTCCAGCTGAATATCACGACCTAGCCCAAGTGTTCAGTAAGGAAAAGGCCCAGTCTCTTCCCCCCCATCGTCCGTACGATTGTGGGATAGACTTGCTACCCGGCGCTCCCTTGCCCACAAGCCGTCTATACAGTGTCTCGAAACCAGAACGAGAGGTAATGGAGAGCTACATTACAGACTCACTGGCAGCCGGGATAATCCGGCCGTCCACCTCTCCTCTTGCGGCAGGTTTCTTCTTCGTTGAGAAGAAAGACAAAACACTCCGCCCCTGCATTGACTTCCGAGGTCTCAACAAGATAACCATTAAGAACAAATACCCGCTTCCTTTACTCACCTCTGCTTTTGAACTCCTTCAGGGGGCTACCATGTTTTCGAAACTAGACCTCCGCAGTGCTTATCATCTGGTCCGAATCCGCCAGGGGGATGAGTGGAAGACGGCGTTCAACACGCACCTTGGGCACTTTGAGTATTTGGTGATGCCATTCGGGCTCACGAATGCTCCAGCGGTTTTCCAAGCCATGATAAATGATGTTTTACGGGACTTCATTAATCACTGTGTTTTCGTTTATCTAGACGACATCCTCGTGTTTTCTCGGAGCCCAGCTGAACATGTCAAGCACATGAGAATGGTGTTGCAACGCCTATTGGAGAACCGGCTATTTGTAAAGGCAGAAAAATGTGAGTTTCACGTGCAGACAATCTCCTTTCTGGGGTTCATCATCGAGGAGGAACGGCTGCGGGCAGGTCCAGCCAAAGTGAAAGCAGTGGTGGAATGGCCAGAACCCAAGAACCGTAAGCAGCTGCAGAAGTTTCTGGGATTTGCCAATTTCTATCAACGATTTATCCGCAATTTCAGTCAGGTCGCCCTGCCTCTCACCAAACTAACCTCTCCTAAGCAGCCGTTCCAGTGGTCTCCCGGCGCTGAACGAGCTTTTGAGAGACTCAAGCACCTCTTTTCCTCAGCTCCGGTGTTGGTGCAGGCAGACATCAGTCAACCTTTTTTTGTGGAGGTGGATGCTTCAGACGCAGGTGTGGGGGCAATACTATCCCAACGGGTAAACGCAAAGTTACACCCATGTGCCTTTTACTCTCGTCGCTTATCTCCTGCAGAGAGCAATTACGACGTTGGAGACCGGGAGCTCCTCGCCATTAAGTTGGCGCTTGAAGAGTGGCGACATTGGCTCGAAGGCAGCGAGCATCCGGTGGTAATCTGGACAGACCACAAGAACTTAGCCTACCTCCAAGCAGCCAAAAGACTGAACGCCCGGCAGGCCAGGTGGGCTCTATTTTTCATACGGTTTAACTTAACCATCTCTTACAGACCTGGCTCCCGCAATCTCAAAGCGGATGCTTTATCACGCCAATTCACCCCGGATCTCGACCCAGAAGAGAAGGAGAAACCCATTCTGCCATCTTCGTGCTTTGTGGGGGCTCTGACCTGGGACATAGAGAGGGTCATTAAGGCCGCTCAGCGGTCAGAACCTGATCCAGGCACAGGGCCCGATGGGAGGATGTTTGTTCCCACGGCGGTCCGAAGTAAGGACCTTCACTGGGTCCATACGGCCAAGTTCGCCTGCCACCCAGGTAAAAACCGCACTATTGCCTTTCTGCAACGTTTGTTTTGGTGGCCTACTCTAGGGAAGGACGCTCAGGAGTACGTGGCAGCTTGCCCCGTTTGTGCCCGAAACAAGGTCTCCTGTTCACCTCCTGCTGGCCTCCTTCGTCCATTGCCTGTACCCAGCCGCCCGTGGTCTCATATCGCACTGGACTTCGTTATCGGTCTTCCCCCCTCCTCAGGTAACACAGTCATCCTGACCATAATCGATCGCTTCTCAAAGGCTGTTCATTTCATTGCTCTGCCAAAACTCCCTTCAGCCCTGGAAACTGCCAAGATTCTGACACAGCAGGTGTTCCGTCTCCATGGGGTTCCCCAAGATATCGTGTCCGATCGGGGTCCCCAGTTTACATCCCGAGTGTGGAAGGAGTTTTGTAAGGAACTTGGGGCCCAGGCCAGCTTATCGTCCGGCTTCCACCCTCAAACTAACGGGCAAACGGAACGAGCTAATCAAGAACTCGAAGCGATGCTACGTTGTGTGGTCTCTTCCAACCAGTCATCATGGAGCGATCAACTGGCTTGGGTCGAATATGCCCATAATGCTAGCACGTCAGCGGCTACTGGAGTTTCCCCGTTTGAAGCCTCCCTGGGGTACCAGCCCCCGCTTCTCTCTGTGTCGGAAGGGGAATTGTCGGTTCCTTCAGTCCAGCACCACATGCGGCGCTGCCGACAGGCATGGCGCGCCACCCGAACCGCCCTGTTGAGGACCGCTGAGCAGAACAAAAGACTGGCGGATCGCCGCCGCGTTCCGGCCCCTGCATACCAGGTCGGGCAACAGGTATGGCTGTCTGCAAAACATGTTCCTCTAAGGGTCGAGTCTAAAAAACTAGCTCCACGCTTTATCGGGCCCTTCCCCATCCAAGCCATATTGAACCCTGTGACTGTACGTTTGTCTCTTCCCCGTTCCATGAGAATTCACAATGTCGTTCATGTGTCCCAGGTGAGGCCTGTCCGGACCAGCCCTTTGTGCCCGCCCTCCGGGCCCCCGACACCCGTCCGGATTATCGACGGCGCGCCGGCGTATTCCATATCGCGGATATTGGATGCCAGGCGCCGCAGTAGGGGCTTTCAGTTTTTGGTGGACTGGGAGGGGTACGGTCCGGAAGAACGTTCTTGGGTGCCGCGGTCCGCGGTTCTCGATGATGCCATGGTGAGAGACTACCGCCGCAGGCACCCTGATAAATTTGCTAGGTCGCCGGGAGGCTCCCATTAGAGGGGGGGTACTGTCAGGTCCGACGGTGCCCCGACCGGCGACCTGTGTGTATGTGTGTGTTTGTTCTCTCGCTCTGTTTTTGTCTCCGGCTCCGTTGCAGTTGTTACGCGGTTGCGTAGCAACGGGAGATCTCCGACCCGGAAGTGCTGCCACTCTGAGCTGTCCCACCTGCGACTGATTCCTCACCAGCTGCTGCCAATCTTCCACCATCGTTGGCAGAGCTATTTAATGGTGTGGCTGAGTGACAGACAGCGCTGGAGTATTCCACCAAGCCTGGTAGTGATTCGAACTCAGCGAGTGTAAGACAAGTGTTTGATAGCGGAGGGGGGCTAATCGCGTCTGTTTGCCTTTTTCCAGGAAACGAGCGAGGCGGAGAGACGAGAGGAGAGACGTCACTATTCACGAGAGTTGTGTGGACACACGAGGGGAGCACTGAAGGGACTTTGCACTGTGGATAACTGTGGATTGGCTTCACTGTAAATAAAGACACTGTTCAACTTTAACGAGAGGTCCGCATCTGGGTTCTCTTACTCACCACCCCGTAACAATATCTGTGTTTTTAGATTTTAAGTATGATAGAACCTTCCTACTTTTAATTGGGTCCCCACATCCTTTTATGTTCCACGATATTATTTTAGTATACCTGTTCATCGCTTTCTAATAGAAATGGGGTAAGGACACACCTTGTGCGCTTTACAACACAACACAAATATATACATAGGCACTCAATATTACAAAACCCATCTGGCCCTATCAAACTAGCTGTCTTAAAAAAAACAAACCTGAACAAAATGAACACCCTTCTTTGCATAACAACCCAGAACAATGTTGCTAAGCGCCCCCTCCCTCCCCCCTACCCAATCCTAACTAACTTTATCTTGAGACACTAAACTGTCCTTGGTCCGTGAGACACGCTAATCGTCCGACAGCAGCACAGCTGCCGCAGCCCCGTTGTGCCCATTGTTTATTTGTTACCTTATTTTAAAATTCACATACACTTCTAGGATCTGTTACATTATGTCCCGCACTCCTCTAAGTTGACTCCTGCAGAAATTTCTCGGCCTCCTTTCCATCTTTGAATGCTTTCTTTTGTCCGTTCCACGTAAAAATAAGCGTTGCAGGATACACCAGCCTATGCTTCACTTGTAACTTTCGGAGACGCTTCTTCACCGGGTTGAATGCTTTCCTCTTCTCCGCCAGCTCTCTTGTAACACCTTCAAAGAAGGAAAGCTTGGCGCCTTGCCAGTCGACTCCACGCTTCTCTCTGGCCACCCGTAGTACTTTCTCCCTAGCAGATGAACGTAGAAAGCGGACATGTATCGCCCTGGGAGGCTCGTTAGATTCCGGCATTGGTACAGGGGAACGATGCGCACGTTCAATTTCAAATTCACTTCCAGAAAGCTCAAGTGCTTTGGCCAGAATCTCCGTCACATATTTGTCCACGTTCCCGGGTCCCTCCACACCTTCTTTAAGTCCAATAATCCGTACGTTGTTTCTCCTACTACGGTTTTCAAGGTCCTCCACTCGTGACCACAACGCCTCCAACTTTTTCTGGAATTTGTCCACTTTTGCCTCGGTAAGCACGCTGGCATCTTCCATGTCTGATATACGTTGTTCCGCCTCTCCTAACCTCACTTTTATATCTTCCACCGAATCTTTTAGTTCTTTAGTCGCTTCTTTAATAGTGGTGACATCTTTTGCTACGACCTGAAGAGTACCATTCATTTTCTTAATTTCCTCAAAAATGTCCTTTTTGCTCTCGCTCCCCATATATTCCTCCACTGCTGCTGGAGAGGCGGCATCAGATGCAGGTGTATTTTCAGGCGGCTCCGGAGCGAGGCTAATGCTAGCTTGCTTCTTCCTCGTTGTAGCTCCCTTAAAAAAGTTTGCTTTGTTATTACCTGCCATTTTCCAAAGACGGTAATTCTTGAAAAACTTCACAGTCGACAAGGGGTGTCCAATTTATGACTACAACTGGAGTGTATGTTTCCAAATTCAGAAGCGCCTCTAGTGTGCGGCCATCTTCCTCGGCGGTCCCACGTGACTCCCCAATTAACAACACTTCTTTTAATGGTGTTTAAAATCAACCCAACTTTTGTTTTCAAATGCAAAAAAGTATATCAGCCAACATGCTGGACACTGTTGTTCTGCTGAACAAAGAACAATTATATTGCCAACACTGTTAATAATCTTAGAATGAAACAAAGTCTCTGATGTAACTATTCTGAAACTAAGTTTAGGTTTTCTACAACTTTGTTTTGCAAGTTACATTACTTATATAATCAATATTGTCCAGTCACAAGTGCAGTCTCTAGAATAAACAACACATTTGTTTTGCATTCAAACACATAAGCTGGTATGTTGTAATATTTTAAGGATGACTTGTTTCCTGTCCAGACATTAGTGCCTGACTGACTGACATGGATTTAGGTGATCCAAATGTAAGTGCAGAAGAAAGTCTTTAACTTCCCTTAAGTACAGTGGCAGTGGCCATGGGTTAGAGATGCAATGACCTTGAACCTCCATCTGTGACTTAGGAATCTCTCTCTCTCTCTTGTTAGAACACCAACTTATTTGCTTTCTTAAAAAAAAAAAAAATTCTGCATTTGCTATTGAACAGATCCAAATTTAGACAATCTCAGGCTCCCTCCCCACCGGAGAGGTGACATTCAATGTCAGTCTGGACAGCCCTGACCACCACCTGACATGCAATAGTGTCATGAAAGCATATTTTTTAAAGAGCTATGCAAACACAAACAAAACTTGCAGACTTCACTGTATACTGTGCAGACAGTGTGGACCCTCTGAACTAAGTTTGTGGCATATGATCTTTCATGAAATGCAGATCAAACTGTCGTTGTTTGTTTACTTACACAGCATGTCTTGCAGAATTAACTGGAGTCATCAGCAACAGCACAGAGCATTCATATCTCTGATAAGTCCTATAACAGAAGACAGGAAAAAGATCAGTAAGGAAAGCCAAATAACAAATGAAACAATAAGAAAAACAGGTTGATAAATGTCACTGACAATTACTAATATATTGGAAAACCAAACAGTTGATGTCTTTCTGTCCAACAGCTCCTTTTATAGACTTGTAAGAGTTTGATGTAATGTGTGGAGTGCTGCTCTGAGCCTCACAGACAGGAAATCAGAATCAGAATATATATTGTCATTGTGCTTTAAGAAGACGAAAAATTGCATGCAAACCCGTTCAGTGCAAGTGAAAAGAGCACACTTTTAAGAGAAAAAAAATAATGTATATACAACAAATAAAATAAATAAAATATAGTATATAGTATATACAAGACTGTTTACAGGAGTGAAGAACACGGTTGTTGCACAGTGATATAGTCCTTAGAAATACTGCACAGTTAAGTTGTATTTTCACAGTGGTTTTAACCCTCGAGTATATTTATTAATGCACCAGTCCTGGCGTATGTGCTGTTCCTCAGTCTGTTTGTTTTGTCCTCCTGTACCGCCTTCCTGAGGGTAACAGCTCAAACAGGTGATGTGCGGGGTGGAATGTGTCCTTCAGGATGCTGCGGGCTTTTCTGTGGCAGCAGGACCTGTACAGCTCCTCTGGGGAGTGAAGAGCACAGCCGATGACCCTCTGTGCTGTGTTGATGACCCTCTGGAGTCATGCTTTAAAACGCAAACAGAGGGAGAAAAACCAGAAAATTATTTAGAAGCTGATTTGATCCTTAATGGCTGTGCAACCATTATAACTTCCAACACAGAAAGTCAATGTAGACCTCATACAACCAAATTAGACTAGCACATATAGATTAAAACACCATTTACTACTGTGTCTGAATGTGTGGTATTGCCACAGTCAATTTAGGCCTAAAGAGATGTGTTTAAAGGCACCTCATTTAAATGTAATCATTGCATGCTTGTTAAAGGCTAACTTCCAATATATAAGGTTTCTAATAAGCACAATGGCCAGATAAAACATATGGCAGTGTTTATATTTAACATAGGCAACTCCAAAATGTTTCTGATGATTGAACTGTGGAATTTAACTTATTTGTTTAGAAGGACAAGATAAATTACTTCATTTTCAACTATAAAGGCAACCTAGACTTTAACCATATAACAGGCCACTAATCTGGGTTATGGCTTTGGACTTTCACAACAAAACATATGTCTAAATACAATTTTTAACAAAACAAATACTATTGTTATTATTATTATTTAAGGTGTAATTAAACAGAGATGTTTGTTTAAAGTAAAAACAGCCTGCTTATGTTGTTAAAGAAAGTAAAGATGCCCCTGAGACAATCCAGCACATCACAGCAGGGTGCAAGATGCTAGCAGGCAGGGCATACATGGAACGCCATAACCAAGTGGCCAGCAGAGTAATCAGGAACATCTGTGCCGAGTATGGCCTGGAAGTCCCGAGGTCAAAATGGAAGATGCCCATTTTGATCCTGTGGGACTTCCAGATACAGACGGACAAAATGGTGGTGGCTAACAAACCGGACATAGGAGTGGTAGACAAGCAGAAGAAGTTGGCAGTAGTGATAGAAGGAGGGACATGGGCCACCCCTCCTAGGCCCACCACCCGCAGGAGGTGCCGTGTGTGCTGGGCAAAGGCCAAAGACGGAGACTCTGGTAGACTGATCCTCAGCTACCTAGGCTGGCTATTTGGATATGGAATGTGGCCTCTCTGGTGGGAAAGGAGCCTGTGCTAGTACGTGAGTTTGAGAGGTATTGGGTCGGGCTGATCTTAACACATGGCTTGGGATCTGGTCCCAGTCTTCAGGAGAGTGGCTGGAGTCTGTCCCAGTTTAGAGTTGCCCTCCGTGGAGGGCTGGTGTGGGTATCTTGGTGTCCACTCGGCTTGCTGCTTGTACATTGTCATATGGGTCATATGATTGTTGGGTTTTTCTCTGTATCTATTATTGTATGATCTACTGTACAATATAAAGCGCCTTGAGGCGACTGTTGTTGTGATTTGGCGCTATATAAATAAAATAAAATTGAATTGAATTGAATTGTGCTGGGGCAATCTTGGCTCAAGAGTTGGCAGTTCGTCATGTAATCGGAAGGTTGCCCCTGCGCTTATGTGCCAAACGACAGTTCAAAGTACCCAGAATTCTTGAAGTTGTCCTAATGGTCATGTGGGCAACGGCAGTGAGACCTGGAGAAGCTGGGAGGAACGGATTGCCTAATCAGTGTTCTGTCATTGGACTTCTGTGCAAACCACAGTTTGGGCGCAGAGGCATTGCGGGGGGGGGACGGTATAAATAAAAAAGAATGCTTGGACACTGCTAGCATAATGGACAGGTTTTTGACGGGGCTCCCACACAAATGAAAAGCAGAAGATGAAGCATCGCCAAATATGCCTCCAAACCAACTTCCTTCCAAGCCAAAGACTAGAAAGTATGATGAAGCATATCTTGCTTTTGGTTTACCTGCACAATGGTGGTACCAAGGTAGGTATCCTCAATAGAATTTGTTTCCCCTGCATAGGGAGCACATACTGGGCTGTCCAAATCACAGACAAACAGTATCCCACATTCTTGATTTTTAGTTTACAAACACTTCTTATAATGACTAACTACTCTTGAAATTTTGGAGATGTTAGCTCTTTATACAGTAAAGTTACAGGAGGATACAAGTAATATCAGGCTGATCCTGCCACAATTTGATCCCCCGGTCCAAATCACGGACAAACAGTATCCCACAGCTGGTTATATTTTTAAACCCATTTTGCACATAGGCATTTTTTGAAAAATGTATTGATAGCAGTGTTGAATATTATTACACAGTAAAAAAAACAAAAACCCAACTACACGTAAAATAATTACCATAAAGATGGTTTGTTTGTCTGTTATTTAAAAAAGGGAGTAGTTTATTTTATTGCAACCTGTAATTTATTGCAGTTTACATTTATTTGTTTAATTGTTTACAAAAGGTTTGAGGTATGAAATAAATTGCAGTGGAGTTTGAAAACAAAATATGTGTGTGTGTGTATGGAGGACCACAAGAGCCACGTGCATCGAAATAAAGATTTCTGTGCTTAAATAATGAATTGTAGAATAACTCAAAAAGTTGATTCTGTTCATCTGGACGTAGCGTTTTTGTGGGAGAAACGTTTCGTCACTCATCCAAGTGACTTCTTCAGTCTCAGCTGACTGCAGGCTGAGATTGATTTACTTACCTGGATGATTGAGCATGCATCAAGAAATTGTAGAATAAATTCTCCATTTGTAAATTCATTTTTGAATTCCAATTTAATAAACTGATTTTTAAAATGCTTTTTAAAAACTTCATTTCAAAAAACATTTTTGAATTGCACTTTAACAAACTGCATTTCAAAATCCATTTCCCCTTCCTGTTCGCTCAGGGATTAATTTTTGGATTAGCTGCTGGATTAACAACTTCATTTTAAAAATCCTGCGGCTATAGACCCTGTGCACGAGAAAATGCTAACTTCCTGGTTTGAGACCGGATGTAGGGTTGTACATTTCCGGGAGCTTTACTTTGCGGTCAATCGCTACTGCGAAGATATGCTCCAAAATCATGTCCAAAACTCGAAAACGGAAAGATCGCGTTAAGTTACAAAGAGCAGAAGGTGGGAACACTCACCACTGTTGTGTCATAAAAAATCTAATGATCAATTTTGACGTTTAAAGAGTTTAGATCGATCAGTTGTTTACATCACTCAACACAAGCAGAACTGCATTACAGAATCAGAAGACACATCGTCCACATTCAGAAGCACATCTCTGTATAGTGACTGGTCTTATGATTTAAACAGGCAAATGTTCAGCATTCAAACTACAGGTGAGGAATAGTCAAACCAGATGTTTCCCCATTGTGTCAATATCAGCTAGTCAAGTACACACCTACACAGCATGTTAACAAACGTGAAAAAAAGCCACACAAAAAATGAACGATTGCTGGTAAGGGTTTCTATACATTAGTATTTACGAAGGGTATGTTGTGACTTACGTTCAAAATTACAGTGGTCCCTCGCTATAACGCGGTTCACCTTTCACCTCGCTGTTTTGCAGATTTTTTTAGTGCAAGTTTGCATGCTTTTTTTTTTTTTTTTACATCACATTGTGTCCTGCATCCTGATCGCTGCAGACGATCACCTCTCCTGTACAGTACAGAATTGCCGCATCGATCGCTAGCAGTGTGACTCTGAAGTGCAGTACGGTATGTCGACGATGTCGACGAACAACAACAACAACAACAAACTTTATTTATATAGCACATTTAAAAACCAGTGGTGTTCCAAAGTGCTTAACATTCAAAAGGGTGAGATGAAATAACAGGGAGAATGAGGACTATGGTAAGGTACCAAAACGAGCTGGCAGGTTGAATGGCATTAAAACACACAAGGCAAAAGAATTGCATATAAAAGCATAAAAGAAAGCAAAACAAAATGTGAAGGATAAAACAGTCAAAATTAAAAATGAATTTAAAATAATTAAGAATAAGCCGAAGATAAGAAAAGCGTTAAGCTGACTATCAAGCATGGGCTAACTGGTAGAAAAGGCGAGGCTAAATAGGTGGGTTTTTAACCGCGATTTAAAGGAATGGATGGAATCAGACTCGCGTATAGCGATGGGGAGATTATTCCATAAAACGGGTGCAGCCAAGGCAAACGCGCGGTCACCTCTAGTCTTCAGCCGGGATCTCGGGAGTACCAAGAGTGACTGGGAAGATGATCTTAACGCTCTAGTAGGGGTGTATGATCTAAGTAGCTCGGTAAGGTAGCTTGGTGCTATATTGCGAAACCTTTTGTACCGTCAAAAAATAAAATTGGCTAGTTGATTTCACCTATCGCTGGTTAGTTTTAGAACATAACACCCGCGATAAACGAGGGACCGCTGTTTACAGATACTGAGAAATATAACATTTGAATTCCTTTTCTCTTTTGAGAAAAAGAGAGGCGCGGGGGAAAAATATCGACAAGTCGATGAACATCATTTACAGATATATTGGGTAAATGCCCAAGACATCTATAGAAATGTAAATCACCGCTTGATTCATTCATTTGCTTAACTTGTTTTGGACCATAAACAGCGCGCGAATAGGACACCGGAAACAAAGCTCCCCACAGGAGTTTCCGCACCAGAAGTAGCATATGCTAACGTGCACATAGTCTATTCAAATTAGCCACACCGTGGGATGTAAGGAGCTCTCTGATTGGTTGGACAGACACAGGCCGTTTGCCTGGATTTTTTTTTTAGCTCATAGCTTTGTGTGCTTGTACAAAGGTCGTTCAGCCTCAGGATTTACACTCCGCTTACACATCCGATTTACACGGATGTGTGAAGAATGAAGGGACCCTGCAGTGAACGGAGAGCGCAACCTCTCACTGAGTGCCTGTTTACTCAGTTTGACCACCTGTTGAAGGTAACGTGCTAACGCTGGCTAACGCTGGCTAACGCTGGCTAATGCTGGCTAACGCTAGCATCATCGCACGTAGCCCCGTTATTTTAAGGTCATCTTAGCTTGTGAAAATTTTACGTTGCAGCTGTACGAGCTAGCTACGTGTTTTGTAAGCTGCTGTGCTCTTCACAAATAAAGCTTGAAGCAGCTCAGACTATTAGAACCAGCACTGAGGCCTGTTACATTTATACATTTTTTTTATTATGAATCTTACATATTTGACAAACACAAACAATATATGATATGGTGTATCAGTACATGTTATTGAGAGAAAGTTCCTTCCCTCTCTGCTCTACACTATAGATGTGCACCCTGGCTGCCATCCTGACTTTGAAGATGTTGGAAGAAGATTAATTAGAAGGGGAAGAATGTGGAAAATCAGCTAGATGCATCAAAGACATGCATGTGCAAGTGATAATGTTTGAACAACAATCTGAAGCCACAGAGCAATGCTGTGATCAAACTGACATCTAAACTGACAAAATAAAAATTAAAAACAGAGTCATGCTAAATCATTTGTCTGAGACCACTGCACTGACTCCATGAGTTGTGAATCTTGAATAAGACTAAATTTTTTCCACCAAGGAACATAACACCTCCAACAGAGCTTTAAGTTGATCCTGAGAGCGCATATGCATGTTTCACCCTTTACACCCTGGACAGGTCGCCAGTCTAACACACAGAGACAGACAACCATTTGCACTCACATTCACACCTATGGGTAATTTAGATTGATCAATTAACCTATCCCCACTAACTGACTATCTTTGGACTGTGGGAGGAAGCCAGAGTACCCGGGGAGAACATGCAAACTCCACACAAAAAGACCCTGACCTGATGGTGGAATTGAACTCAGGACCTGCTTACTGTGCAACAAGAGTGCTAACCACTGTGCCACCATGCTACCTAGAGCAAATATGCTTAGAGGTTGCTGCTGACAATAACACTGTAAACTGATGTTTTCAATGGAGATTCATTAAAGTTTGTTTGCTGCTCATTTGAGTTCAGATGTAGTGAGAGTCATGTTTCCTAGGCTCCTACTGATGACATCCTTCAACCTGCAGCAAGTAGAGGGCGTTCAAGAAGCTGTGCTACTGTTCTTGTCCAAAAAGACAATGCTACTGTTGCTTCATGCACACAAAAGTTTTTTGATGGCACAGTTTTTAGTGGAGGACTTCATGATATGGTGCCAGGGTGGGCGGGGTTTATGTGGATGCATTGTGATGAAAGCAAAAGTTTAAGAAGTTTTCTTAAATACCCTAATAAGGTCATTTATAAAATCAAAAGGGGTGACGTTATAGTCTGTCCAACTGCAGCTGGGTGATTTAGGACTGGTACTACAGCAGCAATGCTGGTAGGTCAGCCTGTACAGACAAAAAGGAGATTGATAAGCTAATGTGCTCTTCACAAGTAAAGCTCAGCTCAAACTGTAAGAACCAGGACTGAGCCCTGTTACATTTATACACAGTGTCAGAGCAATGGCTGCAACCAACAGCCTTTAAACTTGTGATTAAAATGTTGCCTGTAAACACATCAGTCCAGATGTTACTACATAACTTTCTAATATCTTGAGTTTAAAGACCTTAAAGCGGGTGATTACAATGATAGTTGTCATTTCTGTCATTGCCTATATCACTGCCCTCTGCCAAGGCAAAGAGTAGATATGACACTATTGATTAAAGTTCAGTTGTTTTAATTACATGAGTACACGCACATTCATTCTCAACTGGACATAGATGATCATCAAGGAACATGTTCACCTAATACCAGTCTCTAACATAGTATGTTGAATCCAGGTCCAGTATATTCCAATGAGTATCATTTAACAATTTACTGCACCTACATTACCTAAGCCTAAACCTATTCAAATATGTCGTAAACATAAAGATAGTATAATTCAATTATTAATCAAATATATGTAATGAAAACCAAAGCTGAAATTGATTCAGTTTATTAATTTTGTCTGTATGTTCTGTAGGGTCTGTGCCTATACAGGCCCTGAACGTATACAGTAAACTATGTGGAAATTATTTTCAGAGTTCATAAAGTTAAGTTTTTAAATCAGTGCTGTTGTTTTGGCTGATGTTCATATTTTCAATAGACCTTTGTGTTTAGGTTTTGGGGCTGAAACAACTCATTGAGTAATTCAAATAATTTGATTATAAAAAATTTGCGACACAAATTCTTTGTTTAATGCTTTATTTAATACACAGCTCTGTTTCGCACCGTTGTAGTAAACACAAGCATTTCACCCACATTTGTGACTAAAAGCAGACCTGCAATAGAAATGTTTTTAGGAGCAGCATGTGAATAAAAATTCTGACAACTTTAAGCCCACGGTTGAACAGAAACACTGATAACAGCAGCAGTGATGACGGCACTGGCATAGTTTAACATGGAGCTTGAGCCTGTTTACACACCGCGAAGAGCAAAGAGGTGAAAGTGTTACTGAGACGGAGAGCTCAGGTTGACTGAAAGAAAATGTGTTTCTAGTGTCTAAAACTGTAGCGTTGTTCCTGTGATCACCATTAAAACCTTTGCTGGAAAAAAGCACCTGATCAACAAACTCAGACGTGAAGAAAAGCAAACTTTGTAGCTGTTCCTTCCACCGCCGTTTGTTTTACACAGTGAAAAATTTGTAACTAGGGTCCAGGAATTGTAATAAAATATGTGAATGAACTGTTAACTTAGTCTGATACCAGATTGGTTAAATTGCAGAAGGCTGACAGTAGCCATCCTATTTTACATGGAAGCAATACCTGCAGCAGGGGTAAGTCTAATGGGGGGTTGGGTTTTTTTCATTTTTTTCAAAGAGCAAGTATATACTTTTTAGCAGGTCACAGAAACAGAATGTTAACGTGATTGGTCGAAGGAGATGAGGTTGGCCTTAGGTCTGATACTATCTCACGTTTCTTCTTCTGCACCTTTCTTGCCATCTCTTTATATTGAGAGACCCTTCTGCAACCAACACTCCCATTACCATGGCAACCGCCTCTTGTCCTCTGGTCAGGCCTGTAGAGTTAAAGAAGGGGGGTATAGTGCATTGCATTTCCAAACACCTGATTTATGGCCTTGGCCACATTCCTAAGAGGGGGTCTTCTCAATGCTCATGTCTGCCAGCATCAGAGTGAATCTAAGAGTATTCTACAATACACTGTGTGCAGTAAAGAGTAAAACACAAATATGTGATGCTAATTATGAGATATTAGCCTTAAAGATAAAAATAAATAGCAACAAGGGCCATGGGGTGTACTAGACCATATTAATTTCAAGCTTTAGTATAATTTTTTTAGATTAAAAGTGAAACAATATAAAATATTGTGTTAATTAAAATTAATTAAAATGTAAAAATACAAAAATAAAAGCATTTTTCCACAGCCTAATAAAAATGTAGACTGGCCATTAAACTCTGAGCTACTGACCTGAGGGCTGTTAGGTAGTACACTGAATTATTATTTATTATTGATAATATTAATTATTAACATCTACACCATCATAATGTCAGTTATGTACGTAAGGTGCATGGGTCGGGTTTAGGGTTTTTTGTTTATGTTTTTTTAGCAAATGTTTTATACAGTAAAACTTTAAAATATTGCCAACCAAGCACACCATTGTTTTTCTTGTGACATTACCAATAAGTTTGATGTGTCACATGGCCCTCTTCCTATTGAAAAAACAAAAGTTGTATCCAAGATGGCCGACTTCTAAATGGCCACCATGGTCACCACCCATCTTGAGGAGTTTGCCCCCTCACATATACTAATGTGCCACAAACAGGACTTTAATATCACCAACCATTCCCATTTTATTACGGTGTATCCATATAAATGGCCCACCCTGTAGATTGATCGATAGCTTTGCTCTTATGCTCAACTGTCTTACCACGACAGATCAGTATAGCCCCAGTCAAGAGAGATTGGGAAACCCACTTCTGCAAATTATCTGTGGGGTGTCTTCAATGAAGAGGTGATATGACAGACTTTTCACTCCTGCTAATACACCAGGGCAAACTCAGCAGTATGTGAGGAAGAGAAGGAAAAAGAGGAGAAGGCCAGCACTAGCTGAGAGATCAAGAGGAGAACAGGGAGAGAATGGATGGGCTGTTCTTGGGGGCTTGTTAGACAAGTTTTAAGAGATCTTTCAAGTATTTCTGGCTGGGAAGGTCCAGCATTACTGCCAGGGCCTCCCTGCTTAGCCGAAATCTCTGAGGTTTATTCTTCTGTACAGAATGTACTTCCTCTCCCACCTGTCATAGTCATATGCGAAATACAGCTGTATAAATGTGCGGCAGCCCCTTGGCGTGCACACTCACAACAATGGCTGAGCGTAAACAGAGTCATGTGTGGACATATTTTACCTCCACAAACAGCCAAGACACGGTTTGTGATTCATGTGGTGGTAACACCACTAACCTCGTCAAACACCTCAGAGTAAATCATATCACAGAAAATGACGCGCTTATGTTGAAACAAACTGAAGAGGAGGAGAGGAGAGGGACAGGTGCTGCTAGGGTGAGATAGACATCTCTCGGGCAGTCCTTTGATGCTGCAGGCAGGCAACATGTTCAAATAGTGCACAACTTTAGGTTTTTTATTTCTATATGATAATTCTGCATTAGTTAGCAGTAAGAACAAGTAGTCTGATGTCCTGTAATCATTATGAAGCTATAATTTGAAATACAACAAAAGTTTTTGTACAAAGTATCGGTATTGGATCAGTATCATCGATACCACCCTGAATTTTACTTGGTATCGGATCAGAAAGGAAATCAGTGGTATCGCACATCACTACAAGGGACAATGGGAAACACACAATAAACGGCAGAACAGGATAATCAGGTAAGTGGAGGCAGCTGGGGAACATGGGAGGAACAAATCTGACATAGCGACACGGTGGGGAAGCAAAACTGAACACAATGTGCGAGAGACAAGGAAAATAAAACAGGAAACACAACATGAAGAGAGAGAGCGAGGGAGACATGACAGCCTGGGTGGAAGACACAGATGAGACCGAGACAAACGGGACATAAAAAGGAATAAACTGAATTAACAAGAAACTAAAAGTACAAATGATTAAGCTGAGAAGCACCAGCAAACTAAATAATACTGAATAAAGACTAAGGTACACAGATTACTACAATAAAAGTAATAAAGGTCAAAAAGGTCCAAAAACGTAAATGCTGGGTCACAGGACCATGGCACCTTCAGGTTTTAATGAGTAAACTAATTGTTTTGTCAATGGAGTAAAATTTCACCACTGCTATATATTCATACGTTTAATCTAGGCCCTATAATATTATTTTATTACATCATCTGAATGAAATGACACTAGTGTCATGAACTACATTTGCTAACTGTTTTTTAATAATGTTAACATTAGCTAGTAATGTTAACATTACTTTGGTCTTCGCTTAGCCTCAGACACATCATAACAAGAAAAGAAGAAACATCACAATGTATGGATTTGGGAGAAGATGTCAAGAGGGTGGTTGGTCTGTCAGACCAGAAAAAGAACATAGGGAATTCAGAATTTGTTGAGCACTGCAGCAAAGTTACCAATAATTCAGGTGGGGTGGCTGTAGCTAAAGAGGTCTGTAGAAAAAAGCATAGAAAAAAGTGCTTGGCACTTGCTGGCACTAGTAACTACATTGAGCTCCCCCTCGTGCACTGAACTCAGACTTGTTATAACCAAAATGTCAATGTGATATATCTAATGTCTATATTAGCCATGTCAGAACTCTTGCAGAGGGCTCAACGAATCCTCAGATGTTCTTGGGAAACCTGCTTCTGTCTATAAGGCCACCACTGAGACAAAATGCTGCAAAACCATTCACAGATTGGATGTTATCAAGTTCAAGTCTTGAAGTATATATTGTAGTAGTAATATTCAACTGACTACCAAGTGCAAGACATGGTATATGGATTGGTTCTTATATAGCACTTTTCTACTCGAGCACTCAACGCTGTTTATACTCTCTCTTCTGGCCTTTCTTTAAAAGTGGAATGTGATTTAATTTAGTTAAATCTGCAGGCTTAGGAGAGACATTAATACCTTAATATTTAATGTCCAGATGTGGAGAGTGGCAGAAGAGGAAGAGACCTGAGGGTCTCTCAGGTACTCTCCCTGCCGGATACACGATGGACGGGTGGTGTAACTGGAGGGTCGTGTGCCTGGCGGGACTGTCGATCGAGGACGTTGAAGACATATACCTGTTCGGAACCATGATAACAGGGTTCTTGCTGATCGGACCTGGCTTGGCCCTGGCTTATCGAAGATTAAAGAAAGCGGAATCGGCTGTTTAAAACCCCACAAGGCTGCCCGCTGGGATTGAAACGATGGGACGAGTCGTGAGTTCCTATAATGGGCTCATTGAACGCAGCACGGATAAGATCTTGGAGAAGCTTGAGGCTGCCGTGAACACTCAGAATATGATCGCTGAGCGAAAATTGGATTACATCTTGGAGAAGCTCACGGCGGTTGCAAGTTCTCAGAATCTGCTCTTTGAGCGCAAGAATGATAACATCATGGAGCGCAAGATTGATAACATCTCTCCAACGGGAGATTGAGAGACCAGTGTCAGACTGCTAGAACAGCTTTGAAATTCACATGAGTTGTTCGCACTAAAGCAAAAACCACCATCATTTCATGCGGCTACTACTTCGGCGCCAGCTGTGGTCTCAAGGCCAGCTGTGGTCTCAAGGCCACAGCTGGCTACAAGTACAGGGTAGTTGGAAAACGAGCAGGACAGCGGCCCTCAAGGCCTGGAGTTCGACACCTGTGTCATAATGGATAAAATGGTAAATGGACTGATTCTTATATAGCGCTTTTCTACTCTAGTTTTCTACTTTATGTTCACCGGTATTCCATCCTATCTGAGATATTTAACCAGCTTAAAAAATTACAGGCAGACATTGTTTTATTACAAGAGACCTGTCACAGCTGCAGATAAACGTAAAACACCTGAGTTTCCTAATGAGTTCTGACTCTGCTATAACTCAGCTATAACTGAGACTATAACGAGCTATAACCCGTCAACTAGGCAAAGGGGAGTAGCAATTTTAATATATAAACATATTAATTTCACAGTACTCAACCCAGTTATAGATACAGAGGGTAGATTTCTAATCATTAAATTAAATCTATACTTAACAACCAGCATATATGGCCCAAATGTTGATTCTTCCACGCTTTTTTTAGTGCACTCTCTGAACACTTAGATTGCACACTTGTTCTCAGGGGTGGCCGCAACTTTGGACCAATTGAAGAAACAAACAGGCTCAATACAACAGGAACTCAGTGCAATTGGCAGTCCCCAAATACAATTAAACAGTACATCAGTGATTTCAGTGACTATTCTCTTGTGATCGTACTCATGTGTCTTTAATTCTAACACACAAGATCATTTCACCAAGTTAAAACTGGATTTAATAAATCCTTGCTTAAATTTTATTAAATACTTAAAAAAAGAGTGGGCTTTGTTTATTATTTAGACTGTAATGACCTGCCTGGAACATCAGCATCTGCTCTCTGTGAAGATGTGATGAGAGATAAAATACTTTTATTCTCATCACATAAGAAGAAAAGAGAAAACAAACATATTCAGGAGTTAGAAGAAATCAGCAAATCTTTAGAAGAAGTTTATGAGTGTCCTCCCAGGAACATGAAATACTGCGCACACACAAACACACACATGCAAAAAAAAAAAAATAGAATTCAATGAAATTGTCGATGAAAAAAACCCTCAATTTTTAGTACAAAGGCTTCACTTGCAAAATTGTATCGAATTGTAATCGATCTGATTTGCATGGTAACAAATCAGGTCGATTTCTAGCTAACCAGGTGTCACGACTGCGTATCCGGTGTGTTTGCAGAGTGGACCCAAAAGCACACACGGGGAAAAGACAAAGTACTGTATAACAAAAAGCGAGCCTTTATTGTGGCTGATAGAACAAACAGAAAACAAGGCAAAACAAGGGAAAGGCTAAGGTTAACTATAAAAACTGTGACAGAACAAAACAGAAAAACAAAAAACAAGAATATGACTCTGGACAGATGCATGCAAAACAATGACATGAAAACATGAACCTGAACCGAAACAAGAAATAAACCTGAAACCTGGAGAAACACGAAGCAAACCAAACAGACAACCCCATACTAAACAGAGGAAATCAGATGACTTAAATACACAGGAGGGTAATAAGGGAAGTAGAAACACCTGGGGAGACACAGATGATACCACTGGGGAAGTAAAACAACAAACACTGAACATGGAAACACAAGACTTTCAAAATAAAACAGGACACATGGAGAGATGTACACATGATAACACAAGCTTGTTAACATGAAACACGCAGACAAGAAACATATGCAAGGCTAACACAGAAGACAGGAAAAGACACAAACACGGAGACATGGGTGGTAACACAACTAGACTAAACTTCAACTAAACCCTAACTAAGAATAACACAAGAACTTAAAATATTTCAATATAACCTAAGAAATCAAAAATACAAAATAAACAGAAAATGCTGGATCACAGCACCAGTTAAAAAAAAATAAAGAAGAAAACGACTATATGTCCCAGTAAAGACTTAACCGGGAACACAGTATATGACCCTCAAAGAATAAACAACACTTTCAGGGACTTTTATAAAACGTTATATTCACCATAGATAAACCCATCTAAAAACAAAATTAATTTGTTTCTAGACAACACAACCCTTCCTAAATTACCAGAGAGTCAAGCAATAGCACTCGATTCACCACTGACATCAGGTGAACTCCAGGAAGCCCTGCAAAGTATACCTAACAATAAGGCTCCAGGTCCAGATGGATTTCCAGCAGAAATCTACAAAGGATTTTGGACAATTCTGGCACCAGTATTCCACAGGATGTTGGAGGAAATCAAGGAAAATTGCAGACTACCACCAAATATGAATTCTGCCAACATTAGTCTCCTGCTAAAACCACGTAAAGACGCTGTATATCCCACCAGCTAACGTCAAACATCCCTTATTAATGTTGAACTTAAAGTAATCTGCAAAGCTCTCTCTCAAAAAGATTAGAGATGATAATACATCCTGACCAAACCGGTTTCATAAAAGGTAGGCACTCATCAACAAATACATGTAGATTACTTCATTTAATAGGCTACTCGTGTAGTAAACACATAGAGACCACAATATCGCCTCTAGATTCAGAAATAGCATTTGGAACTGGAAATTTTTCTTTACAACTTTACACAAATTTGGTTTTGGAAACTCTTTCATAAACTGGTTAAAAATATTAGAAAATTCCCCAAAAGCACGTTTCAGAACAAACTGAACAAACATTCTCAAGCTTTTGTCTCCAGAGGGGCACCAGGCAGGGATGCTGCCTGGATGATGTGTTACTTTTTCTCCAACACTCACAAACCACTCTCTCTGAGGTAAATACATTAATAAACTCTTTTTCAAGAGTTTCAGATTATTCGATAAACTGGTTAAAATCTACAGTTCTTCCAATTAATTGCTCCTTTCATAATTCCTCTTCTGCCACTCTCCACATCTGGACATTAAATATTAAGGTATTAATGTCTCTCCTAAGCCTGCAGATTTAACTAAATTAAATCACATTCCACTTTTAAAGAAAGGCACTGTGCAATAATATAGAGATTTTGGATCATACAGTTACATTGTAACCTTAGTTCTCTGAGTGAGAACCACTCTGTTACATATTCCATTTGTATGGGGTATGACCCCCTCTTGGTCGTTGCGTGTGGATACTTCTTTAAGACACTCTCGAGACACTCCCGCTAGCACAGCCACACCCGACAGCTTACATATAAAACAGCTGTGCAAATGTGACACCGGTGATAGCTTGATCAAATGCGTCTCCAAGTGGCCTGAAGGTGGAGAGATAGTCTCTCGCTCAGAGAACCAAGGTTACAATGTAGGCGTACGTTCTCTATCATATTGAGACTATCTCTCCACTCTGTTACATATTCCATATGTACAGGGTAACACTTTAAGACACCCCGTGAGGAGACATTGCAACTGAACCCAGAGTGAATGTACCAACTTGTACATTTATACACACCATCCTGGTCATGGCCTCGCCAGACACATAGCTGAGCCAGGTGGCAGAGGCATCAGTCTGCCAGACGCAAGACTGGCCTGAATGAGTCCCGCAAGATGCAGGGACTGCAACTGTGCGGCCGCTCAAGGTCAGCCTGCAAGTCGCTAGGCCGACCGCCAGGAAGCGTAGCTCACAGAGCTACCAATCGGGGCCCCCACTGGCCGTGTAAACCCACAACACACAGGCAATACACAAGACTGGAGAACTCCCAGTCGTCAGTTGACGTAAGCGCCATGGGAACACAGCCTGCCGCAGCAGGCTGAGCCAGGGACACGACCCAAAAGGGCCATTCCTGAGGCGAGCAGCTGTCCTGCGCTGTCCGCAGACAGGGGAGCAGCAAGAGCAAACATGCGAATGACACTCGTAACAGCCAAGAAGCTCAGTCCACCAAGCCACCGAGTGGGCACACCTGGTTGTGTAAACCGATGACATGCAGGCAATACGCCAGACACAGAGCCAGCACTGCAGGGCGGAGAACCCAGTCACCGGCTGATGCAGCAGACACAGCGAGGTCCGGCTGGCATGTAACCTGGTGAACTGCGGGCAATGCGGGGAACACAGCCTGCAGCAGCAGCCCGGCCACGACATGGAGGGCCAAGCCAGGGATGCAACCCGAAGGTCCATCCCCAAAGCCAACCAGGCCGCCCTGCGTTGAGCTACAGACAGGGGAGGTGGCTGGCAGCCTAGCCCACAGAATACCAGAAAGCACGGGGGCGGTCGAAGGGAGGACGAGCCCCGAGTGCTGGCGCTGCATCTTCGAAAGGCCTCCAGCCGGGGCCTGAGGTCCCCAGGGCCCGAATCTGGCATCCCCAGAGCAGACTGAGGAGAGGAAGCGTAGCTCACCGAGCTGCCAATTGGGGACCCCACTGGTCACGTGAACCCACAACACAAAGGCAATACGCCAGATAGAGAGTGGGTGCAGCAGACTGGAGAACTCTCACTTGCCAGTTGACGAATAGCGTCAGGGGAACACAGCCTGCAGCAGCAGGCCGAGCAAGGGATGCGACCCGAAAGTCCGACCCCGGAGCTGAGCAGCCGACCCGTGCCATCCGAAGATAGGGTGAGGGGGCTGGTGGCCCAGTCCACTGAGAGTGGAGGGCCCAAGTGGGGATGCCACCCAAAGGTCTGTCAGCAGGGCCAAGCAGCCACTCTGTGCCGTCCACAGACAGGGGAGCAGTGAGAGTGAACTTGTCAACAAGACACGAGTGTCCAGGAAGTTCAGCACACTGAGCGGGCCCCTGCTGGCCATGTAAACCCGCAACACACAGGCAATACACCAGATAGGGAGCCAGCGCTAGAGGCTGGAGAACTCACTCGCTGGCTGACGTATCAGAAACAGCAAGGTCTGACTGGAGTGTAAACCGGTGCACCGCAGGCAATACACCAGGGGAACACAGCCTGCTGCAGCGAAGCTGCTGAAGTAGAGGGTCGAGCCAGGGATGCGAATCCCAGGTCCGTCCCCAGCGCCCAGCAGCCACTCCACGCTGTTCATAGACAGAGGGAGCAGCAAGAATGAATTCGAATAAGACACAGAAGCAAGGATGTCAGGAGGGAGGTGGGCCCCCTGAGCACAGCTGAGTCTTGGCTCCAGGTCCTCCCAGCCTCCCCTGTGTACGGCCGCCTGCAAAAGGCCTCAAGCTGGGGCCGGAGATCTCTTGGGCCCCAAATTGGAGTTCCGGGGCCAGGTTGAGGCCCAGAAGCTCTGGGCCCCCCCACTCTGGCCATACGCCTGCGTAGGCCCCTTGACATCTCCTCAGCCACACGGCGACGTGGCTGTAGGGTCAACTGGCAGTCACATCAGGCAGTCCCAGTCATCCAGCCAGAGCCGGGACTGTGACAGCCAGAGGTGGCAGCGTGCCACCCAAAATAAGGCTAAAGAGCAGCCAGTGGCGTGCTCCTTCATGAACGAGGCTAGGTGCGAGGAAGCAGGCAACAGCTCCCCTGCACCGTCTGGGTCCCCAGAGCCCGCCTGCAGCTGTCCCGCCAAGTGCCGCAAGTGGAGTGATAAAATGGCTGTCGAGTTGGTAAGGCAAGCCTGCGTCGCTATGGCTCCGTGCATCTAGGCCGACAGGGAATCCAACACTCTCCCGTCCCTGTTAGAGCATGCAGCCCACCCCAAGAGGGAGCCCGAAGGGGTGGATCTTTGTGGGAAGGGGGCCACAGGCAATCTGCGCCTGGCCATGCATGGCAGCAAACCATCTGCAGGCAGGGGACCATCGATGCAGGGCGGCAGGGGCCTCAAGCTGCCTGCATACCAGTTCCTGAAAATCAGGCAGCAGCGGCACCTCCGATAGGGGGCGCTGTGGCCGCATGAAACCGCTAACCATGAGGTTACTGAGACGGGAACCTCAGGGAAGGCTAGGTCCAGTACCTAGGGTGCTTTATCCATGATATGAGAGAATACTACCTGGTCCGAATGCCTGGGGAGCCAGCTGGGGCCGTACAGGGGACAGGTGAGAGTCACTGCAGGAGAGGACAGACACTTCATCAACGTCCTCCACCTGATAGCCATCCTCCACTGGCTCAGACCGGGAGGCGGGGCCATGGGACATAACACTGTGGGAAAGGCCTGGCAAATTAGTAGAGAGAGCTGTCACTACCCGATCCGTACCGGAAACCCGATCTGTACCCCGCATGCGCGAAAGGTGTCTACTTCCGGTCGAAGCATTTTACGATAGTTACGGGTCAGAGTATCTGTTAAGATGTTAAGAATAATAAGTATCTCTTAAAATGTTTCCAATAATGAAACATTTCAATATAATGTAGACAAAAACGAAAAATAAAAAGATAGTTACGGATCAGGACTCCCCGATCCTTACTGCGCATGTGCAGTGGTTTTCTTCTTCTGTTCGTTTAATGGCAGTTTACTCCACAGTGTACGAGAATACTGCCACCTGCTGACCGAGCGAATGAACCCTATTGTAAACTGAATTAGCGTCATTACAAATGGGTGTAAAATTTGATTTAGTGATAGTCGAGTGTGTTTATGATTGTCTGTGTGGAGAGGATTGATTGGAGTAGTTATGATGATGTCCACTATCACTGTCAATTGTCAGTAAACACTTAATCTGGCTGATAAATCTTCACGTGACATATTACAAAGTCTGTATTATTACCTCTGTAATTAGGCGCCATTCTTCTTATTTTACGGCGCTGTTGTTCAATCGGGGGACGCTCTCTGTTGAGGAGAAAAGCATGAATTTGTTTGTATCCGGATTATCCATTGTTTAAATGTCCCGGTAGTCGAAAAGGAGGCAGAGCTGTTGAGAAATGCTAGGAGCTAACTGGGCGCTAACCGTATCATTCAAATATATTGAATGTCGCAATGTTGGCAAAGAGAGGAAGTGACGTAAGATTCGCGCATGCGGGGTACCGATCGGGTTTCCGGTACGGATCGGGTAGCGACAAGGGCAGTGAAATCTGCCTGTGACAAAGTGGAGGAGCAGTTGTAAAGCTCTCCGTTTGTCCCATATGTGTTTACTTTATTTTGCACATTGTACACATTATTCTGTTTCTATGTATTTGCTATGATTTGCTATTTGTCAAGTAACATTGCTTCACTCACTATCCCGGGTTTGTTTGTGTAAGCGTTCTGTTGCCGGCAAATCAAACATTCTGCAAATTAAGACAAATACTAAGTTATGTTTCTTTATATTTTATTATGTTACAGATTAAGTCATTTGTTCATACTTTGTTTGTCCTTTCAGTTTTCATGAGGGTCAGGTGTGGGGAAACGCCCGCCTGGCATTTCCTCATTTTAAAATCCTGATGATGTCACACATGACATCAGCGGGTCAAACTAAGTGGAGGGGTTTCTTTTTCCATAGAGATGCTTCCTTTTGTTTGTGTTAAGGTTTAAAGGAATTTTTGAATGTTTTTCCTTTTGTTAATATTGCCATTTAGTTGTGTAAATGTGCATATTAGAAGTGTGTAGAGGTTTTGTGTTTTAAATCATTTGTGTAGAGTTTTACATCCCTCAGTTGAGTGAGTGGTACTGGCTGGGCAATTGGAGGGAAATTGATGGCCCTATTTAAAGCCAGTCTCTACCAGGTGCAAGAGAGAGGAGAGGTGAGCTGTGTTACCAGAGCCATGTTATGTTGAGTTTTGTTAATTGAATTGATTTGGGGGGAAAGTTTTGTTAAGTTACATTATATTAAGTTCACTGTAAATAAATTGCTCACCTTGGAAATCTGAAATGCCTGCCTAGTCTGCTTCCCTACCACCTTCCTTGACGTTCGTGTCTGACTACTTCACACTGCCCATGGGCCTGCATGCTCTGCCTCCATTTCAGAGGCAGCCATTCTCCCCACTTTGGGCTTAGGAGGATGAGAAGGGGGGGGATCACGTTTAGAGGCAAAAAAAACAAGCACAGGCCTCTCTAGTCCGTGTTGGCAATTCATGCAGGATTCAGGGGTTTCTCTGGCCAATAAAGCATATTCTGGGCCCAAACATAACACACACAGATCATGCCAGTCCTCTAATGGCATGGAAATGCTACACTCCAAACAATTTTGGGAGGTATGGGCTGCCATACTTCTGCCAAAGCAAGGGGGCGGGGCCACACGCTAACCCGGCAACAGCTACTATCAGGTTAGCCAGCAGGAGCTGCCACCTAAGTCTCCCCTTCACTATTTATTCCCACAGTGTGTAAGACATGACTTCCCTGCTTTCATGTGTTCACTCTCTTTGATATTGTGTGGAGCGCTTAGAACATTAGGCAATGTAGCCGCCAAGCAACAAGAGGGGCTCCGCTAGTCGCGTAAACCCACGCACCACGGGCAATAAGTCAGACAGAAACCCAGCTAAAATAGGCTGGAGAACTCTCACTTGCCGGCTGACATATCAGACACAGCGAGGTCCAACTGGCACATAAGCGGGCAATACGCCAGGGGAGCACAGCCTACTAAGCTACTCAAGCACAGCGGCTAGCTAACAAGCTTGCTAAGGGAGATAGGGGGCTAGGGGAGAGGCAGCGTCCAAGGAGGCTACAGAAACAAGCTCCCACAAACGGACACCACTGCCACAATACAACACACACACACACACACACAGTACAACAAGTAGGTACTTTCCACCACACACGTACAACACAAGTGGAGATCAAACGATCACCGGTGTCACGTTTGCACAGCTGTTTTATATGTAAGCTGTGGGGTGTGGCCAGGCTAGCGGAAGTGTCTTAAAGAAGTATCCACACGCCATGACCAAGATGGCGTACATATGGAATATGTAACGGAGTTGAGAGATAGTATCAATATCGATAGAGAACTACCATTCATTAGCTCAAACATCAAACAACATGCATGCTTTTAAAACATCAATATCAGCTCCTCTCTGACAGCATGGTGGGATTTTCTAAAAATAAGAGTCTTCTTTAATCCCATGTAAATAATAGGAATAATATGATAAACTTCCCAGATTGGAGATTGAATTAAATACTTGGAACATATATTAGAAAAAACAGACTTTATTCCATTTGACAGATTAGTTATACAATACGGGATTAACAAAAAGAGATTTTTTAGAAAATCAACAAATTAAATCTATAGTAAAAAAAGAAATTTAAGCCTAATCAAGTTTAACACTGCCAACTGTAGTACACTTCCAATCTCAAAACCCCCAGTTCGCCAGACAGAGCTGGCGGTTGAGTAGTCGCTGCAGGCGATGGAGCCGGTGGTGGTGAGGCAGCTGCAGGAGTTGGAGCTGATGTTTGAGCAGGTGGTTTCCCTGGAAGCTGGACAGACTCTCCTGAGCCTCCAGCGGAAACAGGCAGCTGGAGTGGCTCTCTGGAGCCCCCAGCAGAGACAGGCACAGGGCCACCATTTGCGGAGACCTCTGGCTGAGGTGATGCAGGGCCAGCAGATGCGGAGACCATTGGGTGAGGTGAAGCTGGCAGAGCACACAGCCAGCTCAGGACACTTTTCGGGCTGCAGCAACATTAAGTCTTTTGTAGGCTGGATGAACTCACTTGAGCCCTCAGCTGACGAAAGAGGAAGCTGAGGAGACTTGCCCTGGCTCCCAGCAGAGCCTGCTGCAGACAGCAGAGCAAGCTGCACTAGCTCTAGGGGTCCAGAGTTTGTTGAGGTCTGAAGCTCAGCATCTGGGGAAGCCCTGGAGAAACACAATAAAAACTGAAACAAAATATTCCCTCTGGAATGAGCTAGCTTGGCAGCATGGACATTAGTCCATGTCATTGATTCTGACTGTGGCGAGGAGCGGCAATTTTTTTCATGTCCTTTTTATGTTTCTTTTAAAAAACTCTGCACTTTCCCACACAGAAATCAATGCAGACCACACATTTCTAATAGCATATTCTTCAATCTTGATGATCCATATCTTTGATTTGGTAAAGATCTTTATGCTGGATATCCTTCCTGACACACATACTTCCCAATTTATCTGGGCTCCTGACTGGCACTACAAGTAGACTGGCTTGTGGTCCCCCTTATTACATTTAAACATGCTTTCTGGCTTTTGTCTGATTCACAGTCTTCCAGGTTTGCTCAAATTTTTCAGTAAAATGGTTGATAATGGTATTAAGCAACTGTACATATATGAAATTCCATCATTTTAGGGACTCTCTTCAGCTTCTCTTTTGTCTGTTTCATCTGCTCACCTGACTACCATGGGACTTTGGTTGAAGTGAGTTTGACTCCACCACCAAGCTGGGGCCTTTCTGTGTGGAGTTTAGGGTCTCTATTCAATACAATTTTATTTATAAAGCCTTGAATCACGTGAACAGTTGCCCGAGGTACTGCATTAAAGGATATATACCATTGGCTTTAAGACTGCAGTAATTAAACTTCCACTTAATATTCCTACACTTGATGATTAAAGATCTCCAATCTTACTTTTATTTAAAGAAAATCTGTGAAAAGGCACTTTCATTTAAATTTGGAATTCAAATGATTTCTTTGGCTGTATCAAACCTTTAGTCCAGCAGCCCACGTCAAATGATGAAATGGATCTCCAAAAGTTGATTCTGTTCATCTGGACGTAGCGTTTTCAGTGGGAGAAACGTTTCATCACTCATCCAAGTGACTTCTTCAGTCTCAGCTGACTGCAGGTTTCCCCAATCTTATGAACAGTACATTTGCATAATGACTGAAACCAGCTCACTGAAGGAACAATGGACTGGGAGGTCAGTTGACAAAACGTTTCTCCCACTGAAAATGCTACGTCCAGATTAACAGAATCAACTTTTGGAGATTTACTTACCTGGATGATTGAGCATGCATCAAGACGATGAAATGGATAGCATAGTTAGTGTAGTTTATTTATATAGCACTCTAAAAACAACACATGGCATCGATATTTTATCGGGGTAAATTTGTAGTTTATCATTAACAGGAACACAGGGAAGGAAACTGTATCATTCGGACAGTCTAAATTGGGTGGAACTTTCATAGTCATATGCGAAATACAGCTGTATAGATGTGTGGAAGCCCCTTGGCGTGTGCACTCAATACAATGGCTGAGCGTAAACGCTCCTCCACACCCAGTGGAAGACCAGTTTAAAAGAAACTCTTTAACTATAGCACCCAGCTACGAAAATTGGGCTGCCCAGAATAATAAATTTTATTTAAAATTTATAAGAATAGTACATTTTATTTAAAAGCACCTTTCAAGACACCCAAGGACACTTAACTGTCATGGTCTGGGTGACTGCCAGTGTTTTTCCAGTCTGTTACTCCTCGTCCTCGGGTAGGAGTCAGAATCATCTCTTTAGGAGGCGCACCTGGAGCTAATTAGCACTGCAGCATTTAAGTCCAGCCGTGACAACAACTCTTCGTCAGAACGTCTGCTAACCAGTCTTAGTGTCGGCCCATTTTCTTGTCTAGTTGTATGCTCATGTTGTTACTGAACTTGTTTTTCTCCTGTGTCCAGTTGCACTTCCGAAATATTCACTTCATCGTTTGCAGTTACTCTTCACCCGGTCGCTGGACTTCACTGCATCCTTCCCCACCTTCGCTCTGGTTTGAATACACTCAGTCACTCCGCCTGCCTACCTCCCTGCTCACCAAGTAAGACCTCTCAGACCAAACTGCCACTACTCACACGGACCTTCTCTGAACTTACCTCCTCCTGGTGGAGGAAGAACTCAGCCTGGGTGTCTATTGTCTTGTGTAGTCTGGAAGATGAGTGGATGACGGGGTGGGTGTAGTTTTCTCTGTGGTGGAGTCGGGTGGGCTATCCCGGGCTCTGTGGGGCCGGGCGGCGCTGCTGAACTGGGCCCCAGTCCGGATGGGCCTGGGCCCCCTTGACCTGGTGGGTTGCAGAGTATGGGGGTGCCTACTGGGGTCAGCGGGGGAGCTGGCCCCAGGGAGGGGCCACTTGCCCCTCCCTTCCTTCCTTCCCTCCCCATCTCCAGCTGCCTCCCTCTTCCCGCTCCACCACAATCACCCACACATGCAGGGCTTGGGGTAAAAGTGTGTCACCAGGGTGCAGGGGAGGCATCCCCCCCTCTGTCCCCTTCTGGCTGCCTGTGCCTCAACTTTATCCCACAACTTAGACATTCACATTACTCACACTCTCACAACACATACATATAGAACCTTGGGGGTGGGCACGCTGCACGGCATCCAGATGACCATCAGGGTGTACAACCTCACCCCTGGCGCCATTGCCCACCTCTCAATTTTAAATACACGTATACATTGAGAGCTATCAGGAGGGGCTATGCGCTTACCTGCTGCTCTCTGGCAGGTAGCTCCATGCCCTCCTGGGTTTTAAATGCACCTTAGAACACACATGCATCAACACTACATATGAGCAGGCGGAGGGAGGTTTGGAGTCTTCACACACCCCCATTCTCTGTTGCCTGTTGGGGCGGGGGGGCTGGGAGGAGGAGTTGGCCGTCCGATTGGGGTCTGGGATGTGGGGCCTCCCTGCTGCTGCGGAGTCGGGGCAGTCTGCTTCTCTCCACACCAGGGAAGAGGGTAACACTACCTGGGTCTGGGTGCAGTTTCCCCCTCCAGGGGCAAGGGTACCTAGACCTGGGGTATAGAGTACGCTTGGGGAGTGTGATTGTGTGTACAGCGTCTATTTATGTCTGTCTCCACGTTGGGTGAGTGCTGAGTAATTGCATATGAGAGCATGAGGGTGGGAATGGATGTTTGTATCTGTGTGTGCCTGTTTGTCTGTGTCTATATGTCAGGTCGGGTATCAGACGCCATCTCTCTAGGGACATCTCAGGCCCTCCAAGGTATGGAGGCCTATCTCCCCCCACCACTCCCCCTGCCAGTGGCAGACGCCCTCAGACATCAGTGCATTGGTGGCTCTTTGTGTCCGGGGATGGGCGTCCAGGTACACACCGGCTCACTCCTGGTGGCTGTTTGTCGGGGCCCCTTTGGGGGTGCCCTCGGCCTCTCGGCCTGGGGCTCGGTCACTCAGGCACAGCTGGCTGCCGGCGGAGCTCACGGGCTCGTCACTGCAACCCCCCTTGGCTTCTGCTCCGCGGCTGCTGAGTGACCCCTCATCTGGGGCTCTCCTCAGCGCTTTCCAGGATAGTGGCACGGTTGCCCCTCCGTTGGTCTTCCTTGGTTTCTTGTGCTCTGAGGACCTCTGGATGTCTGGAGTTTTGATCTCCTCCATACCTGCTTCATGCCCTGGAGGACGGGGCTATGGCTCCCCACACCCTCTAGCAGATCATTACATGAAGGAACCTTTTAAATACAAGCGCGCTCATGCTCACAGGTGTACACACAGGTGCTCACAGACACAAACTGCACCCTTTTTGGCTCCTACCTCAAAGCACACTGTGCGCTGTAAATCTTACGTGCTGCATAATAATATTCAATGTTTAATATTTACTGCTATATACACATAGAGTATCGTGATGGTGTTGTGTTTATTATATTGCTGTTTTTGTTTGCTTGTTTGCTCTATTTTTCCCTCTCAACACGTGATTCAGGTGATATATATAAAAATATGTATTTTTTGCCCCCCCCCCCCTTTTCTTTTCCCTTTTCTTTGCCCAATCAAATGGACCAATACGGCAAGGCAGGGATGGTCCACTTGGTAAAGTAATTCCGTTGGGCTTCTCTCTTTGCCTTCAGACAATAATTCTGATGGCAAAAGAACCAAACAAGCGGCCGAAAAAAAAAAAAAAGAAAAAGAAAAAAAAAAGAACTTACCTCCTCCTCCCGCGTGCCTCTACTTGCGAGCAAGTAAGCCATAGATGATCTCCATCACTGGATAATTCCTGCCACCCCTTTTGATACTCCATGCTGATATTCCTCTTTTTTGTCGCAGTCTCTGACCGCCGCTCCCAGCCAAGCTCAGTCACTCCTGCCTGTGTTACTCTCCTCTCTGGGACTTCCATTCTCTGACCTCCAATCATTAGTTATAGTACCCAACTTATAGTGTCCTGTCACGTATCATTGCTCACAGTACAGGGTGGGCCATTTATATGGATACACCGTAATAAAATGGGAATGGTTGGTGATATTAAAGTCCTGTTTGTGGCACATTAGTATATGTGAGTGGGCAAACTCCTCAAGATGGGTGGTGACCATGGTGGCCATTTAGAAGTCGGCCATCTTGGATACAACTTTTGTTTTTTCAATAGGAAGAGGGCCATGTGACACATCAAACTTATTGGTAATGTCACAAGAAAAACAATGGTGTGCTTTATTCTTTCATGAGTTATTTACAAGTTTCTCTTTGTTCACAGACATTGACATGTCGAAGACGTTAACACTCGCCGCATGTCACTGGAGAGTGGCATTAGTCGAACATCCCTTCGGCGGATATTAGCTACTCACAAATGGCACCCTTACAAACTCCAGCTACTGCAGCATCTCAACGAGGATGACCCAGATCGGCGCACAGAATTTGCAGAATGGGCAAAACAAAAATTGGAACAGGACCCTCAGTTCACGCAGAAGATTTTGTTCAGTGATGAGGCAAACTTTTATGTGAATGGTGAAGTTAACAAACAAAACCACTGCTATTGGTCTGACACTAACCCACATTGGATGGATCCCTCCAAGACTGTTGGAACAACAAAAGTGATGGTTTGGTGTGGTATATGGGGTACAACGATAGTGGGTCCATTCTTCATCAATGGAAACCTCAAGGCCACTGGATATTTGAAATTGCTACATGATGATGTGTTTCCCTCTTCATGCACTGAAGCTGGCATGTTCCCTGAGTTTTTCCAGCAAGATGGTGCACCACCACATTATGGGTGCCAGGTCCGAGCATTCCTAGATGAACAGTTTCCTGGAAAGTGGATTGGTCGTCGTGGGCCAGTTGAATGGCCCCAAGGTCTCCCGATCTGACCCCCTTAGAATTTTATCTTTGGGGTCATCTGAAGGCAATTGTCTATGGTGTGAAGATACGAGATGTGCAGCACCTGAAACTACGGATACTGGATGCCTGTGCTGGCATTTCTCCTGCGGTGTTGCTATCAGTGTGTGAAGAGTGGAAGAAGAGGGTTGCATTGACAATCCAACACAATGGGCAGCACATTGAACACATTTTATAAGTGGTCAGAAACTTGTTAATAACTCATGAAAGTAAAATAAAGTTATGTTGAAACCAAGCACACCATTGTTTTTCTTGTGACATTACCAATAAGTTTGATGTGTCACATGGCCCTCTTCCTATTGAAAAAACAAAAGTTGTATCCAAGATGGCTGACTTCTAAATGGCCACCATGGTCACCACCCATCTTGAGGAGTTTGCCCCCTCACATATACTAATGTGCCACAAACAGGACTTTAATATCACCAACCATTCCCATGTTATTGCGGTGTATCCATATAAATGGCCCACCCTGTAGTACTATTAGCCCTAGTGTTAATACTGTCTGTGTTCTGCTCACACCTTGCTTACAATTGGAGGGTACGTCGTAGTATTTTGTGTTTTGCTTACATGTCATGGTCGCATTGTCGCTTCCCTATATATAGCCCTGCCCCTTAGTGTTCAAGTGTGTAGTTGTTTCACCCAGTGTTGTGTATAGCCACTGTCTCACGCACATTGTATTAAAACACTTAAGAATAGAATAAAATCCATAATAGAATAATGACAAAATAAAGAACAATAAAAACAAAAAAGTTTAAATAAAGATAAAAGATAAAATAAACAAAAAATAGGTTCACAATGCGGATTTGAACAGATCGTTTTTGAGTTGGGATTTAAACTGGGGGAGAGAACCACGGAAAGGTTCACAGACAGGTCTGGGGAATCTATATACAGAAACAAGTATTAATATGAGCCAGAAATACACAACGTGCAAAACTTCGATTATGCCAGGGCTGCACAAACTCACAGTGTTCAATGATCCAATAATGAGACGCTCTGAGCCACAGACTCAAATAGTGGGTGAGAAGACAGGACTAATCAGCAGCAGGTGGTGGCAATCAGAGCAGGTGTGTGGGCCAAGGGCGGCCCAATAATAATATTAAATTACACACCGGTTTATTATTAATTTTAGTGATCTCTAAAATTAATAATTTTAATAATTAATAATTGATTTAACCAGGTGTCATTACTGATGAGGCGAATTATAATTTTACAGAATTTACATTCATTTTTAACAAACAGTTACTGGGTTCCCTCAGTGTCGCCTGCTCTGGTCCCTGGAAGACAATTGACTGTGGTTGCTAGTATCTGTAGAATCACGTCTCAAATTAGAATCGCCAATAATCCAGAGTTTATTCCACTTAGTGGGTAAAAATGATTCGAGACACGAATTTGTTGGTGGCGTACCAGTGGCTTCTGTTTAGGACTATGCTTCCTCCTGACTGTCACCCAACAATCCTGTTTACCAGCTGCTTGGGACAACCTGCTGGGTGAGAACTAATGGTGGCTATGCTACATGCAGCGTGCCATCTATAGGGGCCTGGCTAGCTACAGTGGCATGGAGCCAGGTCTCCAGTTCAGCATTCCTGGCCTACAGAGTTGTAAACAGGCTGCATTTATGACAAATATCATTATTATTAAAGGAGGCCAATAAGTAGCTAAACATATGACACACTAAGACGCAGGACAGTGCAGGAGGTACAGGTGAAGAAGTAATGCTGCTAGCGAGTCGGCTACAAGCTAAACTAAGCTGACAAATCTCTAAAGACACAGTGATAAATACTGTGAAACAACTAGTGGGTGATTCAGGATAGAATGCACTTTGGATAAAGCATGTGACGATCACACAATGAAATAAGATGTTATCTGTGAGTTTTTCCTTAAAAAACACCACTGTGTGTTGTAACAGGAACAGGAAGTGATGCTCTAAGGCAGAGAGAGCCAATCCCACGTGAGAGCCTAAAATAAGTGGACTTATCAGCACTGATTTGTTAGTCTATTTTTTATATGTATGACTGGTCCTACAGACATACTGTTTACTATTATTTATACAGATACATGTTGGCTTTGTCATAGGAGTAGAATTTTGATGGAGCTCCATGTGCAGCATATAAATGGTCTCCTGCTAAGTACAACTGCGAATCACACCAACATAAGATATCATGTGACTTGGTGGATATTTCTGCCCAGATCCCCAGAAATACTTCAGCCAGCGCTGCATTGAATGGTTGCATTTAAAATGTTCCAACATGCCTCTGAGCTGGGTGAAACGTGATTCCTGTGATGAGGTTTTTATTTATTTATTTATTTTTTATTTAGAGGGGGTTATAATCTGGCTCTCTTGTGTCATACCAAGCAGCATAATCTCTCTCTCGCTCTGTGTGTGTGTGTGTGTGTGTGTGTGTGTGTGTGTGTGTGTGTGTGTGTGTGTGTGTGTGTGTGTGTGTGTGTGTGTGTGAACTGTCTTTGTGAGAACCATCTTGACGTTTGTGGTGGACCTTTTAAGAACGGCAGAAAGTAATGTTTCAGGTTGGAGTTAGCATAGATACAGAGAATTCATTATCTGTCAGTCCTCACAGTGGCAGTCTTACTTGTATGTGTGTGTTTCCTCTCGGTACATGCAGGCTGCAGATGTTCCTCTTGCGCTCTCTCGCTCGCGGGAAATAAGTGCAGGCAGAGTGCAGGATCACACACAGACACGTTCCTCTCCAGCTGCCTCGTGAGGCAGAGTGTGATGCCATGAGCGAGACAACGTCCATCCTCTGCTGACAACCATGAGCAACCGACTGATTCCTGCTGTAATGAACCGTCTGAAAAGGACTTTTAAGGGACTCGCCGATAGATTCACGCAGTCAAGATGCGTTATTTGACCAAATCTCTGATTTTATTTCTATGTTTTGCCATTACCGGGGAATGTTATAAGCACGGTCACCGGGTGCGAAGGTGGGCCGGTACTGGGGAGACCCCAAAGCATGGCACGTAAGTGAAAAACAGAGACAATCAAAGCACGATTAACACGTGAAAATGTGGGTGACTCATCTTAGTAAATTATACGTTTAACAAAACTGTTTATGTCACAAACAAATGTGTTAGTTATCTTACATTAGATATGATGGTTAATGTAGATGCTAAAGATTAATGGATGGCGTGTGATGTTAGAAATATTTAATCTAAGGCGATATTAACCACAGCTGCTCTACCTAAAACCAGTTGAAATTTTTTAGCAAAGAATGGTGTATATTTGATCAAAATGGTGTAGAGGCATTTGAGTTGAAATTTAAGGTTTTGTCGTTGATTTATTTTAGATGTAAACAGTGTTTTTTAAAATCCCTGAACTTTGTGCACTGCATCAGTAAGGTGTGGTCAGAGCTGAATGTCAGTGTGATTATATCTCCTGCTTATGATTATTAATCATTGTACTGGTTATTTTGATTATTTATGACTATTTATTCTTATATATGGCTTAACAGCAACCTATGGACTGCACTGACTATCAAAGTGCGCTACCAAACGTGTGTTCGCTGAATAATGCTCTTAATAGAAATTTCGGAATTGTTCGGAATTGTTCGGAGACTTGTTCAAGGATGCACTGAGAGGTCGTTAGAGACCTCTAAAGAAGAAAAGCATCTGTAACTTGTTGAATTGCATAAAACAGCAAACAGACTTCTGTGTTAATGAGAAGTGGTGTAAGAGCAGAAGTAATATAGTGCACATGGTGTGATATTGATATATGGTTGCAGGAAATAATTTACAATACTTTAACATTTTCTATATTTCAGCAAAAATATAACCAAAACATCATCAGAGTTTTATACAGATGCTAAAAGCCAATGCAGAGATCCTAGCTGAATAAAATACATGAAAATATTGAAATTGGACTGGTTCTTATGTCCTGCTTTTTGCCTTGCTTGACCTTGGCATGTAACCCCATGTTGCCCTCCGATGCATCCATCGGAGTGTGAATGCAAGTGAATGTTAGATAGAAGCACTAAAAACCTTACACTGTTAAAAAAAAACATTTAAAAAAAACGGTAATATTCCGGCAGATGGGGCGCCAAAATACTACCGTAAAATAACAGAAAATAACCTCCTCATAAAAATATGGTTATTTCCAGTAATGACAATACAGTTTGTTGCGCTAATTTTACATGGGATTCTGCCTTTTCAAGTGATTTTAGACATTAAATTAGGAACATTTTAACGTGATCAAACAATGAAATTACCTATAAACAAGGTCAATGAATGTGACAATATGAATCATAATACGTAAATGTACAGAAATATACAGTTAAAAGTTGGTTTAAATAACAATGGATTGCATGCCCTGGGACAGACTGACAGAGGCGAGGCTGCCATATCGCACCATCGGCCCCTCTGGCCATCACCAGTAGACAAAGAGTCTTGACCACAGACACAACGACCAAGAGTGTCCGAGCCGGGGCTCGAACCGGCAACCTTCTGATCACAAGGCGAACTGCCAACTCTTGAGCCACAATCGCCCTTACTAGCAATGATAATAATATTTATGTGATGTAACACAAGCTTATAGGAATCATGTTATATACTTTTCCATAGCATTACATTTGAATTCAACAGTTCAACCTTTCAAATAACGGACAGATATTTGTGAAATCATGATACATTTGTGAATGTATTTTAACAATCTAAATATGCATGTGTACATAAAAATATATTTAAAGAACAAGTAAATTGTGTTTTACTATATTTACAGTGATGTTATGTTATTTTACCTTTGACATGTAAAATCACAGTCTACTTATGTAAATTTAATGATATTCTAGAAAGACAGTACAAAACTGTAAAATATACAGTAAGATACTTTGACATTACTATTTTTTGGAACAGAGTAGATAAAGTTCTTGTGTGAGCAATGGGTGTGATTGGGTGAATGCACGAGTTGAGTGCGCTCAGTGAGAGTAGAAAAGCGCTATATAAGAACCAGTCCATTTACCATTTATATTCTTCAATCTGAGAGCAACTTGGGGGTTTTGGTAGCTTGCCCGAAGACACGTTGGCATGTAGACTGAAGCAGGAATCAAACCACCAATATTCCAACTAGCAGATGACCTGCTCTAGCTCCTGAGCCACAGCCATCCAATCCATCAATGGCCATGATTAGTGCCTCTTTGCTGTCTTTCAGTCCAGCTTTGTCCAGCCACTGGTAGGACTTCTGGATGTCAGCCACTTCCTCTATCTGCCAGTGGTACATACCGTGCAGGGGTCTATCCTTTCATGATGGTTCCTTGTCTTCCTCTTCTTTATTGGGTTTCTGCTGCCTGAAGCATTCATTGAGCACACAGTCAGTTGGAGCCATCTCCCTGATATATTCTTGGATGTTTGTCTCATCCTGGACTGTGGTACTGACACTCACCAGTCCCTAGCCTCCTTTCTTTCACTTAGCATATAGCTTCGGGGTGCTGGACTTGGGGTGAAACCCTCCTTGCATGGTCAGAAGCTCCCTGGTCTTGATGTCAGTGACTTCTATCTCCTCCTTTGGCCAGTTTATTATTAATTTAGGTGTTGATAGCCCGGATCTTGTTCTTACCGTTGAGCTGACTCCTCAGGACTTGCCTGACCCTCTGCAAGTACTTAGTGGTTGCAGTTGCCTAGCGGCCTCTTCATGGTTCCCATTTGCCTGTGGGATCCCCAGGTACTTGTAGCTGTCCTCTATGTCTGCAATGTTGCCATCTGGTGGTTCAATCCCCTCAGATCTGACTATGTTCCCTCTCTTTGTTATCATCCGACTACACTTCTCCAGTCTAAATGACATTCCGATGCCAATTCCTTTCTGTGCCCCACTCATGTTTTGAGCCATGTGCCTATTCATCTTAGCTGCTATGATGCCTGACAGGAGCTTCCATGTGGTGCTGAGGCAGGTATTGGCCGGTAGTTGGATGGGACTGGTCCCTTATGGGGGTCCTTGGGGATCAAGACTGTCTGGCCTTTGGTTAGCTATTCCGGGTGTGTCTCATTGACTAGCAGCTGGTCCATTTGTGCCTGGTGCTGTCCAACTCTTCATACTGGAGACCCTTTCTTGATATCTGCCTCTGTGATGGTTACTGGACCTTGTTCAGGGACGTTGCTGTGGTGTCCTCTTAGATCCACTACCCACTGAGCATTGCTGTTGTGGGTTGTGTTCTTTTCCTATATGCTCTTCCAGTATTGCTCCATGATGATATCTCCCCCTTGTCATCCTGGCTCCCACTTGCCATTGCATGTGTATTGTACCTCGTCAATCTCTAGCTGTGAGAGCAGTCCCTTCTTCCGAATGTTGGAACACTGAGCTTCTAGTTGATTTGCCGTCAATGTGGATGTTGGGCATCAAAGATTCTATAGTTCCCTCATCCTATTCATGTAACCCCTTTTGCTGGGGTTACTTGTGTAGTAGTATTCCAACAGCACCCTATTTTCATGTCTTGCCCACCGATGCCTTCGTATTCCAGTAGCTCACTTCTCATCAGGGTGCCCTGGTTCCTCAACACCTGAGCTTGTTGATCTGGTCGACATCCGAGCCAGTATGACTTCATATTTATCTCTCTCACTCATGGCTGCCACAGGCTTAGTTAGCATGGGGGTCTAGCCTAGGATCCTTACTGGATACAGACGCCCTAGACAGGAATCGAACTTTCCCTACCGCACACAGCTGAAAGAAAAACAGCACCCAAGAGCCATCAGAGCCCTTGGTTATGACCCAGATCCAGGTTATGACCAAAGTCCCCGGTCAAGCCCCCCACGAAACTGACCCTTAGTTAACCCTATGAAAGCCTTGAAATAAATAAGCTCTAGTATGCCCCATCCCATGTTTAGAGTCACCTCTGCTCGCTGCAGGTTTCACTGCAGTAAGAAAGTGGGATGGCTGCCGTCAGCCGTTCTTTCACTCCACCTGAGCTCACTGTTTTTGTAATGGCTCCACCTCTTTCCAGTGTGTGTGTGTGTAGACAGACTCAGGCTCCATCTTAAACCATGACAGCCTCATCCTCACTGCTGCTGTTGTGTTATTAGTCTTTTGTTTAGAACTGGGCGGTTGTTTGGGCCTAATGTAGTTTTATTTGCATGTTGTTCCTAAGTACAGTCAGGGAAAAAATTATTTGAACCCCAGCTGGTAAGTTTATTTGAACAGTGAGAGACAGAACAATAACAAAAAAATCCAAAAAATGCATTTCAAAAAAGTCATAAATTAATTTGCATTTTCATGATGGAAATAAGTATTTGCTCCCTTTGCAAAACGTGCTTTAGTACTTGTTGGCAAAACTTTTGTTGGCAGTCACAGAGGTCAGATGTGTCTTGTATTTGCCCAGAAGTTTTTCACACATCTCAGGGGAAATTTTGCCCCATTCCTTTTTGCACATCCTCTCCAAGTCCATGTTTCGTGGCTGTTGTTTGGCAACTCGAACCTTTAGCTCCTTCCACAGATTTTCTATGGGATTAAGGTCTGGAGACTGACTAGGCCACTCCAAGACCTTAATATGCTTCTTCTTGAGCCAATTCATTGTTGTTTTGGATCATTGTGTTTTGGATCAAGTGTTTTGGATCATTGTCATGCTGGAATACACCACCCACGACCCATTTTCAATGCCCTGGCTGAAGAAGGAAGTTCTCACCCAAGATTTAATGGTACATGGCCCCATCCATCCTCCCTTTTATGCGGTGCAGTTTTCCTCTCCCCGTGGCAGAAAAACACCCCCAAAGTATAATTTTCCACCTTCGTGTTTGAGGCTGGGGATGGTGTTCTTGAAATTATAGGCAGCATTCCTCCTCCTACAAACATGTCAAGTTGAGTTGATGCCTATCATCAGAAGGCATAGCATAGATTTTCACTGCTATGCAGATGACACACAACTTTATCTATCTCTGAAACCAAATAACACACCAATTAGTTAAACTGCAGGAATGTCTTAAAGACATAAAGACCTGGATGACCTGTAATTTTTTGCTTCTAAATTCAGATAAAACTGAGGTTATTGTAATCGACCCTGAAATAGAAATATGGTATCTAACCAGATTCTTACTCTGGATGGTATTACCTTGGCCTCCAGTAACACTGTGAGGAACCTTGGAGTCATTTTTGACCAGGACATGTCCTTCAACGCACATATTTAACAAATATGTAGGACTGCTTTCTTCCATCTGGGCAGTATCTCTAAAATTAGAAATATCCTGTCTCAGAGTGACGCTGAAAAACTAGTTCATGCATTTATTACTTCCAGGCTGGACTACTGTAATTCATTATTATCAGGAAGTCCTAAAAACTCCCTGAAAAGCCTTCAGTTAATCCAAAGTGCTGCAGCAAGAGTCCTGACAGGGACTAGAAAGAGAGAGCAGATTTCTCCTGTATTGGTTTCCCTTCATTGGCTCCCTGTTAAATCCAGAATTCAAAATCCTGCTCCTCACATACAAGGTCTTAAATAATTAGGCCACATCTTATCTTAATGACCTTGTAGTACCATATCACCCCTTTAGAGCACTTCACTCTCACGCTGCAGATTTACTTGTTGTTCCTAGAGTATTTTAAAGTTGAATGGGAGGCAGAGCCTTCAGTTTTCAGACCCGTCTTCTATGGAACTGGCTTCCAGTTTGGATTTAGGCGACAGACACTATCTCTACTTTTAAGATTAGGCTTCAAACTTTCCTTTTTGCTAAAGTATATAGTTAGGGCTGGACCAGGTGACCCTGAATCCTCCCTTAGTTATGCTGCAATAGGTGTAGGCTGCTGGAGAATTCCCATGATGCACTTTCTTCTTCAATCACCTTTCTCACTTATGTGTTAATTGGGTCTGCAACCCAGTGTTTTGTGGTTGTGGATTAATTTATATTCCTTGATTATTGTTATTCACGGTTTTGATTTTCTCATTATTGTCTTCTGCTTATGTTTTATTTTTAGTTCCTAGAATTTAGGTTTCTGTTACTTTGTCTTCCCTGTGTCCCATTTCTAGTCACTCGTCTCCATGTTCCCTCTGTTTCCCATGTCAGTTGTGTTTCTGTGTCTCAGAGTCTAGTTTGTGTATTTGTGATTGTCTCATGTTTCCTGTTTTACTTTGACAGTCCCTTGTCCCATGTCACTGTATCTAGTTTTGCTTCCCCTTGTCTCATTATGTCTATTTAGTCCCAGCTGTGTTCCCCTCCTGTTTCCCATTCCCTCATTACTCCCTTATGTATTTAAGCCTTGAGTTTTCCTTTGCTCTTTGTCGTGTTTCTGGTCTTTTTACACTTCTAATTTCTCAGTGTTTTGTCCTTAGTTTTATGCTCTAGGTTTTTGGTTTGTTTTCTGTAAGTTATATTATGAAGGATGTTTGGTTTTTTTTTAGCAAATAAGGTTGCCACTTTAAGTTCACCTTTTGAGTTTGAGTCCTGCATGTGGGTCCACATCCTGCCTGCCAGATAGACCTCGGCATTGAAATGTACTTCTTATTAATCTCTAGCTCTCTTCCACAGCATGTCTTTTATCCCGTCTTCCTTATCTCACCCCAACCAGTCGAAGCAGATGGCCCCGCCCCTCCCTGAGCCTGGTTCTGCTGGAGGTTACTTCCTGTTAAAAGGGAGATTTTCCTTCTCACTGTCAACAAAGTGCTTGCTCATAGGGGGTCATGATTTTTGGGTTTTCTCTGTATCTTTCTCTGGGGCGACCGTGACTCAGGGGATTGGGAAGCTCATCTGTAACCGGAAGGTTGCCGGTTCGATCCCCCTGTTCTCTCTGTCCTAGTCGTTGTGTCCTTGGGCAAGACACTCTACCCTACCGCTTACTGGTGTTGGCCAGACGGGCCGATGGCACAATATGGCAGCCTCGCTTCTGTCAGTCTGCCCCAGGGCAGCTGTGGCTACAACTGTAGCTTGCCTCCACCAGTGTGAGAGTGAATGAATAGTGGATTTGTAAAGCGCTACATAAATGCAATCTATTATTATGTATTATTGCAGGGTCTACCTTACAATATAAAACGCCTTGAGGCGACTGTTGATTTGGCGCTGTATAAATAAAATTGAAAAAATTGAATTGAATGCCAAAGAGCTTGATTTTGGTCGCATCTGACCATGACCATCTGCATGAGCTTGTTGTCACATCGTCCCTCGTAGCTGTGTGATTTCCTGTGCTCCGTGTTCCTTTGTAACTCCTAGTTTTCCATTCCCTAGTCTTAGTTTCAAGTTTTCCAGTTTAGTATTCTATGGTTTTTCAGCAAAATAAAGCTGCCTTTTTTAGTTCATCCTCATGTGTACCAAGTCCTGCATTTGGGTCCTAATCCTGCCTGCCAGACAGTGGAATCATGGCACTGGGAAGGTTCACCACTGTTCCTTGTTTTCTTTATTTGTGCATAATGGCTCTCACTGTGGAGTTCTCAAAGTCTTACAGATGGCTTTGTGACCCTTTCCAGACTGATAGAAGTCTGACTTTATTACTCAGCTGTTTCTTTAGATCGAAGATGCTTTTTGAGATCTTTTAGCCTGCTTCACTTTGTCAGACATGTTCTATTTGAGTGATTTCTGCCAGATCTGCAAGTAATCAGGACTCAGCTTTCCAAAAAATGTGGACAATTACAGTTCAGTCCTGATTTAACAAGAGGGGCAATTACTTTTTCACACAGGGCCAGGTAGGTTTGGATAACTTTTCTCCTTTTTAAGCCACAAATGAATGCTCTAACAGAGGAGTCATTACAACACATAAGTGGCTTGAGGCAACTGTTGTTGTGATTTGGCACAATTTGAATAAGACTGAATTGAATGGAATTTAACCAATGTGTAAAGCAATACAATACCCCAGCATGGCCTCTACTCAACAAAAACACAAATACTGTAATTGTACAAACAGTACAAACAGTAAACTCAATCACTCTGGCGTCAAACAGAGTGACTGATTTGCTTATGTTGAACTGAACTTTTCAATCATCAATCATATCTGCATAAATCAGTTCATACATTTCTTATTCAGTGCATATTATTTTGTACCATTCTTTCCTGGTGCATTATTTTTTAATTCTTAATAATCCAAACTGTTTAAATCAGCTATCTGACAGTGAATGTCATCCTGCTGTAGCTCCTTGTCAAAGAAGCCTCCAGATGTGACGAAATCTCGCAAAATGAAGACAGAACACCTGCTCAAAGTAGATGACCATGACTTCACCATGAGGCCAGCATTTGGAGGTAGGTGTCGAAATTTCTGCTTTTGTTTGTCTTTCACATAGCATTAGATGTTGATTAAAAGTCAGGGTTGAATTACATAAGGGATTAGCATTGAGCTGCTTCTTGCAATGGTGATGGACAAGTGTCTATGATGTTTGCAGAAAAATTGTGATCTGTAGTGAGAGTAGGGACAGGTAAAGAGAGTGTCAAGAGTATGGGGTATTTCTCCTGTTGTTGTGGACTATCTGGTCCCTGGGAGGTGTTCTGGGCATGTCTCACCAAGAGGATGAAACCCTCCATGCATGGTAATAAGCTTTTTCAGGTTTGTGCATGATAGGCCATAAGTGTTGATTGCCCAGATCTTGTAATTCTCACAGGAACGCATGGAAGGTTATTGGCCAGTAGTTGATGGGACCTTCTGGGGATCCTTGGGGATCAGGACTTCAGTTAGCCATTACTGATTTATTTGTTCTACCAGAGGCTACTGGATCCTTTTCAGGGAGGTTGCTGTGGTCTGCTCTTAGATCCACTAGCCACTGAGCATTGATGTTACGGGTTGCGTCCTTCTCCCTCACGCTTTTCCAGTATTGCTCTGTCTCCAGCCTTGGTGGGGCTGTTCGCATATTGTTGCCCTGCCACTGAGAATACACCTTAGATAGCTCAATGGAGTACAGATGGTTTATTCTCCTGCCTCCTTTCTCTCTGGTATACCTCTATAAGTGACTGGCCAAGGCTGAGAGTCTTTCCTTGGCAGTTTTCAAGGCCTAAGGCATGGACAGCTTGCTGTACTTCTTAAGCAACCCTTTCTTCATCACACCTTTCTGCAGTATCAATAGTTGGCTTACTTCCCTCCACACTCTCCTTTAGTCCTCTTCTCCATGGAGGGTACTTGTGGCAGTTTGTCTTATAGCCAAGTATCTCTGTGATCACTGCTGCTTTGGTGTAGATCAGCTGATTGGTTTCGGTGATGGTCACAGTAGGTGTAGTCTGCAATGCTGCATTCACGTCCTCTAGTAGACCTTCAGAGGATACATTATATAGTCTTGGTAATCTGCCACACAGTGTCCAGGTCCAGCTTTCCTTTACTTTCCTATCTCTCAGGTGAGCAGCTCTCACACTTAACACACCTTCAGTAGTTAACCTTGGTATCAAATCTCGGCTGGGGTTGAAATCTCCCCACTGACCAGACGAGCCTGGCTCCCCCTTGTCGTAGCATTTGTGTTGTACCTCATTGATCTGCAGTTGTAACAGCAGTTGCTTCTTCCAAATCTTGGAACACTAAGCTACTTGTTGAATTCACTGTCAGTCCTGATGCTGGGTATCAACGCTTCCATAGGTCTCACATCCTCTTCATGTAACTCCCTTCTTATTCCAGTACCCCACTACTCATCATTGTGTACGGGTTTCCCAACACCTGAGTGAGACCTTGTCACACAATTTTTTTTCCTTCTGATGTTTAAACCTTTTTGAGTTACTAGATAAAATCTTTTTTTTAATCTACTTGTAATAGGTTAGATAAACACAATAATATTTAACTGATATACTTGAGTATATACAGAAATTTACATTTAGGTCTTGGTGGAATTGTGTCTCTTTTGTCCAAATTTTGTGGTCTCCTTAAAACTCAGTGGAGATTTTATTAAGTTATTTGTACGTTAACATCCACCCACACCTCTGTACAGGAGACAGGTGGAAAGCAATTAAAGCTGATTCTTCTTCTTTAATAGAGTCAAACCAACCAGATGCATCATTATGGATTTTATTTAATTTCACAGTACCAATCCGTAAACTATTGCTTAGAAACTCACAGCTTTGACTCATGAAGGCTTGACTGCCAGTAAAGTACACTTTCCTTCTTGATACAATCCCATTGATTTTCCTATATCACCATCTGGATGGGGCCAAAGCCCATGATTGGCTCCCATTTATTGACTTTTCTTCAGCATTTAATACTATCCAGCCTCATCTCCTAGCTGATAAGCTTCTTAACCAGTTTAAACTTGATTTTAATCTTGTTGGTTGGATTTTAGACTTTTTAACTGACAGATCTCAGTGTGTGTGAGAGTAAACGGCTGTTTTTCCAATCAGCTGAATTCTTCCACTGGTTCACCACAGCGTTGTTTTCTCTCTCCCCTGCTATATATTTTGTACACTAATGACTGTCGTAGTACACAGGCTAAAAGGTATTTCATTGAATAAGCAGATGACACAGTCATTGTAAGCGTCCTTCGTGGTGAAGAGTATTCCCATGGACTTGCTGTGGATGAGTTTGCTTCTTGGTGTGATCAGTCCTTCTTAAAGATCAAAACTTTACAAACTAAGGACATGGTAATTTACTTCAGGAAGCCCCCCTCCAACAGTAGTAAATGATGCAGCCATTGAACTGGTGGATAGTCATAAGTATTTGGAGGTTGCTCTTGATAAGGCTCTGTGCAAAAGAAATCAGTGTGCAAATTGTCCTGATGTGCAAATTGCAGTTGAGGTAGGTCAGCTGTTCAGGAGTCTGATAGCAGTGGGGAAGAAGGAGTTGTTGAGTCTAGATGTTCTGGATTTCACACTTCTAAACCTCCATCCCGAGGGCAGAAGTGTGAACAGTCCGTGTTGGGGGTGTGTGGGGTCTCTAAGGATGGAGGCAGCTCTCCTCTGGACTCTGCAAAGGTAGATGCTCTGCAGAGAGGGCAGCGGGGTCCTGGTGATCTTCTCCGCAGTTGTTATCACTCTCTGCAGGCGTTTGCGGTCCATAGCAGTAGTGCTGCCGTACCATGCAGTGATGCATCTGGTCAATGTGCTCTCCATAATGCAGCTGTAGAACCTGCTGAGGATCTTGGCCACCTCTCTCCTATAAGCCACTTCGTTCCTTCCAGTGATGCGACAGATCACTGCAGTGTCATCCGCAAACTTCAGTATGACCCTGTGGAACTCCAGTGTTTGTGGTAATGCTGGCTGAAGTCCTGTTGCCGATCCAGACAGACTGAGGCCTGCCAGTCAAAAAGTTCTGTAGCCAGTCACAGCGGATGGGGTGCAGGCCGAGTGTAGACAGTTTGTGGATGAGTTTTTGAGGGATGACTGTGTTGAAGGCGGAGCTATAGTCAACAAAGAGTACCCTGATGTAGGAGTCATTATTTTCCAGGTGGGAGAGTGAGTAGTGGCAGCAGCGATGGTGTCTGACGTGGACCTGTTGGGCCGGTAGGCATACCGCAGTTGTCTCTAATGCGCTGATGACTTCGTGGAGTTTGCCGAGCGCTGCTGCGAAGTCAGCTCGCGGCGGGATGTAAACAATGGTCAAAAACACAGCTGAGAACTCCCGCTGCAGATAGTAAGAGCGGCATTTCAGCATTAGAAACTCCACATCTGGCGAACAGTACTTGTAGACAGTCTGCACGTCTCCACACCACGAGTTGTTAATAAATGCACATACACCTCCCCCAAAAGCCTTACTGGAGGCTGCGGTCCAGTCTCCTCGGTGTACGGAGTGAGTCTGCAACTGGATGGCGCATTCCGGGACTTCATCTGAAAGCCAGGTCTCGGTGAAAATAAGAGCACAGCATTCTCTTATCTCCTGCTGTGTTGTGATCCTGGCTCATATTTCGTCGAGTTTGTTTTCCAGGGACCGCACATTGGCCAGTAAGAGGTGTTCAGCTAGACCGAGCTTTTAGCCTAGCATGGAGCCCTCCCCTATTGCCTCATTTGCGGTGCTGTCTCCGAAGCGCTCTCCTGGGGTCAGCTGGCTCACTTGGGCTCGGTGCTTCGTGGCCTTCCTGGGAGTGGTGGCGGTGGCTGCCGGGGCGAACAATGGCTGAAAGTTCCGGTGGTAGAGCTGAAAGCTCCGGGGGTAAGAAAAGAGTAGAGTCCAGATAATTGTGTGAGTTGCCAATGTCTAGTAGTGCCTGTCTCGTGTATGTTAACAGCGCACAACACTTGTCCAGTGCAAAAAGAACAGTGAACACACAAAAAACAAAAGAAAGTTGGACATTGACCATTGACCATTTACCAAATTCATGTCCAAAAGCTTTCTTGATTAGCACTGCTTTCCACAGCTTTCATATCTCACAACCCCATTTGCATTAAGTTCAAGCAAAGTAATCCCTGCACTCCAAGACCATTTTATAGGTACAAATACTCAGATATCATCAGATCTGTACCAATGCCACTTGCTGCAGTATAGGGAGGATGGGCAGGGGAGGGGATTGAGGAGAGGGTTGGGAGTGGGGGTTGTGGGTGTGGTGCATGATTGCTCTTAATCCTTGGTAAAGTAACACATTAAGCTTGTTTTTAATCCACCGAGAAGGGAGAAGGATTGAAAGTCCATCAGTGAGATCATTTGATATATGGGCTTGGAATGGTTTGTTGTATGATCTACTAAGAATAGCATAAGAATTGTGTTCTTTTCAGAAAATGTAGAGTTTACCAGAGGATACAGTTTCAAAGTTATTACATGAACATGAAAACATACACACTCAATGAGTAGGTCTGGCTTAGGTTTCATACAGAAACAGTTGAGGATCAAACTGTGCAACCCTGCTATTATGGGACAATCCTCTTACAGATGACGACATTATTATACAAGTGACATGACAAATGCAAAGCGTTTTTTCCTCATGTCATTTGAGACTGGTCTTGCCAGAAGAACAACAATATTGGCTCATTATTGAAGGGAATTAAAATAACCAGAAAAGAACCCCTGTAAGCAGAGCTTCAATGCCCAACAGCCCGTTTTCGCTCCCGAAGCGTAATATACTGACGATTTGTCAAGTCCCAAGGCGTTCCTGAGGAACGCGAAAGGTGACCTTCCGTGTTCTTATGCTACGCGCCGGGTTACGCATGAAATCCAGTAGAATGACGCTCCCACGGTAATACACATTCCAGTCATGTATTCCAGCCCTAACCCTAACCTTATCCCTAACCCTAACCAGCACTTTAATGAAGTTAGATAGTCTTTCCAAAGCGATTTAAGTAAAACAAACATACATGTGTGGATTCATTCCGAACGATTCTCGTGTTTCCTCATTTTTCCAATCTCATAATATAGGGACGTGTTGGGTGCCCGGAAGCGTAATATATCATCACCTAGCGTAAAATGTTACGCTTTGGGAGTGAGAACGTGTTGTGCCCAAAGTGCCCAGATGCAAAACACACATCTGTATTTGGTAAAGAGCTCTACTGATGCTGGTGAAAATTAAACACAGACATTGTGTTTTCTTTTTCTGTTTTCCACTTTTCACACCTGAAAACAAAATAAAATAAAATTTTAAATGTGTCTCATCATATTGATAATGCTGATTTAACACATTAATGGAAAAACAAGCTAAATATCACCTTACCAAAACTTACCACTTTGGTAAGCTATTGCCAGTCATCCTGACCACCACCACCAAAGCCGATCATCCAGCCAAGCCTGACTTGAGCAATGTGCTCATGTCAAAATTGCAAGCAATGTATTAGGTACTTTGTCCAAATAGAATCCCAGCTCTCGATGTTAATAAGCTAGATGCTAAAGCTAGAAATATAAAATATGAGCTCTTGTTTTTCTAATAGCTTGCTCTAAAGAGAGCTAACAGATAAAATAAACTTAGCAAGAGTCGCTTTTGTTTTAACTTGGTTATTGCAATTTCTGATTGTAGATGACACAAGACACTGAAATGTTAAGTACTTTTTTAGTCTTTGCCATAGAGACTCAACAGAATGGTACAATGCAATCCTAGTCAACAGACATATCCAGAAACTCAGTCTGTGAGCTCTGCCACTAAGCATTTTCTGACATTTTAGTTGTGATACCAATTAAGTTAAAGTGCATCATTCAAATACATAATAATACATTTTAATATGTTTTATATTCTGTTAAGAATATGATTAATTTAAAAATAATTGTAAATTTGAATTAACTGAATCATTCCTTTTATATCTTAAAATAACATGGCATGATATCAGGCAACATGGGAAGAACAGGACTGTGATTACTGCTCCACTATGAATCTGATGTCAGAACTCTGGAGATTGGATGAGAAAATTGTGCTGAGCAGCTATATATTAACAAACAGAAAAACAGAAACATTGGTTTATGCTTCCTCTTGCTTTAATTATTAAAATCACTCTAAATCATGTCATTTTTAAAGGTGTGCATGGCTGTATATTCCCATTAAGAGATTTTGAGCTTGTGAAATGTAATGGACAGCAGAAGCTTGTCATTTCTGTTATTTAAGTACACATTATCCCAGTACATCATCTCTGAGGGGACAAGAGCTCAGGGAAATGACACAATAATCAGCATGGTATTTGTTTCCATTTTTGTTGCTAAAGCTTTAAGCATTGCTCATTGGTGAATGGGTCAGTTGCACCCATATACCATCTGGAGATGTTGGCTTAATATGACTGGAGTGACTAGAGTTAGTTCAATTGCTAGCTTTACTCAGTGCAGTTCCCCTTGGCTGTGTGGGCAGCCCTGCCTAGTGTTGTCTAGCAGCATGCCAGACTCCACTCCAGCAGTGACAAGCAGATTAAGCTGACAGCAGTTCCTCATGTTTACAGCTTAGATTAGCACAGGCACCAATCTGTTACGCCATCAGACAGCTGTTGCTTCACCAGTGACACTTTGTCCCAATTGAAGAACAGACATGGAACTGAGAAGTGGTCCAAAACTGGCTGTGAAAGTACATTCAGTATTATTGAAGGTACTTTGAAATTCTGTGTTTGATAGAAATTCCAATATTTATGAACACTTTCTCCATCATAGTAATAAGTCATGATGACACAAGGATATGTTTTCACTATTCCTTGATAAATTATCATTCATACTTTCCTTTTTGATAAAACTTATATTTAGGGCTGGACAGGTGACAGGTTATGGGCTCAGGCTGCTGGGAGACTTCCCATGTTGCACTGACCTTTTTTCTACATTTTCCCCCTTTTCCCTGCCTGTATGTTCAACTATTGCATTTCACTATTTTTGTCTACTTTCTCCTGTTTATTGTTTTTGTTCTTAGTTGTTCATGGTCTCACTATGCTTGTCTTTTTTCTATTTCCTTTTACTGTTACTTCTAATACTTTGCAAATATAAAGGCAGTTAAGACAATTGTTGTTTGATTTGGCACTGTCTACCTGGAACTGAACTGAATAAGTATTTAAGAAAATGGATGGATCAATTGATCTAATTTGATTTTCTTCCAAGGTCTGTCAAACTCTTAAAATAGTAAACATTATTATGGCAATAAAGAAAAAAAGGTAAGGTATAAGTAAGACTTTATCAAGGTCGATGGAATAAGCAAAGTACTTTTTAAGTTCAGTTATTTAAATTTAAATCCAGGTTGAAGACTCACCTATTCTCAGCTGCATTTGAATAAAACACCAAATCCACACTTTTAAGCTTAAATTTCAAAACTCACATTTTAACTACTGATTTTATCTACTGTTCTGATTTTATCTACTGTTCTGATTTTATCTACTGTTTTTTTTAATCAATTTTAAATCATGCTTTTTATTTGTTTTTGTTTTTTAATGTCTCTGTAAAGCACTTTGAATCACCTTGTTGTTGAATTGTGCTATATAAATAAACTTGCCTTGCCTTATTTCAAATTTATTTATGTAGCGCCAAATCACAACAACAGTCTCCTCGAGGTGTTTCATATTTTAAGGTAAAGACCCTAAAGTAATTGAAAATCCAATAATCAAAGTCATCATATGTATAAAATGGTATGCATGTCAGGTTCACAGTACGTACGGGACCCAAATGCAGGACTTTTCCAAAAGAGACAATGAGTTTATTTACAGTGCAAAAGGTGAATGACAACAGTGACAATCCTCGCTCTGTGGCTCCCCTGCGATTCTACCAAAATCCCACACAGTGCTCGTGTCCGTGGTGTGAATCAGGAAAACTCCAAACCCCATCTATACAGTGGCTCCGCCCCTGTGACAAACTCTGTTCTCAGATCCTGACAAGAAAAGATGCAGTGATTAGTCTGGCAAGCAACACACACACACAAACACACACACACACACACACACACACACACACACACACACACACACACACACACACACACACACACACGCACACTTTACTATAGAGCTGGATAATCTCAAATGTGTTTGTCTTGGTATTTAAAGGAAACTTGGAACTTTTGTAAAATGTAAAACTTTTTGATATTAACTAAGTTTAAGGATATAATTCATCCAATGTTACTTTCTTCATTGCCGTGTGCCAACACAGAGCAGAGCAGCTACCTGAATGTTACTCCCACAGAGGTTAGTTATCATGTTAATAATTTTACTTCTTCATTGCTTACAACTGTGGATACTGTAGCTCCTGTGAAAAAGAAAGCCTCAAATCAGAAGTACTCAACTCCCTGGCTTAACTCTCAAATGTGCAGATTAAAGCAGATAAGTCATAAGGTGGAGAGGAAATAGTGTCTCACTAATTTAGAAGATCACCATTTAGCTGTAAAAATAGTTTGCTGCTTTATAATAAAAAAAAAAGCCCTCCATAAAGCTAGAACATCTTACTATTCATCACTGATTGAAGAAAATAAGAACAACTCTATGTTTCTCTTCAGCACTGTAGCCAGGCTGACAAAAAGTCAGAGCACTGTGGAGCCAACCATCCCTTTAACGTTACCTAGTAATGACTTCATGAACTTCTTCACAAATAACCATTAGAGTAAAAATTACTCAAAACTTCAGTAATTACATCCTCCAAACCACCAATGTGTTTTTTACACAGTGCTACCATTAATTAATGCTTCAATCTTCCATTAATTCACTATGTACACAGGCCTCCAAGCTGGGAATAGTTAAACCATTACTTAAAAAGCCATCTCTAGACCCAACTATCTTAACTAGTTATAGTCAAGTCAAGTCAAGTCAAGTCAAGTTGGTTTTATTGTCACTTCAACCATATACAGTTAGTACACAGTGAAACGAAACAACGTTCCTCCAGGACCAAGGTGCTGCATGCAACATAAATTTACAACATAAATTAACAGAAAAAAACTAAACTAGCTAACTAAGAGGCCTAGTTAGCTGGCTAGCAGAGACAAGACAGACTGACCTAACATAAATTACAACATAAATTAACAAAAACTAACTATCTAAGGAAAAAAAAACAAAACTTGGTAGGTAGGTAGTGCAGGAACAGTAAACATTCCTTAATGTAGCAGCAAAAATTAGGAAGTAAAGAAGTTAGTGCAAAAAAATCCAGTAATCATATTGTGCAAAAGAGCATTTACAGGTTGGTGTGTACGATAGTTTGGTGGTGTAGGTCAGTGTGTCTGCGCTTGTGTTGATTAGTTAGTCCAGTCTCAATGTTTTGAGGTAGTTGAGTTAAGCTGAGTGATACTGTTTGTGTGTGTGTGTGTGTGTGTGTGTGTGTGTGTGTGTGTGTGTGTGTGTGTGTGTGTGTGTGTGTGTTTATCAGTCCAGTCCCTTTTTGTTGAGGAGACGGATGGCTTGTGGAAAAAAGCTGTTGCACAGTCTGGATGTGTGTGCCCGAATGCTTCGGTACCTTTTTCCAGATGGCAGGAGTGTGAAAAGTGTGTGAGAAGGGTGTGTCCAATCAGCCACAATGCTGGTGGCTTTGCGAATGCAGCGTGTGGTGTAGATGTCCTCAATAGAGGGGAGAGAGACCCCGATGATCTTCTCTGCTGTTCCCACTATCCGCTGTAGGGTCTTGCGGTCCGATATGGCACAGTTCCCAAACCAGACAGTGATGCAGCCGCTCAGGATGCTCTCGATAGTTCCTCTATAGAAGGTGGTCAGGATCGGTGGTGGAAGCTGGGCCTTTCTCAGTCTTCTCAGAAAGAAGAGACGCTGTTGGGCTTTCTTGTGCAGGGAGCTGGTGTTGAGGGACCAGCCAAGGTCCTTCTCCAGGTGGATGCCCAGGAATTTGGTGCTGTCGACGATCTCCACAGAGGAGCCGTTGATGCTCAGCGGTGAATGGTCGCCTCGTGTCCTCCTAAAGTCAACAACCATCTCTTTTGTCTTGTCAACATTCAGAGACAGGTTGTTGTCTTTACACCAGTCCGTTAGCCTCTGCACTTCCTCTCTGTACGCTGACTCGTCGTTCTTGCTAATGAGACCCACCACGGTCGTGTCATCAGCGAACTTAATGATGTGATTTGAACTGTGTGTTGCTACACAGTCATGAGTCAGCAGTGTGAACAGCAGAGGACTGAGCACACAGCCTTGTGGGGCCCCAGTGCTCAGTGTGGTGGTGCTGGAGGTGCAGTTCCCGATCCGTACTGACTGAGGCCTTCCGGTCAGAAATTCCAGGATCCAATTGCAGAGGGAGGTGTTCAGGCCCAACAGGCTCAGCTTATAGGCCAACCTTCTGTTTATCTCAAAAATTCTTGAAAGGGTAGTTGTCAAACAACTGATTATTTGCAGAGGAATGGTTTATTTGAAGAGTTTCAGAGCTCATCACACCACAGAAACAGCTTTAGTGAAGGTTGCAAATGATCTTCTTATAGCCTCTGACAGTGTCCTGCTAGACCTCAGTGCAGCATTTGATGCTTCTTACCATGAAAAGTTATTACAGCAATTAAAGCACGCTGTAGGTATTAAAGGTACTGTGTTGCTGTGGTTTGAATCATACCTATCTAATAGACTCCAAATTCTTCATATAAATGGAGAATCATCTTCACACACTACAGTTAATTATGGAGTTCCACAGGGTTTCATGCTGGGACCAGTTCTTTAGCCTGTTTAGTGATAATGGGGTCATTACGGTAATCCCAGGCACGGTGCCACAGCAGCCCTGTAAGAAGACGAAGCCTCTTTGAGAGAAGAGACAGTGTGTGAGTGTGATGGCATATACAAAAAACAGACATTTTATTGGGACATTCGGGTGCTTTTTACCAGTTTTTATTATTATTATTTTGTTCCTGTTGTGTTATTTTATGTTTTATTGGACGAGATTTGGATGTGGCTTTTTTTCATTGGCTCCCTGTTAAATCCAGAATTAAATTTAAAATCCTGCTCCTCACATACAAGGTCTTAAATAATCAGGCTTCATCTTATCTTAACAACCTTATAGTACTGTATCACCCCATTAGAGCACTTCACTCTCAGAAAGCAGGCTTACTTGTGGTTCCTATTTTTATTATTAATAGAATTTAGGATAGAATTTAAAAATAGAAGTAGAATTCAACTTTCTGGCCTCTCTTCTGTGAAACCAGCTTCAAGTTTGGATTCCTCTCTCCATTCAATTATTAGTTATTATTCATCACTGGCTTCATTCCATAGCATGTCTTTGTCTTGTCTTCCTCCCCTCATCCCCAACCGCCCCTCCCTGAGCCTGGTTCTGCTGGATGTTTTTTCCTGTTTTTCTTTCCCAAAGTGGGACCAACGTGCTTGTTCATGGAGGGTGATATGATTGTTGGGGTTCTCTGTTTTCTTTCTATATATATATATATATATATATATATATATATATATATATATATACACATATATATATATATATATATATTAGGGGTGCAACGATACACAAAATTCACGGTTCGGTTCGGTTCGATACTTTGGTGTCACGGTTCGATATTTAAAAAAATGTTCATGCCTTTTTAATTTGTCATTTATTAAAATTATAAATATATATTTTAACTCAAAAGTACAGTTTTTAAATTTAATGTTGCTGAAACAACTAAGTAATAAAAAAAAATAAATCTATCTGATCGAGAAATCACTCATATTTGGAAAAAGAGAGTTTATTAGAGAGAAATGGCTCTTTCCAAATTAAAAGCTATACTATACGCTTCTTCTGGGGTATATTCTCAGCAGCATATTAAACATATCAGGTCCCCATAAGGAGAATCATGTGCTAACGGCTGTCTAAATGACTCGGGTAAAGTTTGTAGCATGCGTGCTTGTTGTTTTTGTCTGCTTCCACTTGTCTTTGCACTACGATGATGTCGGAGTAAATGTGCAGTCATATTCGTTGTGTTCCCACTAGTGCTGTCAGCGTTAATCTGAAATGACATTAACGCCACAACACGGCAAATCTCCGTTAACGAGCTACCGCGGATCGCCCCGTGCGTGGGGCTGGACGGAGTCAACACGTTAACGAGCAAACTGCGCTAACGCAGTAGTTCCCACCCATGTAATTGAGCATTGTGTGGCACATCCGACATACTGTTTTACTTTTGTCCATGACGCGCTTACCTTCAGGGTCATACTTCACATGAAGACCAAGATAGTTCCAAAGGCCAGATCTGAATTAGGGTGGGGGAGGTTCAATTTGCCATGTTGCAATGAGCTAAGCTTCTGTCTTGCTAGCTTGCGCTGCGCTCAGTGGATCTGCGCTCGACAGTGCAGCCTAGGCGGATAAGTCGAACGCAGATCCACTGAGCTCTCAACACAGACATAAAATAAATTAAAAATTTTGTATTGTTCGATACATATGCGTACCGAACCGAAAGCACTGTATCGAACGGTTCAATATCGATACGAGTATTGTTGCACCCCTAATATATATATATATATATATATACTCTGTAAAAATATATATAATAAATCTATTAAAAATTGAATTAACTGAATTGAATTGAAGAGTCCACATGAAGATATTGGAAAGAATTGTACAAACTAGACTAAGAAGATAGGTGATGATCAGCATGAAAGAGCAATACAGATGCTATGTTTACTTTGACAGTCCCACTGAGAAGTATAGGGGAGATCAGAAGGAGTTTCACTGTCTTTGCTGTTCTAGAGATAGCATATAAAAGGGTGCCAAGAGAGGAACTGTGATGATGTATCATGCCGTCCAATGCAACTGCATGCATTTTGTTCTTTCCATTCAGTTGCTCCTCCGACTTGCCTCACCCTCTGCAGGTATTTGGTGATTGCAGCTATCCTACCCTCTTCATGGTTCCTATTTGCCTGTGGGATTCCCAGGTAGTTGTAGCTGTCCTCATTGTCTGCAGTGTTGCCTTTTGGTAATGCAATCCCCTCAATGGTGTGGATCACTGAGCCTATGCCTCGCTCACTCCTGACATACACCTTGATGTCATCCATGTAGAGGAAGTGGCCGACAATTGCATCATACGGTATCCATAGCCAGTCTTGTCAATGACTTCACTGAAGGGATTCCGGCCTATGGCGAAGAGCAGTGGGGACAGAGCATGTCCTTGGTAAATACTGCACTTGGTGGTGACTTTTGCAGTTGCCTTGAAGTTAGCCTCTACTGATGTTACAGTTCTAGGCATTCCAGGATCCATTGTTGGGGCACTCAGTCACAGACCATTGATGACCTGTAGATGTAAACAGACTTACACCTACAGGTGTTTGAGCAGATGGCCCATGATGGTTTGAGAGGGAATGACTCATAAGGATCGTACCTGTTACATCCGCTGAACTGAGACAAAATCTAAACACAGCAGCTTAAAATTCAAACACTTAAAAAAATCAAAAATGAAATTGCAGCAGTTCACTCTGCACTCTGTAAAAGGCAGTCCTTTAAAATGGTTTGGAATGCATGAGAGACACCATAAAGCTTTTAGTTATTCCCTCAGTCTTTGTGTAGGCTCAGTGACACTTACAGCTCACTGTCTTTGAAATTCACATATAAATTGTGATTTTACAATACTCATTCATGATAACCTGATATTACAAGGAATATAAATGAACTCCTTGCTCACATTCTTTGATTACTTGCTGACAAAAAAATATAATTCCAGCTGGTTGATATTTAACTTGAGATTTTAGATTATAAAAATGTGTCTAGTTGCTAGACGCTGATTTGTTGTGTTCTCTGCATGCGAATTTGTTTAAAGTACCTTCTATATGGAAAGAAATTTGTCTCAAAATGGTCAAATGTGTATCAAATGATCCACAAGTGAAAACTAAGATTTTTATGTCATTTTGTGTACACTGCTTTGTCTTGAGATAAAACACTGTTCCCCCAGAACCATTGTGCTACCATGGTACTACATACAAGAGAATAGATTAATACTATAAACCATAGATATGATAAATTAATAGCATAGAATGATAAATTAATAGCATAGATAGATAGATAGATAGATAGATAGATAGATAGATAGATAGATAGATAGATAGATAGATAGATAGATAGATAGATAGATAGATAGATAGATAATGGTTTCTAATAGTTAGGCAGTCCAGTCTCTAAATTTTCAGTGGGTGTACTGTTTATTTTTATGTGTGTTTCCAGTTCCTCAGTATTAAGCTGTCCGATAGGGGGGAGAAACTGTTACAACCAGGACAATCCTACTTTCGTACTCTTTTGAATATAAAAAGAGGTATTGAAGTATTTGGGTCTTCTTTGCCAGACTGCGTAAGAGCATATGGTGTTATCGCCACATCCGCTACTGACACGGTGAGCTCAGTTTGAATGAAAAAAAAAAACAACATGTTTCTAGCATCCAAAATAACAGCGCTTGTTCCTGTAATCACCATTAAAATGTTTACTGGGGAAAAAACTAGTGTGAGTCCTTCATCAAAGCACCTGATCAGCAAACTTTGTAGCTGCTCCATCCAATGAATTTGTTTTACAGAAAGAAGCCTAGCAGTAAGTTTTGCAGTTGTATTAAAAGATGTATTTGAACCTTAGTCTGATATTAGACTGGTTGAATTATACAGCTTGCTAAAAGCTGATGGGAGCCATCCTATTTTACATGGGAGCAATACCTGCAGCAAACAGGGGGAATCTAAAGAGGGGCAAGGAGTGTACTATAATTTATTTAAAGGCTTTCATAACATTTTTCAGATTGAAAGTGAAATAATATCAAATATTGTGTTTATTAAATTGCATAATAATATTTAAAAATATAAATGTAAATGGGCGGCACGGTGGCATAGTGGTGTACATGGGCGATTAAACTCTGGGCCTCCGACCTGAGGGTTATTAGGTTGGAGACTGAATTATTATTAATATTAATTAATGCCTACACCATCATAATGTCTGTTTTCAGCAGCCCAAAAACTTTAAGAAAATGTTTCCTTTAAAAAAAATGTAATATTAATATGGCACATAAATACAATCAAATGGTTTATTTGTTTTTAGTTTAGTTTAGTTGTTAGTTGTTTGGAGTTAAACTTTAAAACACTGCAATTTCTAAAAAGGAAACCAATGAGCAATTGATTCTGAAAGACCCATTTTGTTTTCTCTTTGAATATTTATTATTGCCCATTAAGACAAAAGTGCTTCTTATCCAATTACTCAATTAATATATGGGATAATCAATAAATTATTTGATTACTTAAATAATTAATAGCTAAAGCCCTAGTTCACTTACTACCCATGTCATTGTTAGTTAAGTGCCGTCAGGCTGCACCTTCTGTTTCTACCTGCTCATGTTTCTACAGCAGAATCACTGTGGCGATCACTTTGAAGTGTCTTTGTGCTGGTTGTCATCTTTGCTTTTTTTTGTCAGTTTTGTGTTCATACCAAAGCACTAAGAGAAAGATCATGTATGTTTCCTCATTAGGATTTTTGTTAGTGTGTAGGACTGTAGCCTTGGTTTCTATTGTTAAATGGTAGTTATGAGACAATGCCTTTCAGCTGTTTTACAGTAAAATGAAAGTAATGTAATGAGTAATATAATGAACTACTTTCTCCTGTGAGTAACTAAGTAACATATTGCATTATTTTTAAGAAAAGTAATATGTGGGGACAGATGTCTAAAGAGGTATGATTTGAGCTGGGAGACATGGAAAACCTTGTGTATATGCATATTGCAGGGTAACTTCAGGTGAGCAGAGACAGGATTAATCATGGCCTCGATTTCGAAGGGACCAATAATGTTCGGGGCTAGTATCTTGATTTGGTGGCAGCTCCGCAGACGGGACTGTGTGCTCACCTTCTATTACTGGAAAGAGTGGTGGGTAGTAGCCCAGGGAGACCTCGAAGGGGGACAGGATGGGGGGCAAGGTAGTCGGGCAATTGTCTATTGTGAGGATTACCGTGTTTCAACCTGAGGAAGGCAGACCAGTCACAAAGTTAAGGAAAGATGTGAGACCAGGGACACCCTGGAGTGGGAAGGGGTTTGAGCAGGCCTACAGTAGGGGAACTAGCAGACTTATTCTTCACACAGGTTAAATAGACTGAAACATACTCTCTAGCATCCCTAATTAGTGTGGGTCACCAAAAGAGATTGGAGGAGAGGTTGCAGGAAGGTGAGGATCCTCCTCCAATCATACGTGAGGGGGAAGAGACAGAGCCAGATGATTCCTGGACACCTCTGCCAGATCAGGAGAGGCAGTGACAGAGTTAGAGTGCTAATGGAATGGACAGAGTGACAGATTTTAGATAGTTCATGTGGCAGTCATTACTTCAACAGGAGATGCAATCCTTTCTCCAATCGATACAGGGGTTGTGTAGTTGTAGCTAAGGATGGCCCAAAACTATGGCGTTATTTTTGTTCCTCTATTCTGAGCGCACGTAAATAATTTTTGCAAGTAAAAATATTGCATTTTAAGGAGAAAATTTTGTGTGAACAAAATTCATTGCTGCGTGCAAGAAATGTATTTCAGTGTTTGCTACTATCCATATACACGCACAATTACAGCCCTCTCCCTCAGTTATTGGCATTTGCTCTTGCTCAGATCTCTGCTCTGTGTGCTGACAGACATCTGTGGACCTGCTCCCAGAGTGTCGCTCCAGCTCTCAACATCTCTGCTCCCTGCACGCTCAACTCTTTCTGTACCCCGTTATAAATGTGCCACAAAACCAACCACTCACAGACTTGAATGCAAAAATTCTGATTGGTTGTTGTGGTCTCCAATCGGCTCGCTAGCGACTGCATTCCAGAAACACTGTCCAAAGTTCTTGCAAAAATTATTTACGTGCGCTCAGAATAGAGGCAAAAAATAACGCCATACAAACGCTCTGTGTGATTACTAGAAAGGGATAGGGTTTGGGTTTGGTTCTAAGAGTGACATCGGGCAAGTGCTGACCATTTCAAACTGTGACCTGGATGGCACGAGGCTGAGTTTGGAAATATTTCATTTTTGTGCCAGGGAGTTATCAATGAAACACTGCTCTACACCCAAATCAATAAGCGCTTGGACAGAGTGGGTCTCCCCAGGAATCATGAGGTGCAGAGGACCGAGAGAGCCAGAGATTTTGCCCACCAGTACTTGTTCCTTTACTGGTGGGCGTAACCTTTTGGCCAAATAGGACAGGCGTAGATGTAATGACTCCTTTTGTTTAAAATGTGTAATAATTACTTTTTTGAATAATGACCCCAACACTGATCACAACAAAAAAGGCAAATGCCTCCAACATGCCCAAACATTTGACCACACAACATGCAATTAATTTGAACAAATGCAAGGTCTTTGATATGTTGTTTAGCAATGGTGGTGATGCTCAAAGCTGAGCCATGGAGAATCCGTAAGGAAATGAATCAATAAGTGATATTGACAATGCAATCAGTTGTTATCAATCATTATCAATGTCCATCCCTACTGATGTGTGTGTTTTTAGGCTATATAGTCTACTACAGTATTTGGTCATGATGGAATTTTGTTTGGCAGGTCCTGCAATCCCTGTTGGAGTGGATGTTCAGGTGGAGAGCTTGGACAGCATCTCTGAAGTTGATATGGTAAGCTGGCATTTTTCTATACTTTTACAGATCATACATCTTACAGTATAAGGTCAGTGGAGATGGACCTTGACCTATTTCTCTAAATTTGAAGGAAATATAGAAAAAAGTTTCATGAGTTTAGTAATAATTAAACAAAGAGAAGTATTTTTGTTAATTTGTAATGGCAATAATTAAGTGCAACTTCCCATTTAAAATCTGTTCTAAATTCATGCTTACATTAATTTTATTCAGCTCTGAACTCCTACACTGAGTAGTTTGCTTAATGCATCCTGTTTTGGCACAGCTGGAAATCTGAGGCTGATGCTGAAGCTTTGCATATGTTTTACTCTTACTGCACATATTCTGCCATGTACTTTTTAGTCATTGCACTGAGCCAGAACTGAGTAATGCAGAGACATGTAATGAAGCCATGAAGTCCTTAACACGTACATGTTGCGTTTTTTTATGTAACAAGCAGGGTTGCAGTGAATCCTCTCAACACAAATTATTGTCTTCAATGCATGGCTCTGTAGGGCACCAATGTGTCAATGCGATGGAGACCTGTAATACAAGTGTATGTAGGAGCAACGTATGAATAAAAAGTTAACATTAAGCGTATGCAGCCCTCAGTATTAAACAAAACCACTGATAACACAATGGGAGCAGTGATGACACTGGCACGGTTAGCTCGTATTGTGCCAAAAAGCGATCATCTGCCAAAAAGTGATTTCTGGCATTTGTCAAAAAGTGATTGCCTGTATTTAAATTGCTGTCATATATCCTTTATATATCCTGTTAAAAGGTCTCATTGACATTAAAAATGTTTTGTTTTTGTTTTTTTACAAGAGAACTAGCCAACAGGGCAGCAGAAATTGCAACAAATATAACCATAGTTTGACAAAGATATTTTAATTGGCCAAAAAGGACTGGATTGGTTATAATGTAAATTAACATGTCATTAAAATACTTGCTAAAACAGGTAATTTCGATATATTATATATAACACCTTTGTAAATCCTGGTCACTGAAGTCTATTTACTAATATATGTAAAGACATTACACATAAAAAACGTAGAAACAGTGGAAATCACTTTTTCGCAGATGATCAGTTTTTGGCATAACATAGGAGTCTGGCTACACACCACAAAGGGCAAAGAGGCGGCCCTGTTACCAAGGTGGTGAGCTGAGGTTGGGTGAAAGAAAACATGTGAAACAACTTGTGAAAAGAGAGAAACAACCTTGTTATCCCTTATGTAAAAGATCTATCCATGAAAATCAGGAGAATGTTCTCCAAGCACGACATCCCAGTACACTTCAGACCTAGCCACACCATCAGACAAAAACTGGTTCATCCCAAGGAGAAAACTTGAACATAAGCTAAAACCAAACATAAGCTAAAAAACATAGTGTTTGCTGTGCAGTGCAACGAGGTCTGATCTGTAGAGAGATATATAAATCAGAAAAACCAAACAGCCATAAATGCATGAACAACCACCTCGACAGGACAAGACTCGGCTGTCTACCTGCATCAAAAGGTCATAGGTCACTCTTTTGAGGATGCCAATGTTTACATTTTTGACAGAGAAGAGAGATAGACGTTAGTTAGTTAGAAAGACGAGTGAAAGAGGCCATCTATGTCCACTGTTAACGACCATCTTTGAACAGAAGAGGTGGCTTACGACACCAACTGTCTGCCACCTACAGTGCAGGTTTGAGATCTTCCCAGGTGCCTCAGCCCAGCTCACATTTTGCATCAGGTGAGCTCAATGGATCACATAATACGGTGCGTGATTAAAACCTGTTTCAATATCTATAATGACTATAATGCATAATATAGAGCGACAGAGACAGAGAGCGATCAAGGTAGGCCACTTACACCAAAAATGCCAGAATGCCAGGGCTGATTTTTTTCTCCCTGTCCAGCCCTGTCTACTGTCTATTAAATATAGCACGTAGTGAGGCTCCAAATGCTTTCAGTGTAAAGTAACTCCAGACCGCCGACAGGTCTCGCAAACCACAGCCACTCTATCACTTGACGCATACTGCTCCGATGTGATACGGTCATGAGCTGGGTTACGCCATGTCGCAAGTTTTGTGAGGTCCTTTTGGGATACTTAATGGATCGGATTTCGTTTTTTATTTCTCTCCGATATCCAATCAAGTAATTTAGGTCAGTATCGGACCGATACCGATACGTAATATCGGATTGGTCCATCCCTAGCAATAACCATTTAATATCTAATTAATTATGTAAAATTTGAGTAATATTACACTGCATTTTATGTAATTGGATAATAAGGACCCAAAACCTGGGGGTAATACTGTGGAAATACAGTTGTACAGTTGTCAGAAGATAATTATGTTTTGATCAGTTACATGAAATGTATTCTTTATATTTATCAGTGAAGCATATTTCAACATGACTTTTCACCTAGTAACTTGTGTGCTGAACTTCTGCAGATACTAACCGCATCCTGTTGTTTTTAACACTTAGATGTAGAGAAGACCAAGCTCAGCTCTTTTACGAGAACATACAGATGTAGAAAAGGGAAAGTCCCGCTACTGGAGTGACATTGTTATATTTGTACCACACACACACACACACACACACACACACACACACACACACACACAGACACAGACTTGTATAAATAAAGAACGCAGGCAGCGATGAGACGCAGGTCGTGCGTCCATGGCTGCCCTCGCGAGTAAAAATGGAACTGCAGTGTTTGTGTGTTTTCTGACTCAGACGTCTCAGCTGAAGAACGGCAGGGTGATTTAAAGAAATCCCCTGTCAACAGTTTTAATAAGGTACGGCTAAACAAACTGTACATATAACATGCATTCCCCCGCCAGAGAAACACTTGAAATATTCTATAAATAAAAGGATCAGTCAAAATATGGAACTTTCAGCTGATTTGAAACTGAATCTCTGAACATTACCTGGTCCCTACAGTTTTATTTTTTATTCTCCCAACAGCAGACTCAGTGTTGTTTATTTATTTATATTTATATATATATATATATATATAATGGTTTGAAAGAAAAGATTAAATATGAAAACAGAAATGAAACATAGTCTACATACAAATTTAATATGAGGTCAGCAAGTACAGTGTAGGTGTATTGTGTTAGGGTCAGAAATTATTGCTTTTAAAACATTAACATTGCTGTAAAATTGATTTCTGCCAACATAAAAAACAATAGAAAATCAAGATGGATATGGGTTGCAGAGGGGTGTATCATTGAACAACCATTAGAATATAGACTTTTCCGAGATCTACTTTAAAACCAGTGTTGGTTACTCCCTTACACTTTATACTTTTGCTTTGGTATGATACCTCCATGAACCTTGTGGGTTCATGTATAAGAGGAAATTAAAGAAATTGAGTCAATCACTTTGTTACTGTTTGTTCGTGTTGTTGTTTCTCTATTAGCATGCCTGAGATATACATCTTACCATAAAACTTGGAAATATATTTTTTCTTTTTTTCCTTTGGTGCCAATGATATTTTTAACACAAAAGCAACAGAGGGATTGGAATGCCTGTAGCTTTCTCAATTTGATTATTTAATGAGAAAATCGGCATGGCTTGATGAGTGCAATTGGTACATTAGAATTTGGTAAATGTTTGTGTTTCTTTCACTCGGTCATTACATAATCTCCACATTTACAGTCTTTTAATTACACTCTTTAACTCCACCAGGACTTCACCATGACCTTGTATCTGAGACACTACTGGAAGGATGAGCGTCTGTCCTTCACCAGCAGCACCAACAAGAGTATGACGTTTGATGGCCGTCTGGTGAAGAAAATTTGGGTCCCTGATGTCTTCTTTGTCCACTCTAAGAGATCCTTTATCCACGATACGACTACTGACAACATCATGCTCCGGGTCTTTCCTGATGGACATGTGCTTTACAGCCTGAGGTCTGTAGTACCTCTGCATCTGATTTATTGACAGATCAATATTTGAATCAGCCTCCAATTTTATTTTTTAATTGAATTATTCAAATTATTCCTCTCCAAGTTTCTTGAAAAGCGATCTGGAAGCTTTTGCAATTTTGCTTTCAAACATCAATAGAGCTCATTGGCGGAGGAATTATGCCTCAGCTTAATTAAAATCTTAGGTGGGCATTTAAACGGGGAACATGTCCTGGATGGCCGGCCAGGTTTCACCATAATTTCACAAAAATTGCATAAAAATTATATAATTTGCTTTTTAGTCAGTTTTTAATCATGGTCACTTTGCTTTCAACTCATAATGTACCTCCTAAAAGCTACTTCATCAGACAGAAGTTATAAAGTAAACCAGGATTTCTAAGCATGAGATTTTCAGACCATATCTGATTCCACACTACTCACTTTTAAGGTTTCGAGGATTCAGCAGATTTCCTTTAAATCCATCCATCCATCTTCTTCTGCTTATCTGGGGCTGGGTTGCAGAGGCACCAGCCTAAGGAGTAGAGTCTAGACCTCCTTCTCCCCAGCCACCCCCTCCAGCTTTTCTGGGGAAACAGTAAGGCGTTCCCATGCCAGCTGAGCGATATAATCTTTCCAGTGTGTCCTGGATCTGCCCCGGGACCTCCTCCAGGTGGGACATGCTGAAACACCTCACCCAGGAGGCACCCGGGAGGCATCCTGGTCAGATGCCCGAACCACCTCAACTGGCTCCTTTTAATGTAGAGGCGCAGCAGCTCTATTCTGAGCCCCTCCTAGATGGCCAAACCTCTTAACCTATCTCTAAGGGAGAGCCACCCTTCAGAGAAACTGCTCTGAAACTGCAATGCTTGTATTCACATTCCCATTCTTTCAGTCACTACCCAAAGCTTGTGAGGGTAGGGACGTAGACCAACCACTAAATTAAAAGCTTCACTTTTACACTGAGCTCTCTCTTCACCACGACGAACCACTCGAGTGCCAGTTGGAGGCCATCACCTGATGAAGCCAACAGAACCACATCATCTGCAAAAAGCAGAGATGAGATTCTGAGACCACCCAAGTGGAAGCTTTCCGTCACTTGGCTATGCCTAGAAATTCTGTCCATAAAAATTATGTCCAACACCCACTGGAAATGAGTGGGTGCGGGGCCAGCTATGTGGATCAAGGTCTTGGGCTAGAAACCCCATACTCCTGAAGCATCCCCAAAGAACACACAGAGGAACATGGTCAAATGCCTTCTCCAAGTTTACAAAACACATATGGACTGTTTGGGCAAACTCTCATGCCCCCTCGATTATCCTCGAGAGGGCAAAGAGCTCGTCCAGTGTTCCACGCCCGTGGCAAAACCTGGATTGTTCCTCCTGTATCTGAGTTTCGACTAACGGACAGACTCTCCTTCCCAGGACCCTGGCATAGACTTTACGGGGGAGGTTGAGGAGTGTGATCCCCCTATAGTGGAGCACACCATCCGGTCCCCTTTCTTGAAGATGGGAACCATCAGACTGCCAATCCAGAGGTACCGACCCTAATCTCCACGCAACATTGTAGAGGCGTGCCAACCAAGACAGCCCTACAACATCCACAGCCTTCAGCCTCAGGACAAACCTCGTCCACTCTTGGGGCCCTGCCACCAAGGAGTTGTTTAACTGCCTCATTGACCTCATCCCCAGAGATAGGCAAGGCCTCCCACTTCTACCCCAGATTCAAATTTCCTCTAGGGAAGACATGTCAGAAGGATTAAGGAGGTCCTTGAAGTATTCCTTCCACCACCTAACAATGTCCTTAGTCAAAGTCAGCAGCATTCCACCCGCAATATATACAGTGCAGGTACATCACCGCTTTCCTCTTCTGAGTCGCCTGATGGTTTGCCAGAATCACTTCAAGGCAGTGCAAAGGTGTTTTTCCATGGTCTCTCCATACTTCTCCCACACTCGAGTTTTGCTTCAGCCACTGTCCGAGCCGCGTCCCGCTTAGGCTGTTGGTACGTATCGGCTGCCTCCCAAGTCCCACAGGCTAACCAAGCCTTCTACGGTTCCCTTCACCTGTGGTTCCCACTATCTGGTTGGGAGTTACCACCACGACAGGCCCCAATCACCTTGCGACCGCAACTCAGTGCAGTTGAGATTGACCGGACATGGTAAATGGACTGATTCTTACATACAACATACAACATGCCACAGTCACACCCATTCTCACAAGCACTTTCTCTAAACTTAGTGCTGTCTAACCACATTCACACTCTGATGGATGCATCTGAGAGCAACTTGGGGTTAGTATCTTGCCCAAGGATACTTGGCATGCAGACTGGAGGAGCCAGGAATTGAACCACCAACCTTCCAATCAGTAGGTGACCTCTCTACCTCCTGAGCTACAGCCACCCCAAAAACATGGGAGATGAAGATCTCATCGACCGGGGCCTCTGCCAAGGCATGGTGATCAGTTGACAGCTCAGCAACTCTCTTCACCCGACTGTCCAGAACATATGGCTGCAGATCTGATGATACGATTACAAAATTGATCATTGACCTGCGGCCTAAAGTGTCCTGGTGCCATGTGCACTTATGGACACCCTTATGTTCTAACATGGTGTTCATTATGGACAAACACAGAAACACAGAAATCCAATAACAGAACACCACTTGGGTTCAGATCTGGCAGGCCGTTCATGCCCCTCCAGGTCTTACTGTCGTTGCCCACATGAGTGTTGAAGTCTCCCAGTAGGACAACAGAGTCCCCAGGTAGAGCACCCTTAAGCACAGGCCGGGTACTCTTAACCGTCTTTCAGCACATAAATGCAGACAACAGTCAGGACCCATTCCTCAACCAACCCGACAATAAACCCTCTCGTCCACTGGGAAAACCCCCCAACATACAGGCAGCAAGCCTGTATGTTGGGTGTAGGATACCCACCCCAGCCCGATGCCTCTCACCAAGGGTAACTCCAGATTGAGACAGTCCAGCCCCTCTCCAGGAGTTTGGTTCCAGAGAGGTGATATGCCATGTCCCAATTGCTAATTTCAGTAGCTGGGGGATCAGTCAGCCAGGGTCTCTGCCCCTGGCCAGTGCCCAGCACACATTGCACCCAAATCCTATGGCTCCTCCTGTGGGTGGTGGGCCTATAGGAGGGTGGTCCCATGTCCCCTTTTCAGACTGCCGAGTAAGGCCCCATGGACTAAGGCCCACTTGCCCTTGCCACCCTCCCTGGGCCTGGCTCCTGGGACACACAAACCCCTTGACCATGATAAGGTAGCGATTCACAAAGTGGCTTTAAATCCTGTGTATTAAATAGTCTCAGTTGCATCATATAATGGCATGGTAAAACACTTCATGCACTTCATTACCACAATCAGGAAATCCAAATTGGAGCTGGACATAAAGTCATTTAGAATGAAAGTTTTATTAGATATGGATCTTGGGCTGATTAGCACCAGCTTGACTGGAAGGGCCATGTGATGTGATACGGGTTTTTACAACAGAGAGCTAAGGGGTCCGGGCCACTGTGCCACATGCCACCGTGTTTCACTGTTTGCCTGGCAGGGGCACCGCCGGGAGGAATTTCAAAGTCAGCAGCTGAGCCCATAGGGCAATGTTCCCTCTAATTTTTCATGTGTCTGAGCGAACACACAAACTCCCTGAGCGTCCCTTGGACCACTGTGAGCAACAGCAGACGTGTGCACTGTGGTCACACCAGCATCGAATCCATCCAAGTTACATGGTTTATTAAAATAATCAAATTACAGCATTTAGATTTATGTTAGACTACTTTTAATTAACTGCTTTAGCCCAATTACAATGAAAATATAAATATATATATGTATTTTTATTTTATTTTTTTAAAGCTCTGACTTGTATTATGAGTCTGAGTCTGTGGTCTGGGAGAGAGTCCTGTAACTCTCTGTCTGCAAAATACAGTATATAATGACCAATGTTGGGCAATTTAATTATATAGTTACTTCTTCAAAAAAGTAACTGAGTTATGCAAACAACAAAGTTTTTTGCAGCTGTTTACCTAAAAATGCAGCCAAGGCAGTTTTTTAAATAAACATTTCAAACTATTTACAGAACAATCAGCTGTTCTGCATCACATTTGATGCCACACAAATTATTTGTGCCACTCCAAAAAATAATTTCTGTCCACTATGAGATAAAGGAGAACAACAGCCTGATACCTGCAGGCCTGACAACAGGAGATGTATCACTCCTGTAACACCTGTAACATTCAGCAGTCGCCTCATTGTTCTGACACACACAACAAAACTATTGACTACACTACACACTAACTACACAAGATTTGCGCTAACGTCGCAAATCTCTCACATCTCAAAACACCGCTGTCACCCCTAAAACTTCCCCCTTCCTTAACAACTAAATGCCATGTTGCCATGTCATTTATTGATTGGTCGACATGGTACATTTTTTCGACCAATAGGAAAGGGTGGGGTTTTTTGGTTTTGTTTTTGCTCACAGGTGGAGAGTGCTTTCGAGCGTTTTCCTTATAAAACGCTGTTTTTACCGTTTCTTCCCACAGTAAATATAAACAACGATAGTATTCAGGAAGAAAACCAAACATTGCAGATATTTTTATCATAACTCTGGTTTTACGTGGCCTATCAACACAATTTAAAAACTGGTATAAAGTCCACACTTTTCCCTTTTTCAATTGTTCCGTCTGTCCTGCTCACCTCTCCAATGGTTGTACACGTTGTCATTAACGTGGCTTCACTCCACATCAGCCACGCCGCTTTGCTAGCTAAAACACCGGTGTCGGCACATAAGGACGCTGTCATAGCCTGTCAATGACGTTGATTAGCTGCGTATATACGAATGTCAATCGCATTATTGGCTGGACTATGGGATAAGGTGGCATTGTTCTAATCCAATACGGGAGCAGCCAGCCACTTACTGACTAACACGGCAAAACAGAATTGTTAAAGTATTAATTTTAATTTCAATTCAGGTTAGGTTTTTTTTTTTTTTGTGCGCAACGCAGATTTTCTGTGCGCAGAGACCGTGCCAGCAGTGCGCAATTGCGCAAGCGCGCAGCTTAGAGGGAACATTGCCATTGGGATAGGTTGGAGGAAAGTGTATCTGGGCACAAGGGAGTGGCAGTGGATTAGTTGGATTAGCTGACAAGGCCAATCAGATCCATGTTAATCCACCCTGCTTTCAACAATCGAAAGGGATTTTTGCTTTATAAGTAAATATATTTCCTTATATTACTGATTCATATTATATACTAAAACAAGTCACAGTGCAACTAATAAAGTCTGCTGTAATTGCATCACAAAGTCTCTTGATGCATGCTCAATCATCCAGGTAAATTAATCCCCAAAAGTTGATTCTGTTCATCTGGGTGTAGCGTTTTCAGTGGGAGAAACGTTTCGTCACTCATCCAAGTGACTTCTTCAGCCTCTGGAGTTGTTTGTCATCAGCATCACATCATTAATGGTCCACATGCAGTAGACTTTTTGGGTGCAAAAGAAAGAAAAAAATCTAGTAATCGCAGGAAAAATTCAACAGGATGCACTACAACAACAACAAAAAAACTTAGTGGAGAAACATGAAAATGTAAACTTCAAATAAAGCAAACTGAGGTTGGCAAACAACCTCCCCAAAGGAGACAATATAAAACAATATATACACTCAGAGAGATTAAAAACAAGACTGAAAATGAGAAACAATTGGCAGTTGTTTTATAATCATAGTAACAAATCATATTCTATGTGTTCTATACTCTGTCATTAAATGATACACCCTGTGTTAACTGAGATGTACCATAGCACTGTGACTTGTGATTCCTAAATTTTAAATTTCCTGCTGGTCTGTAACATCAATTGTAACTGAATAATACACATACACTGACTGGCCAATTCGTTTGGCAAATCATTAATGCAAATATCATTCAGTCACATGGCACCAACACGATGCATTTACTAATATTCTAATATATGTTCATGACCAGGGGCGGATCTAGAAGGGTGGCATGGGGTGGCAAGTGCCACCCTAAAATGACCCCTTGCCACCCCAAGTGCCACCCCAGTTTTGCATATGACAGTGTTGTTTATTAAAATAAGATAGCATTAACAGTTTGAGCGTAGTTACAGTCAACAGTGAATATAAATGGTAAAACTGAATATATTGCATAGTGTTTCCCCCCTGCACCATTAACAAATGGTTCAGCCCATAGCACGACCGGCTTTTTTCTTGTTTTCAGTAGCAAGCCATGGTTATGATTGTGCCAGAGCACATTTTGAACAACACCATGGGAATTTCGGATTTTACACAGGTGGTTGGATGTTACACTCTGGAAATGGAAGGAAGGTGAGTGTTATTAACCCTCTGTGGTCCACGGACACGCTGCACCTCCAAATCACATGACTATTTTAAGCTGACATAGCAAAAAGCTGCAGCCACGCTGAGTCTCTATTTCAGCCCACATTGAAAGTTCGGACTTCAAAGTTTTAAAATTTTAATTACAGGCCAGTAAATCCAGAGTTATGATAATATATATAAGCCACGTTTTTTTCTAAATACTGTCGTCACGTTTTTGCGTGTGTGTGTTTTAAGCGTTTTCTAAGGACAGCGTGAAAACAGTAAAGAAAGGAAAACAGCCACCTCTTTCCTATCGGTGGAAAAATGTACCATGTCGACCAATTAAAAAAAGGTCAGCAGGTAGCAGCATGTGGGATTTGGTTCTTTAGGAAGAGGGAAAAGTTCTGGGAGTGACGGTAACGGCAGCGAGACAGAGCGAGCGAGTGACAGAGAGAGAGAGAGAGCGTTTTTAGATGTGGGAGATTTGTTACGTTTAGTGTGGAGTGTATACTTAGTGTGCTGTTCTGTTGTGTAGTCGTTTTGTTTTGTGTCATTGAGGGCACTAATGAATGTCACTAAGGCACATTGCAGTGTAAACACTGTCACTAAGTAGAAAACCAGCGGAGTGATACACCTCCTGTTGTCAGGCCTGCAGGTTTCTCCCTGCGCTGTTCTCCTCTGTCTTTTGGTGGACAAACTTTTTTGTTTTTTTTTACTGGCACACATCATTTGTGGGGCATCTTATTGCGAAACCTGATTGTTCTCTCATTTTAGTTTTAGTAATATTTTTTAAATGGTTGCATAAAATGAAAAAAAAACGCAGATGTGTTGGCTGCATTTTTTAGATAAATAGTTGTATATGTTTACAAAATGTACAATTTATATTTGCACTTCAAGTTATAAAAAATTCTGTCTGTGGGTGTTTTTACAGTAAAAAAAATACTACTAGGATTTTAAGTTCTTTGTGTGATTTTAGATCAGTAATAGTACTAGTAATAGTAGTACTAATGCAGTATGTCAGTGAAAAAAACAACTAAATTCAGTTGAGCTGAAAAGATACCAAACAAGGCAAGGGGAAAAAAATAAAATGAAACAACCTGAGGTTGAAATACAAACGTTAACTCAAAAGGAGTCAAAAAGACATTTTGTGTAATTTAAGCATGTAACAATGTGATTGTTTTCTAAAAAAAAAAAAACAGTGTGAAACTTAAGTTAGACTTGTGTTTGTGAATGAACCGCCCCATGTTGTGTAGCTTTCTGGATTTTATACTTATTGGGCTACATATTTATTTATTATACAGGCTATACAGTACCTAACATCAAAACTCACATGTTTTATGTAACTAAAGTGTGTAATTATGATTTGATTATTTATTTGATGTTGCCACCCAATTTGATTTCTTTGCCACCCTCATGCCACCCTAAGAAAATTTCTCTAGATCCGCCCCTGTTCATGACACAGTGAAGTTTCCCACATGGTGTGGGAGTTGGTGACTTCTGGCTTATTGATGCCAGAGATAAGAGAAGAATGGCTAAACTGCTTTAAGAAGATAAGATAAGATAAGATAAGATAAGAAGATAAGAAGAACTTTATTGTCATTGTAGTTATACAACGAAATTTGTTTGGTAGCTCACAGAGGCCAGCAGCAATAAAACAAGAAGCAGCATAGTAATAAATAACCGTAGTAAAAGTATAAGATATAAAGTAAAAGGAATGCACTTAGCACAGTAAATAACAAAGAAAATATAATAGTATTTACAATATAACAAAGAGTATAAGATAATATAACAGTATTTACAATGTGGTAGTTGAGTGCAAACATGAATGTCCCATAAAGTGTCTAAGATAATAAGTATAACAGTATTTACAGTGTGGTAATTTAGTACAAACATTAAACATTAACGCCCAGTAAATGACTTTGTACATTAGCAGCAGACATGATATGGGGTAAAGGAGAGAGAGAGAGTTAGCTATTGTGTGTTGGGGGAGGGGTGACACAGGCTCCAGCTCTGGGGAAAAAGCTGTTCTTTAGTCTGTTTGTGTGGGTTCTGATTGCCCTATATCTCTTCCCCGATGGGAGGGGTACAAAAAGTCTGTGACCTGGATGGGTTGGGTCCTTGATGATGCAGCTAGCTCGCTTCTGTAAACAACTAGCATACACGGTGTCAAAATTTGGGAGTTTGGTTCCAATGATCCCCTTGGCAGTTTTAAACTAATAGGAAGGCAACAGTAACTCTTGTTGCCACTTTTTAAAACCAAGGTATGCAGCAGAGCATCTCTGAACACTCCGCATTGTACCTTGAAGCAGATTAGCTATATCGGCAGAATATCGCACTGGTGTCTTCAAGTGCCAGACTTGTAAACTAAGAACAGGAAACTGAGGCTACAATTCTCACTGGCTCACTAAAATTAGAAAACAGAAGATTGCAAAAACATTTCTCGGTCTGATGAGTCTTGATTTCTCTTGTTACATTTGCACTGTAGAATTTGGCATAAACAACATGAATCTACCCAGCATTATATCAGCAATAGAAGCTGCCTGCAGTGGTGTAATGTGTGGGGGATATTTTCACGATGCTCTCTGGGGCACTTAGTATCAATTGAGCAGCATTTAAATGTCACAGCCTGCCTGAGTATTGCTGCTGATCATATTCATCCCATTTCAATTGTATTATGCCCATCTTCTAATAGCTGCTTCCAGATAATCTCAAACTGGTTTCTTGAACATGACGATGAGTTCACTGTACTGAAATGGCCTCCATAGTCACCTCATCTCAATTCAATAGAGCATGTGATGGAGTGGAATATCATGGATATATAGCTGACAAATGTAATCATGTCAATATGTGGACCAAAAGTCTGCAATGTTTCCAGCACCTTGCAGAATTTATGCAACATAGAATTAAGATATTTCTGAAGAGGTCCAACCCAGCTAATGATGTGGTACATGAAGGGGCACAAATTATATCTGTATTATAATTCATTCCACAGAAATATGAAATATGCTGTGATGACAACCAAACTCTAATCCTGGTTCTGACCGTGTCACTGTGAGGGCCTTTTCCACTTGTCTTCTGATAAATTGACATTCTTCATTTTGTCACATGTGAATTTACAGTGTGCACTACTCTCACTGTGTCCCTCTATTGGTGCATTGTTTGCTCACAGAGTAACAGTAACAGCAGCCTGTAACATGGACTTCAGTCGCTTTCCTCTGGATTCTCAAACCTGTTCACTGGAACTGGAGAGTTGTAAGTAAATGTTTAATCTGATGATAAGATGCTGCACATATCAAGTATTTCATTATTATTAGTAAATACCAATATATTATCTTCTTTTTAAATTGTATTGTCTACCATATACTCTGTTATTTCTTTGTTTTGTTTTTTGTAACAGTTCCTCTATATTTGAACTTTTCTCCATACATTTTAGGAGAATTGCAGTTAAACCACAGATTGTATAAAACTGACAGACCATCATCATGATGCATCAGCAGAGGTGGCAGAAGTGCAGACAGTGTTACAAAGTACTCCAGTAAAAGTTGAAGTACTGATTCAAATTCTTTACTCAAGTAAAAGTCAAAAGTAAAAAGCAAAGAAACAGGCTCTGAAATGTGCTCAGAGTAACAAAGTAAAAGTAGATCTTTTTGAAAACATTTGCCCCAGCTGTTTTTTATGTAAAGCCAACTGAACCTTGTGCTATATTAATGTAATACAATCAGTAGCGGTTTTAGATACGGGCGACACGGGCGGTTGCCCGGGGCGGCATCGTGGTGGGGGGCGGCATCATCGCAAAATAAAACAAAATAAAAACAAACCAACTACACGAAAACACCAGACATTATGATACAGACTTATAATTTGCACCGATGTTTTTCTATATTTCCCTCGGGATGAATAAAGCATATTCAATCAATCAATCAATCAATACACGAAAAGTGAGCGCGAGAGCCCTCGGTGCGCCTGCTCGCTGCTGAAGTCAAAGTAAACTTTATTGTTATCTCCGCTACATACTGTCCAGTATATAGAGAGAGACGAGACGACGAGGCTCCAGTTACAGCAGTGCAAGTAAACGAACAGTAAATATTTAAAAGTAAAAAAATGAATATAAAGGGATCAATAAAAAATTAAAATGTATATTTTATATTTTGTTGATTTAAAGTCTCACACACAACCTGTTTTTAAAGTTTAAAAAAAGAGAAAGAAGAGGACGAGTAGCGACTTCCACGGTCGCTAGAGGCCGGGGACTGAGCCTGCGTATTTACCTGACGCGCTGTCAACTTTACGCAATAATGCGAGAGGTGGAATTGCTTGCTTGTTTATTAAAGTGCTTGAAAAGTTTACAGAGCAATGTGATCGGCTCGCGATTCAAACTCTTAAAACATCACAGGCTCTAATGCAACAAGGGGAAACTCATTGTGCTGCGGTCAACAAAAACTACGGCTACCAGCCCTCCTCTCTTTCAAAATCGAAAGACAGACTGACAACGCCCTCTTAATGTCACCGCTAGCACCCACGTCACTCCCGTTACACATCACCATAGCAACCAAACGAATGAAAACCCAGTGATCATTAAAATTCAATACATTTAATGATGGCTCCTACAAGGAGAAACGAGCAAAAGATACAGGTAAGCAGATGTGTCATTGGATAATGGCAGGTCATCCTGAACAATCAGAACCAGAATACTTTATTAATCCCTAAGGAAATAATGTGGGTTACAGTTCCTCCAAGAAGAAATGGTAAAAATAGTAACAGTAACAGACTACACTCCAAACAATATATACAATAATATAATATTAATATAATAGTAATTAGTGAGTGTCAATTGTTGATTTGTCCTGTTCTCATTGTATGACGAATTATGATGTCTGTTTAGTAGCCGTTTGCATACTATGCATTCTCTCTCTTCATATGTGTGTGTGTGTGTGTGTGTGTGGGGGGGGGGGGGGGGGGGGGGGGGGGGGGGAGTGTTCGCCCAGGGTGCAAAATAGGCTAGGACCGCCACTGAATACAATTATATTAGTACAAGTAAATCTATACTTGTACTGTGGTTCAGGGGGTTGGGAAGCTCATCTTGTAAGTGGAAGGTTGTCGGTTTGATCTCCAGCTCTGTCTGTCTTAGTCGTCGTGTCCCTGGACAAGACACTTCACCTACTACCTACTGGTGATGGCCAGAGGGGCAGCCTTGCTTCTGTCAGTCTGCTCCAGGGCAGCTGTGGCTACAGCTATAGCTTGCCTCCACCAGTGTGTGTGAGAGTGAATGAATAATGGAATTGTAAAGAGCTTTGAGGGTCTCGAAAAGCGCTATATAATTGCAATCCATTATTATTATACTTTATTTCAGTCTTAAATTTAATCCTAATGAATATACTCAGCAAGCAAGCAGAGTAAAAAAAAGGGTGAATTTTTAAAAGTAGCTCTATTTTCTGTTGCCTCAGTCTGAGGAAAAGAATCAAAACATTTCTTGGTGTACAGGCTGTGATCAGCTGCCATGCTAATACCAACTTTATGTAGCAAAACTACATAAAGTTGGTCAACCACATTCACTGAATTCATCTAAGCATCATATACTTAAATTCAAATTAATGTCTGCTACCCATTATGCAACCCATAGCCACTGTGCACCAGTCTAACACAATGTTTTTCACTTTAAATCCATTCCAATATGGCAAATTAAACTTCAGAGTGTTTTTGCAACCTTTTAAATAACACAAAATTGTTAAACACCTCAATTTGTTTAGCAAGACTTTTCAGTATATCAAAAAACATAACTTCACATCATGTGCAGATCCAATATCTGATTTATAAATGAGAACTTCCTTTATTTTTTCAGCTTATCAAATTCCTACTGTGCAGCCCTTACCTTTAAATATCACCTCTCTTCTTCCTCTCCTGTCCTGTCAGTCTCATTTTTCTATGTATGGATTAGCTCGTACTCGCTCGTACTCTTTTCTCTCCCTGGACCATTAAGAAGCTAGCAGACTCAGTGTGCAACAAACTGCACACAAACAGTTTGTATGTATGCATATTTGTTGACCTCATAGAAATGCTACATTTGAAGTTGCTGTTTAAAAAAAAATGTTACTGACTTTATGCTAACAATTGAGCTGTGAGGTCAGGTCCTTGATCATTAGCATGCAAGTTGTCATGAACATTGATCAAAAACCACTGATCAAAGCCCATTGATCATTGGCCATGAGCACCATTCGCATTGTTCCTTCAGTGGGCTGGTTTCAGTCATTATACAAATGTGCTGTTTATAAGATTGGGGAAACCTGCAGTCAGCTGAGACTGAAGAAGTGACTTGGAGGAGTGATGAAACGTTTCTCCCACTGAAAACGCTACGTCCAGATGAACAGAATCAACTTTTTGGGATTTACTTGGATGATTGAGCATGCATCAAGACATCCTATACACCTGCACACAACCACAAGTGGATAAACAGCTGATCCAGTGCTCCACAACCAGAATGTGGAACATTGCTTCTCCTGGATATGAAGTTAGACTAATGGAAAGATTCTCCATAATGACCTATGCCAGTGGTTCTCAAACTTTTCACAATGAGCACCACCTCATAAAATATATGGCTTTTGAAGTACCACCCTTATGACCGACATTAAAGTACAGTAGTATAGGCCTATTTAACACCACATACTGTTTACCCAAGGCAATTTTATTTCTTATATGAATGTTATTCATTTTAACTGTCATAAACAGGATGTGAAAAGTGATAATAATAACAACTGTACTGCATTAAAACATTTACAGCAGGTGGGATATGCAATCTTTAAGTGATGACATATGAACCCTGCTTCCATGTCCAAGCTATTCTACATTTATTAAGACTGTTGTGTTTTTAACATGTTTTAATGTTTTGAATTTTGTTCTAATTATTTAGAACAAGCCCCTAAAAAAAGTTGGTGATCACTGTCATCCTCTCTTGGCTTTAATCATCACTATTCATTTTAAAGCTCTATTCATTGTGAAACCTTACGATGTAGCTACAGCCCAGCCCATGCAGCAGTATATTAATGACTAACCTCGTATTGTGGATGGATTATCTCAGTTGTTCTCCTGACTGAAGTTTGGTCCATTTAAATCATCCCGACATGCGATTACATTTGTCCCTAACCATCAGGAACCCACACGTTAACTTTTATCGAGTGGAAAAAAGTTAGCGTTCATCCTCCAGCTTCACTGTGTTTATGTTATGCTAACATTAGCTGTGTAGCTAGCCACCACGCACATCATTATATACCAGCTAGCCCAACTTCAGTAACCCTACAAACGTCACTGCTGTTTAGTTTTCTGTCTTCATTTATGTTGGAAGTGATAGCAGAGCTGTACGTTTGAATTTTTGCTGTGGTGGTTAAGCTGCCGGATTTTTGGCTTCACGACCCTCCTTCATAGTTCGTGTACGTCGAAACTCAGTTTGCTCAGTTTGCTCTTCGTGGTGTTTCAGCCAACGACACAAAATGTGGTGGCCTTGCTGGATCTGCTGTCCACCCACCATGTGATGACCCTCCTCTGGGATCCCCCCAGCCAAGGGAAATACACCGCTCTCAGTACACCGCTCTCAGTACATCGCTACTGCGGCGCTGCTCCCTTTCTCACATAGAGCAGGCTGTGAAACTCCTCTCTTTCTCGGGCCTGGGTGATGGTGCCGCTCTCGAGCTCATGGAGAGCACGCTGTCCTTGCTAGGAACAGATGACAGCGGATTCCTCTTCACTTACGTCTTCCTCCGATAGTTGCTGGTGCGAGGTGGCCTCGCCAGCTCCCCGCTGCTGGGTGCGAAGGATTAACGCCCTCTCGCAGAAGAAGTGGATCGCATCCTGACTCACTGACGGTATCTCCCGCACCCCCACCGATTCTCCCGGGAGCCTCCGACTCATCGATGGCGGCTGGGATCGCGGCACCGCAGAAAAGGGCAGTGTTTTTACCATCAGCGTGACAGCACCTTTGCAGTTTTAAGGCCCAGGGAAACGAGCCTGCCAGCGCTCTGTAGTGTGGCCGCGACCTTTTTTTTTACTATTTAATCGTAAAAAAAATGGAGATTTCCCACGTACCACCAGGGAGAGCCCAAGTACCACTAGTGGTACGCATACCACCATTTGAGAAAGACTGACCTATGCCATTATGGTGCCGAGTGCACTTACAGACACTCTTATGCTTGAATGTGGTGTTTATCATGGACAAACTGTGGCTGTCAAAGAATTCCAACAACAACATACCGCTCTGGTTCAGATTGGACCAGAACAGTGCCAATCACACCCCCCAAGGTCGCACTGTCATTGCTGACATGAGCACTGACATCTCCCAGTAGAACAATGGAGCACCACACCCTGAAATTCCAAGAAGGCTTGGTACACCGAACTGTCATTTGGCAGATAATTACAGAGAACAGTCATTCCTAGGTTACCAGAACTGAGGCCATAGGGAAGGAAAGTAGGATTTGGTGTAAGATCAGTTGCAGTGGTGCAGTGTGGGGAAAATAATCACTTAAAAATAAGTCAATAATTTGTATTATGAGTTCTAATAGAATTTGATTTACGAACAGACTGTGATTAGCTGACCTGTGTTGCTTTGAGACTCTGTGCTCGGTGGGACAAAAATGCAACTAGAACATGCTGGAGGTATTAAAGGTATTGCGCTACAGTAGTTTGAATGATATTATTCCAGTATGCTCCAATTTGTTCAGCTAAATGGAGAAATCTTCCTCATACAGTAAGGTTAATTTTGGAGTTCCACACGGTATTGTGTTGGTAATTTAATTTATTTCATTTTATATTATTCACACCTCCCTCAGGCAATATTCTTAAAAGTCATAGCATACATTTTTCTCAGAAGAGAATTAAAGGGTGAGCTGTGCTACTAGGCACACATGTCATATTTACCATCAACTACAGGTTGAGGCATCTGACAATCTATATTATTTTGAAACACCATTACTCCTGCATCATTTTTTTCCTCTAACCTCTTTGTGTGTGTGTGTGTGTGTGTGTGTGTGTGTGTGTGTGTGTGTGTGTGTGTGCGTGCGTGCGTGTGTGTGTGTGCGTGCGTGTGTGTGTGCGCACATGCGTCATGTAAGGTTTGTGAGGTTATACCCGTAATCTACATAAGATAAGCACACCCCTAAAAACGTTGTGTACGCTAGCTTAGATAAACACCAGGTAGTGTGGTAACTTATGCTGTACAAACAACTCAACAACACCAGCATGCTGTGTGACATACATGCATGAAAGTCTGCACCAGTTTCCAGAGCCACCATGGAGATCTAGTGTAAGTCGTCCAGCATATCCCAGTCCCTGGACATAGTAATGGCACCCAGAGAGAAGGTCCCAGAACACCACAGAAGCCGGGGGACTGCGAACAAACCCGAAGCCCAAGTGGGGCACTGGACAACACAACCCAGGCACCACGGCCCACCCCAAGAGGTGCAAAACAACCAGCCTGAAAAGGGCTGAACCCCAAACTCCCAGACACCTACCAATCCCAGGAGCAAGAGGCACCCACCCCAACCCAGAGAGCCATGTGAAGGGAGAGGACAGTGGGCCTGCAGGGAGGGCACCAGAACCGCACCACACAGGCCATATCAATAGATCCTGCTCTGACATATGGCATAGAAACATTTAACAGGATTCCTGGAAAACCCTCTTTTATCTGATCATGTCCTAATCAGAGGTGGTAAAAGTAAAGACAAAAAGTAAACCACAGATTGTATAAAACTGACAGACCATCCATCCAGACACCTACCAATCCCAGGAGCAAGAGGCACCCACCCCAACCCAGAGAGCCATGTGAAGGGAGAGGACAGTGGGCCTGCAGGGAGGGCACCAGAACCGCACCACACAGGCCATATCAATAGATCCTGCTCTGACATATGGCATAGAAACATTTAACAGGATTCCTGGAAAACCCTCTTTTATCTGATCATGTCCTAATCAGAGGTGGTAAAAGTAAAGACAAAAAGTAAACCACAGATTGTATAAAACTGACAGACCATCCATCCAGACACCTACCAATCCCAGGAGCAAGAGGCACCCACCCCAACCCAGAGAGCCATGTGAAGGGAGAGGACAGTGGGCCTGCAGGGAGGGCACCAGAACCGCACCACACAGGCCATATCAATAGATCCTGCTCTGACATATGGCATAGAAACATTTAACAGGATTCCTGGAAAACCCTCTTTTATCTGATCATGTCCTAATCAGAGGTGGTAAAAGTAAAGACAAAAAGTAAACCACAGATTGTATAAAACTGACAGACCATCCATTCACGATCCATCAGCAGAGTTGGCAAAAATAAAGACATTCTGTACTTAAGTAGAAGTACAGATGCTAGTTTTTATAAATACTCCAGTAAAAGTTGAAGTACTGATTCGACTTCTTTGTCATTCTTGATAAAATGATAGATGCGCAGTGAAATTTAAAGTAAGAATGGGCAACTCCTTGGTAGATCCCGCACTTGATGGTGACTTCTGCTATTGGTTTGAAGTTGGCTTCTAGTGCTGTTCACCACATCCCCACTGAGTTCCTGATGAAGACTCTTAGGGTCCTGTTAATCTTGTATAGTTCTAGGCATTCCAGGATCCATGTGTGGGGCATCAAGTCATAGGTCTTGTAGTCAATCCAGGCAGTGCACAGGTTGGCCAGCCTAGTCTTGCAGTCTCAGGTGACTGCTCCATCTACCAGGAGCTGGTGTTTTACGCCTCTGGTATTGGGGATCAGGACTGTCGGGCCATTCTCTCTGTGTTTCATCCATTAGGAGCTTGTTCATTTTTGCTGCCAGATGCTCATGGAGTGCAATCAGCTTCTTCAGCCAGTAGGCATGAATCATGTCATGGCCTGGTGCTGTCCAGCTCTTCATACTGGAGATCCTTTCTTAGATGTTTGCCACTGTAATGCTTACTGGACCCTGTTCAGGGAGTTTGCTGTGGTCTGCTCTTAGATCCGCTAGCCACTGAGCATTGCCATTGTAGGTTGCATCCCTCTCACTTATGCTCTTCCAGTATTACTCTGTCTCCAGCCTTGGTGGTGCTGTTCTCATATTCTTCCCCTGCCATTGAGAGTACACCTTGGATGGTTCGGTGGAGTACAGCTGGTTTGTTCTCCTGCCCTCTATTTCTCTGGTATACCTCTTCAAGTAGTTGGCCAAGGCTGTGAGTCTTTGCTCGGCAGTTTCCAAGGCCTCAGGTATGGACTGCTTGCTGTACTTCTTTGGCACCTTCTTCATCACACCTTTCTGTAACACCGATAGTTGGCCAACTTCCCTCTGTGCTACCTTGATCTTGGCTTCTAATCTGCTTCTCAATGGAGGGTGCTGTTCCTTCTGGCTTTTCATCTTATAGCCAAGCATCTCACTGATTAATGCTGCCGTTGTGTAGATCAGCTGATTAGTCTCGATGATGGTTGCAGTAGGGATTGTCCATAGTGCTGCATTCATATCTTCTAGTAGATCTTCAGAGGGTACTTCACACAATCTTGGTAACCGGCTTCGGACGGTCCAGCTTTCCAGCTTTGCCATGATCCTATCTTTCAGGTCACTACTTCATACTTGGTGCCCAATCTTGGGTGGGGGTGATGATATCTCCCACTGTCCTGTCATCCTGGCTCCCCCTTGCCATATCATTTGTGTTGCACCTCGTCAATCTCTATCTGTGAAACCAATTCCTTCTTCTGAAAGTTGGAACACTAAGTTACTAGTTGTTTCACCATTAGTCTGGATGCTGGTTAGGGTTAGGGACCTCTGCGGCCAACAATAAACACCCCTCTAGCTCCACTGCCAGTCGGTGTTGTTTTCCGCCAATCACCACACAGCTGTCAATCCTGCATCCTCGACCGAAGCTTTTGGCTGAGTCTGTTTGAGTCTGTTTCGTTGGCGAGTGAATGGGCATTAATAAGGAGAGACTGGGAAGTGCTGCTCTGTGCAGGTTAGCATGTAGCCGAAAGCGCAGGCCACTCCTCTTACCCTGCTTTTTTTTTAGATGTCTCCTCCGTCTACTAGGCCCCAGATTGAGGATGGTGACAGCCCCAGTAGTCTGCTGTATCACTGGTGGAATAAAAAACAGCTTTGGGGATGTAAAAAGGCAGTACCACATTCGGCCCTTTCATACTTTATTAAGCCTCAGAGTGGCTTAGCAGACAGTAAAAATATAAATAAGAATGTACGCGCTCAATCTAAGATATAACATGCCACCAAATAAGATATAATAAGTGAAGACCCTTACACGTTAATCCACTTCATAATACAAATACAAATAGTGGGAGGTTTTCCCACAAGCAGAGTGAAAACATGATTTTATATTGAGAGCTCTTAAATAATGGCCCATCATTTTTTAAAATGTATTTATACATGTTTTAGGCAGTGTCAGCATTTGAAGAATGGCTTACATGTGTCAGTGTAGATTTGCATTACCACAAACAGGACAATGAAAACAGGAAAAATCCCACAAACTGCCATTTCTCATTATATAACTTCAGCAAATTAATTATATTTAATACAAAAAATGTTGTCAGAAATCCCTGAAAGTGCAATCAAACTAGGCCAAGTAAATGCCATCCAGAGCAACAAAGCCAGTGGATGTCTTGATTGTAGGATCCAAGGGTTCAAGTAACTGTGGCTCTGTGCATAAAAAAACATCATTTTCCCTGTTATTTCTGCAATACTCTTCTTACTATCCAGAGATAGAACTATCTGTGTACCTGGGCACCTTAGTACCCAGGTACACTGCACCTTCAGCCTGTTCATTCCTTTATTTTTAAAGGCATCAAAAATGCTTCCAGGAAAGCCAGCACACACTAGTATCTCTATACATTACATCCTCTCATGTTTTAAATTTATCTGTGAACTATGTGAAGCTTCAAAATCTCAACAAAAGACAGTTAAGGAATTGCAATAGAAGACAGTTGCATTGTGTAGTAAATTTCTTGAGTACCACTTCAAGTTGGCTCTTTTTTCAGTGGTACATTTTACATTTGCTGAAGAGACAGTGCTTGGCATAATATTTATAAATCCTGTCATTATTCCTGTCCAGCACTGCCTTAATAATACAATAAATACAATCCCTTACTAAGGTTTCTATAGCTCAGGCTATAGAGCAGATCATCTATTAATCAAATGGTTGGTACTACTCATATGTGGTATGAGTAGTTTTTTCATGTTATGTACATACTAATATATATTCTTCTGACAGTTTTAAGTTGCAGTTTCTTTACTTTTGATTTAGGTTGCTCCTCTGTTTTTTTTTTGTTTGTTTTGTTTTTTTGTTTTTCTTAATGTAAAGAAATGGTTAAAAGTTCTACTGGCCAAGTCTAAGCTTATTACTGGACTGCATGGTGTTTTACAGATGCTTACACAGATGAAGACTTGATGCTGTACTGGAAGAGCGGAGATGAGTCCCTCAGCATTGATGATCGTATCTCCTTATCACAGTTTCTTATTCAGAAGTTTCATACCACATCTCGCTTGGCCTTCTATAGCAGCACAGGTATAAACACTTAACAAAAAATCATAAGTTCTTGATGCTTTTTAAATTATGTTTTTGTGTATCTATACAGGCTTGCACTTACTTACTGGGTACAGTCAACATATAACCTTTCCTTTAATTCCACCCTTAGGATAAATTCTGACCTTTTATATTGGCTGCTATGCTAGCATAGTTTTAAGGGGGAGGTTTTCAAAGAATCTGAAATCCTCAAACAGTCAAACTGAGCCTAAGTTAAGAAATAAGCCTAACAAATAAACTCATTGAAAATGAAATAATTTATAACAGTAAATAATGAAAAGTAGAAACAACAACTTTAAGTTTACAGAGGGAGAAAGCCATCATGAAACTAGCCGGTAATAGCAAGTCAAATAAAACTGTGAATCTGGTGGGACCAGCATCTCAATATAGGAAGTCTGGACCACTACATGGAGTACAAATTATTATCATATCTTCATGTTTTTATGTTTCTTTATTTCATGCTCATCTAAATAAGCATATGGTTAGCCCTGCTAACATCAAATTGAAATAATGTAGCAGGAGCAAAGCAAAAGCAGAATCAAATAATAATAGCAATCACAAGTCATTGAAATCACTTCATTGCATTTTCTCCTTTTCCATGTTATACTTAATATGCTTTTAATAATTACACAGCATATGAGCCTTCAGTCAGCTATGAATACAATGTCTTAATGTTTCATTTGTTTCAGGTAATTCTACTTCAGGTAGATTTGTCATTAATGCATTCTCATATGTACATCCATTTTAACACAATTCAAATATGGTAAAATGGTAAATGGCCTGTATTTGTATAGCGCTTTAATAGTCCCTAAGGACCCCAAAGCGCTTTACACAACCAGTCATCCACCCATTCACACACACATTCACACACTGGTGATGGCAAGCTACATTGTAGCCACAGCCACCCTGGGGCGCACTGACAGAGGCGAGGAATATTTCAGAAATATACATCAGAAATATAGAGGAATACTCACTTTTTCTTAATAGAACTTCTTTTTATTAAATTATACATTATAAAAATCAGACATTCTTTGGTGGCTCCTCCCCATTCTGCAACACACACACACACACACCTCCTAAGGCTGTTTCTACACAGCCTCTCAGTTAGACCTGTCTTGGAATCATTTCATAGGTTGTATTGGCTTATTTGTTATATTTGTTCAACTTTAAAATACTTGCCAAGGTCGAAGCTTGATCATGTACTGACACAAGATCACTGCTCAAACTACATTTCTCACTTAACTGTTGAGTTATATCTTTGATTAAGAATAAGGATGGTTTACTAAACCACACAAAGAAACTCTGACTGGATGTTAAGCCTTTTCGTCCTGTCTCAGAGGTGATGAGAGGTAAGTCAGGGGGACTTCAATCTGTCTCTATCCCACCTTTCTTGATACAACCTATCTACAACCTATCCCCACCATAAACTGAAGTTCTGCATTCTTTTTCAAGGCAGAAATGTTAGTGATAGTATTTCTGGATTTTTTAAAAAGTATTTGTAATTCCACAAATCTGAAACAAAAAACGTCATTCCAAAATTGTTTAACTATAATAAAGTTCAACTCACCAAATACGGATTGAAGAATTTGAAATAGCTGGCAAGAGCCACCCAGAGAGTGTGATTTTAAAAGCATCACTTTATTATTTGAAAAATACCTTTCTCAGAAACCCAGGAGACTCATCTTTATAAATGTCTTTTCTCTGAACTAGTGAAAATTCTAAATTTTGCTGCACAAATAACGAGCATTCAAACATTATATATTACATCTGTCTGAAAGTCTTTACACTGGTTACCTATTAGTTAAGCACTGATTTCATTTCATGAGTTTTTAAGGCAGTGCGTGGGTTTTATCAGATGTTTCTTGTGGATCACCAGTGGTTTATAATCAAGGAAGGCCCTGTGAATCTTCCAGCTGTTTTCTCGAAGAAGAAAAATATTTGGTTAGGCTGCTTGTTGTTTCTATCTGTCACCAGGCAGTTTTTATGTTATTAAGTTAGAGGGCAAAAGTCATACATTTTGTTGCAGTACTTTAGAGGAAATAAGAAGCAGAAATCTACACTTCTTACATCTTACACCTACACATTTGACACCTCATGCAAAATCTTGACATTTCAGGTAAGGAAAGCGCTGACTGTTTTACCACTCTGAGGAGGTCTCTTGCTGTGTTTTCAGGCTGGTACAATCGTCTCTACATCAACTTCACATTGAGACGCCACATCTTCTTCTTCCTGCTGCAGACGTACTTTCCCGCCACACTCATGGTGATGCTTTCATGGGTGTCATTCTGGATTGACCGCCGGGCTGTGCCAGCCAGAGTCTCCTTGGGTAAAAAAAAAAAAAAGAGAAAAAAGAAAAGAAACTCATATCAAATGTTCTTTGAAGAGGCTCTGCATGCCTGAGGAAAATCTGTCTCTGTGGAATGATGAAAGCTCGTTGTGACATAGCTCCACCAACTGGGAATACACACATACATGTGTGATCACACAAGCCTCCCACGCTATACCACGCTTACTTTTCTTTTGAATTATTTTCTGTATTGGGGCTGTTGCTGTATTTGTCACACAGGCATCTGCTTTCCCCCTTACTTCTCTTATGGCTTAGCTTATTGCTCTTATTAAATTCAGTTGGTGGAGATGTTTTTACGTGACTGTTTGAAGGTCTATTTTTTTCTTCTTTCTGCTTTGTGCATTTAATAATTTACAGCAGCAATTTAAATTTGAAAGTTGCTCAGGCAGTCCTTGGGCAATCTATGCAGATGAAATTAACAGGTAGCTAATTCTGGTGTCTTTTCCTTTGAGAATTCTTTTAAGAGTACCTGACAAGTATGGTAAAAAAAAAAAAAAAAAAAAAAAGTAACACATAAAGCAGAAAGGTTGGTTCTCTACCTCCTATTAAATTGAAAAACAGCTCACTTACTGTCTCCAAAAGTTGATTCTGTTCATCTGGACATAGCGTTTTCAGTGGGAGAAACGTTTCATCACTCATCCAAGTGACTTCTTCAGTCTCAGCTGACTGCAGGTTTCCCCAATCTAATTGGGGAAACGTTTCTCCCGCTGAAAACGCTACGTCCAGATGAAGAGAATCAACTTTTGGAGATATACTTACCTGGATGATTGAGCATGCATCAAGACGTTTTAACCCTCACTTACTGTCATTCAATGGATTTACCTACAGAATTTTATTTTAGCTCTTCAGCTAATATTGCCAACAATGACCAGTTTAACCTGCATTGGCTGCTTTGAATACATGCTGTGTGTTCAAATAAACACATTTGGAATGCTAACACAACTTTTGAACAATTCCAGACCTTTTACCTGCTTAAAGACTTTCTCAGTCAGTTGTTTGATAACATTTAAGCCTCCAGAATTGGGGTGTGTGTCTCACCTCTCAATTAAAAGCTAAATGTAACCAATTTTTCATCCCATAACTGTAAACTGAATAGGTTTTGGTACACAGCTGGAAAAGTACAAAAATGTACCAGTGTCTAAAATTATATGGGTCTGCTGCCACCTAATCTTCTAGTGTACATGCTCCCCACCTCCTCACTTCATTAATGGAGTCATTCTACTGGACTCCCTACATTAATGAGCTTCTCAAACAAAATGATTTTTAATAAAATGGACTAGAGAATAACCTTTTTATTAACTTTACATGACATTTGAACTAAGCCTATTATGGATTTGATTCCCTTTTAATAAATGAAATGTTAATAATGTTTCACTTAAATTAATCTTTAAAGACCTGTTTAACAAAGGACTTAAAAAGACAAAATATATACTCATTTTGAATAGGCTGTACATTTATCTGTTATCATCATCATCATCATTTATTTATATAGCACTTTAAAAACACACCTGGTAGACCAAAGTGCTGTACAATACAAACATGCATATAGTAATAAGATAGCAGAAACCAGACATAGCAATAAAATTAATAAAAAAAAAATAAATGTCAGTTACCCACAGAGTTAAAAGCCAGGGAATAAAAATAGGTTTTTAATAAAGACTTAAAAACTGGCACTGATGTAGCCTGTCTAATATGGAGAGGAAGGTTATTCCAAAGCATCGGCGCTGCAACAGAGAACGCTCGGTCTCCTCTAAGTTTCAGCCGTGACTTTGGGACCGAAAGCAGCAACAGCTCAGCTGACCGAAGGGAATCTTCGTTATCTATAATTGACGTCTTCATCTTCTAATATTCTCTTAATTTATAGAAAGTATTTCCAAATTTCCAGTCATGTCCTCTTGCTACTTGTTAATCTTTAAGAAATGTCCCCATGCCACACGAACAATGTCAGCGACTGCTGTATGCACCATTTCATTTGGTTCTGTGGCCAACAGTTTCCTGTACTGATATTATAACTTCAAACGAAAAACAAGATTGAAAAAATCCAGACACGACCCAGCAAGAACTGTGCCATGGTCAAGCTGTTTTAAGAAGCATTTTTCAATTCTATAAATATGGAGCTGTTAAAGATTGATATCATCAGTCGGAATGAACATGGTTAGGGCTTTAAGCCACAGATGGTCATTTTGAGAGATGAACTAACACACTACTAGTTTTGGTCTTTTTAAAACCAGGAAAACATGAAACAATTGCAGGCCTATCACTGAAGTGAAATGAGGCGAGCACTGTGTTGGATCTGAGGTTGCCGAACTCAATTCCTCACATTCCAAGCATGTAGGAGAAACTACTGTGACTGTGACTTTACAGTATGCTTGGCAGACCAAATGTAGATAACATTGGTTCATTTTAAACAAATGAAAAGCAATGATTCATAGTTAAATGCGATTATACAGAAAATTGCTCATACTTTGCATGTGATCACCTGTAACACATTGGTCCTTTAAAAACATCTGGACTCATCCTGCTGCCTAAATGGAGGTATTAGAAAAATGAAATGACATTCAGGTTGGCTCTCTCTCTTGCAGTAGAGTATCTCTTCCTGTTACAACACACACTGGTGTTTTTGTGTAGCTTATCTGCGTAGCCAGTTTAATTAAAAACTCGCTAGCAGCATGGCCACTTCACTCGTCTCTCCTGCACTTTCTTGCTCACTGCATCAGATGTTTAGTTAGTCCTTGACATCCTTTAGTAATAATGTGTGTTTGCACATTATTCCACACCAGTTGATTAATCAACCAAAGACCTAGACAGAATTTTAATTCATTCAAAAGCCTGACACTTAGCCTTGTCCACCCCAGCTGGAAAAATCAAAAACCAGTCTTATTTGTTGTTACCCATCATCCACCTAGGCTGAGGTTCTGTCCGAATTCTCAGACTTTGTCTCTGATTTATGGGGTCATATAATTGTTGGGGATTCCCTGTTTTCTTTTTATTATTATAGGGTCTTTACCTTACAATATAAAGTGCTGCGAGGGAAGTGTTATTGTGATTTGGCACTATATAAATTAAATTAAATTGAATTCAGTTTTTAATAGTTTTGCAATTACAAGTGGTTGTGAGAGATCCAACAAATTTCTAAAACTCACACTTGTAATTTCACGATGACATTAAAACACCTACTATCATTGTAGGTAATACACTATACAAGGCCACAACGCACTGATGTAATTTTATTATTTTCTAGTTATATTTAATTTGAAATGATGATTTTATTATCTTCAGCATATAATCAAATATCCAGCCTTGTCATGTCACATGCGTTGCGTGGCAATGGTATTGAATCAGGGTAATGCTTTTACGCCTGCACTTTTAGCTATACATAAGATTAGCTCCCTGAGTGAAGATAAAAAAAGAATTTTGCTGTAGTGTCTACAATGTAATATGAAAAAGATGCATGCTAAGATTCAAACATGTTTACTTTAGTAAAACTTTGTATCCTGTGTCCAGGCATCACCACAGTGTTGACCATGTCCACTATCATTACTGGAGTGAATGCCTCCATGCCCAGGGTCTCCTACATCAAAGCTGTGGACATTTACCTCTGGGTCAGCTTTGTCTTTGTCTTCTTGTCTGTGTTGGAATACGCTGCTGTCAACTACCTGTCCACTGTCCAGGACCGTCGAGAGCGCAAAATGAGAGAGAGAGTGCGGTCTCAGGTTTGTTTCACTGCACTGACAAATCAAAAGACAAAGTAATGTTACTAAAAAGAGGTTAATTCATTCTACTCACAAGGCACACCTCAACTCCTTTAGCTGTATCAAATGGCAAAACCTCCAGACTCTCTTCCTGAGTCACTTCACTTACAACAATATCTGTCAGGGTTTCTGTTTTACAAGCAACACCTCAAGAGTGCCAAAGAAATAAAGACAGAAATAAAGAACAGAGAAACAGTGAGTGTTTGTGGCCAGCAGTTTGTGAGAGTTAGTGAAATTTGTGAGATCTCATCCCTGAATGATGTTTAACAGTTGAATTATACGTTTAGGGAAACCAAAGAACCCTGGCTAGGTGGATGGCACAACACAGAAGAGCTATCTTGTCAGGCCAGGACTCTGCAGTCTATTTACACCTACAGGCCAGTGTCCAGTCTTCCAGTGATGAGGATGTACACATCTTGGACAGGGAGAAACGCTGGTTGGAACAAAGTCAGGGAGGTCTTTAATGTTAGAAAGGGAACGAGCATCTCTAAGCCGAGAAGGAGTCACCATCTTACAATGCTGTGATTGCAGCTTTTTCCAAAGTATCTCCCCTCACCACACACCCTGCCAGTGGCTGATGCCCCCACCCACCGATGCATTTGTGGTTCTCTGTGTCTGGCGCTGGGTTCTCGGGTGAGTACTGGCTCACTCCCAGCAGCTGCTTGGTGGGGCCTGGTCCCCCTGGCTCAGTTGGGCTCCTCCCGGGGTGTGGAGGGCCCTTGGATCTCAGGTCTCTGGGCCCGGGGCTTGGTCTGCTCTGGTGTAGCCGGCTGCCGCTGGAGCCTGCAGGCTCCTGTATGCTGCTCAGTAACATTCAATATTTATTATTTACTGTTACTGGTTTGTTGGTTGGTTGTTGCTGTGATTCCCCTACTGTGTTATTTTCTTTTTGCTTTTTTTTCTTCAGCAGGTGATGGAGCAGATTTTTAGTGTCTTTTCTCTCTCTATCACTCTTCTCCTTTATTTTTCTTTCTATCTCCTTCTGTTAACTCAGGAGACAGACACCCTCTCTACTTTTAAGATTAGGCCAAAGTACCTTGAGGCAACTGTTGTTATGAATTGGCGCTATATTAATAAAACTGTGGATGAGGTCCGCCCCGAGTTCCTGAAGGCTCTGGACGTTGTAGGGTTGTCCTGGTTGACGCGCCTCTACAATGTTGCATGGAGATCAGGGGCAGTACCACCGGTGTGGTGGTCCCCATCTTTAAGAAGGGGGATGGGAGGGTGAATTGAACACCTTGTTCGAACATATGAGTGTCCATAAGTGCACGTGGCACCAGGATGCTGTAGGCCGCAGGTCGATGATCGATTTTGTAATCTTATCACCAGACCTGCGACCATATGTTCTGGACACTCAGGTAAAGAGAGGGGCTGAGCTGTCAACTGATCACCACCTGGTGGTGAGTTGGATCAGGTGGCGGTGGAGGGTGCTGGACAGACCTGGTGCACCTAAACGCGTAGTGAGGGTGTGCTGGGAATGCCTAGCAGAGGCCCCAGTCCGTGAGATCTTCAATGCACACCTCTGGCAGAGCTTCAACAGCATTCTGAGGGAGACTGGGGACATTGAGTCCAAATGGACCATGTTCAGCATCTCCATCGCCGAAGCTGCTGCCATTGAGCTGCGGCCGCAAAGTGGTTGGTGCCTGTCGTGGTGGTAACCCCCGAACCAAATGGTGGACACCAAAGGTGAAGGGAGCCACCAGGCTGAAGAAGGATTCCTATCGGGCTTGGTTAGCCTGTGGGTATTCGGAGGCAGCTGACAGGTACCGACAGGCCAAGCAGAATGCGGCTCCGGCAGTGGCTGAAGCAAAAACTCGGGTGTGGGAGGAGTTCGGAGAGGCCATGGAAAAAGACTTTCGGACTGCCTCGAAGAGATTCTGGCAAACCGCCAGGCGTCTCAGGAGGGGAAAGTGGTGCTCTACCTGCACTGTGTATAGCGCTGGCGAGTGCTGCTGACTTCGACTGAGAAAACTGTCGGGCGGTGAAAGGAATACTTCGAGGACCTCCTTAATCCCACTGACATGTCTTCCGAGGAGGAAGCAGAGTCTGGGGATGAGGGGGATGACCCGCCAATTTCAGGGGGCGAGGTCACTGAGGCAGTTAAACAACTCCTTGGTGGCAGAGCCCCTGGTGTGGATGAGGTCCGCCCCGAGTTCCTGAAGGCTCTGGACGTTGTAGGGTTGTCCTGGTTGACGCGCCTCTACAATGTTGCGTGGAGATCAGGGGCAGTACCCCTGGACTGGCAGACCGGTGTGGTGGTCCCCATCTTTAAGAAGGGGGACGGGAGGGTGTGTTCCAACTACAGGGGGATCACACTCCTCAGCCTCCCTGGGAAAGTCTATGCCAGGGTGCTGGAAAGGAGAGCTCATCCGCTAGTCGAACCTCAGATACAGGAGGAACAATGCGGTTTTCGTCCTGGTCGCTGAACACTGGACGAGCTCTTTATCCTCTCAAGGATACTTGAGGGCGCATGGGAGTTTGCCCAACCAGTCTACATGTGTTTTGTGGACTTGAAGAAGGCATTTGACCGTGTCCCTCGGGGTGTCCTGTGGGAGGTGCTACGGGAGTATGGGGTGTCTGGCCCATTGCTACGGGCCATTCGATGCCTATACAACCGTTGCAAGAGCTTGGTCCGCATTGCCGGCAATAAGTCGGACTCATTCCCGGTGGGTGATGGGTTCCGCCAGGGCTGCCCTTTGTCACCGATTCTGTTCATAATTTTTATGGACAGGATTTCTAGGCGTAGCCAAGTGGAGGAAGGCTTTCACTTGGGTGGTCTCAGAATCTCATCTCTGCTTTTTGCAGATGATGTGGTTCTGTTGGCTTCATCGGGTGATGGCCTCCAGCTTGCACTGGAACGGTTCGCAGTCGAGTGTGAAGCAGCGGGAATGAGGATCAGCACCTCCAAATCTGAGGCCGTGGTTCTCAGATGGAAAAGGGTGGAGTGCCAACTCCGGGTCGGGGATGAGTTCCTGCCCCAAGTGGAGGAGTTCAAGTATCTCGGGGTCTTGTTTGCGAGTGATGGGAGAAGGGAGCCGAAGATCGACAGATGGATTGGTGCTGCGGCTGCAGTGATGCGGACGCTGCACCGGTCCGTCGAGGTGAAGAGAGAGCTGAGTGTAAAAGCGAAGCTCTCAATTTACCGGTCGATCTATGTCCCTACCCTCACCTATGGCCACGAGCTGTGGGTAGTGACCGAAAGAACGAGATCGCGGATACAAGCGGCGGAAATGAGCTTCCTCCGAAGGGTGGCTGGCCTCTCCCTTAGAGATGGGGTGAGAAGTTCAGCCAACCGGGAGGGCCTCAGAATAGAGCCGCTGCTCTTCCACATCGAAAGGAGCCAGCTGAGGTGGTTCAGGCATCTGACAAGGATGCCTCCTGCAGACCCAGGACACGCTGGAGAGATTATATCTCTCGGCTGGCCTGGGAACGCCTTGGTGTTCCCCCGGATAAGTTAGAGGAGGTGGCTGGGGAGAGGGAGGTCTGGGCTTATCTGCTTAGGCTGCTGCCCCCACGACCCGGCCCCGGATAAAGTGGAAGAAGATGGATGGATGGATGGATGGATGGATGGATGGATGGATGGATGGATGGATGGATTCAAACAAATGGCACTGTGCTGTACTGAGAGCTTTTAAAGCAGAAGTTTGAACAACACAATCCTTTCTGATAATAGTAGCTGAAATGAATCAGATTGGCACATTTACAAGACAGCTATCATTCATGCAGTGATCTTCAAAAAATCTGTGTTCCAGCTGCTCTGTCCTGGAGCAAAGATGAAATGTTGATATGTGGTGATGTTGCATGCAATAATGACTTCAGTTGTATTTCTTCCCTGCCAGTCACTGCCCTGTACCTGTGGTATTTCCCAAACACGAACCATGACCATGTTGGATGGCACCTACAGTGAAGCTGACACCAATAGTTTGGCTGGCTACACTGAAGAGCCCATAGTACCTGAGGAAGTACAGGCAGACATGCACGAGGTTTCTGATAAACCTGATCATATGGTGGTACACCTGTCAGTGAGTAGTGAGTCCACAACAACAAAGAAGAAGAAGAGCCTTCGTGCCCTCAACATCATGCAGAACACGCATGCCATTGACAAATACTCCCGAATGATTTTCCCTGGTTCATACATCTTCTTTAATCTTATCTACTGGTCAGTATACTGCTAAACAACACTGTCAGTCAAGACTGAGGCCAGTGGGGACATTAGCATACACAGACAGTATGAATGCTACATCAGTGAGACAAGGGACTAATTCTGAGTGCTGTTGTGCTGCTAAATCATTATAATGAAGGACATGAGCAAAACATGTCTTAAATGTTTCCAATGTGACTATGGGATGTCATTCAGTTAAAAAAACAAAAGATATAAATTCTGTTCCAAACCACTGATTCTAATTCTTGTCGTCTCTTTTAGCTTTGTCAGTTGTCAGCTGCTATTGAAAAGATCTTTGTACAAATTACTGCTATTCCTGATATGATGAAGAAACCGTATATTTTGTATTTTAATTGTATAGATAAAGATACAGTGTATAGTGTCTGTATTTATGCCGTGAGGTATTGATAGTTTATTTATATTTATTGTTATGATTTTTAACAATCATAAAATGAAAGTCACAATGAGGTGCATTGTTAATCATGACTCAGTTATTTTCATATATATATGATAGATAAATAATGAACTCTGATCATATTTGTAAGACAGTTATTTCAGCTAAAATGATATTCTGACCTAAGATTGAGGAACACACATTAAGAGCTCTCCGAGGTTGTACTCTGTTAGTATGCGCATCATCTTAAAGGCGAATAAGTGCTTTTGCTTTAACATGGATACCTGCTTCCATTTTGCTGCTGTCAGCTACAGCATTCTCACTATATGCTGGATAGAGTTCTAGAAACAAATATGGGAACAGCTCAAATGTTTTTGTGAAGAATGGCTTCTAAAAATATGAAAAAAATTGATTAAATACAAAGTGAAGCTGATGAATGTCAATATAGTAACATTAGTGGAAAATAATACATAATCATAAACTTTTCCCTGTCAGTATAAAAACTGACAAGGAACTCAGGATTCATGCCGTGGAGAACAATAATATGTATACCAAAGTTCCTTGTAATGTAACCATAACTGCAGAGATATTTCACTTTCCTAGGACACTAGTAACACATGACAAAGATCAAAGGTCTGTTAGTCAGTATTAGAAGTTGGGCTGATCATATAATGGCTAACTCAACAGTAACTCAGGTGCTGTTAGCATCTTGCTGGTGATTGATCAACACAATCACATAAAAAAAAACAATCAATTCTCAAAAGACTGAGAAATATGTGGATATGTGTAGCAATGGGTTTGTTTCAATAATGTGAATAATTATTAGTCTGTGCATGGTTCAGAGCAAAGATTTGGTCTGCTGCTATTTTTCACACTTCTTTAGTCTGAAAGCCTCAGTCTGGCAGGACTTATTTACAATTTTTTACACTCTTTTAAATAAAATTTAAAATGCAAAAAATATTTGGATGGAAACAGGCAAGTTCCAGAATTTTTCATGTGCACAGGCTGTGGTGGGAATTTTAAAAGTGGTTAAAAATTCAGCTAGTTCTAATGATTTTAAATGTTCAAACTCCTGCCTCCTTAAGTAAGGTTTAGAAGTAGTGCTGTCAGTGTTAATAAATGTTAATAACAAGATTAACGCTGACAGCACTATTTAGAAGACATGACTGCCTCATAAGAGTACATTAGCTGAATTGAAGCTCAAGTTTCAGCAACAAGGTAACTGAGCTAATAACATATACTCTGGTTAATTTTTTTTCACATTTTCCTTAAAACTCACCATTTCAAAGTAACAGACCAGTAGGTAGTAAACCTAATCACTGTGAGGCATATGAAGTGGTGTCCATTCTTAGCCAGTCATCATCACTGTTGAAAGGAAGGTGTGCTCAATTAGCACAGTGATGGATACTCATTCATCTAACAATATAGACTGGTAATGTTACTATTATTTAGTATTTTCTAGCCAAAGGTGATGGAATGGGAGAGGTTTAAATGGGCCCAGCTTCGGCTTTACAAGTTTCAGAAAACATGGCATCAAAAAGGTCATCATAAACAAGAAGTTTTTAGAAGACACCTCTGAAAAAAATTGTTCTACAAATTAGATAAAAGGATAAAAATCAATTTTGGATGCCCATTACCTTCAGACCCTCAGATGACACTGAATTAAGAACAGGTGTCATTCTATCATGAACTGCATAGGCTCAGGAGCACCTCCAGAAATCATCTGTGAAGACAGTTTGATGGCTGTAGATTAAAACTCTGTTATACAAAGAAAAAATTGACTTAAACAAAGTGGAAAACACTTCTGTAATAAGACAAACTGAAATTTGAAATTGTTTTGGAAAACGGAATTGAGCACTTGCTCCTCTGGATTAAACAGGAGAGGGACCATCTGCCTTTCTATCAGGACTCAGTTTAAAGCCTCCATCCCTGATGGTGTGGGGAGCAACTTATGTACCATCCAGAGTATGGCTTCAGGGAAGGGTTTGCATATTTCAGTAAAACCACATACTGCATCTCTTCCAGCAGCATGGCCTTGTACTAGAAGCATCTGGCTACCAACTGAAAAACATTTGGTGTGTCTTGAAATGAAAAACATGAGAAAAAAGACCCGGGACTGTTGAGCAGCTAGAATAATCTATCAGACTACAATGGGGCAACAATATTTCTCTCCCAAAAGAGCAAGATCTCCTCAGTTCCCAGACATTTACAGACTGTTACCAAAACGAGCGTAGTGCACCTCAGGAGGTAGCGCAGGTAATCTGCTAATGGTGGTTCAATCCCTGGCTGCTCAGTTGACATGCAAAGTATCATTGAGCCAGAAACTGAACCCTAAGCTACTTTCTGATGCAATTATTGGAGTGTGACTGTTAGAAAGCACTTAGGTGTAGAAAAAAGGTGCTGGTGTGAATGAGATAAGTTGTACAAAGCACCTTGAGAGCTCCAGGAGAATATAGGAACCAGTCCATTTACCATCTTTGGGTTCCCCAACACACACCACTGGACACAAGTCTCTTGTTATGCTTGTCCAAATATTATACTAGACCAAACCCAGTTCGCTCAGTTTTATTAACTGTCAGAGCTACAGTGACTTCCAATCAAAGTCAACACCAACCACACCTCAGTGCCAGCTTACCAAGTGTCCACATAAATAGAAGAACATAGCAAAATAGAAATGGCCTCCTCTGGTACTGCCCCTGAACCCTCTGTTCCACAAAGACGAGTCGTACTAAACATGGTCCCAACTTTTATCAAATTTAAAATTAGCTATTTTTTTCTTCTTAAAATTGTACATTTTCTCAGTTTCAACATTTGATGTATTTTCTATGTTCTGTTGCGATTAAAAGATGGGTTTGTAACATTTTCAAATTGTTGCATTTTATTTAAAATTTACATTTAATACAGCATCTCAAATGTTTTCAGAACTGCTCTTATATTTAAAGTTGTGTTTGAAGCCACATGTGACTTGGGATTATGTTTTGTAAACTGCTGCAATTGCAATCAATACTATGGGTAAAAAAAGGAAACTACCTACCTCTTCTGGTGTCATGTTTTCTAAAACATTATGTTTCTCAAACATTGTCGTTTCTGTATGAAGATAACCACACATTTATGTATTTCTAGCCACCGGTTTTCGGGAACCACTTTCACTCAGCAGGGATTCAAGGTGCCTCTGACCAGTCTGCAGATTCAGATGTGAAACACTGAGGCCCTGTACTTCTTCCTGCTGTGTTTACATGTTTCCTGACTTGTTATTTTGTTATGCAGTTCAACAAAATGAAGTGTTAAAAACACACAATTCTGCAGTGATTATGTCACGGGGTGTAAACGGACTCACGCGCAGACCAGGGATCCTTGCAAGGAAGACAGTGAATTTATTTACAAAAAGACAACACCAGGTGATAATATGTACACGTGCAAGAGGGGGGAAGGGGGGAGGTCCAGGGCTCCAGGGTCCGTGAGGTAAAAGGAGGGGGATCGAACAGACTCCAAACGTTTCCAAATTTCTCTCCTCTCTCCACCACAAGGTCGTACACGCCACACACTCGCTCGTAGGCGGGGCCGGGTACGGGAAAGATCTGTACACAGAAACTCCGGTTAGAAACAGACTGAGAGAAAGCAACTCACAGATTCTAATTTTCTGACTGCAGGGGGACTGACGCTGATAGCTCAACGATCCAGCGACGAGTAGCACAGTGCTGCCATCTTAAGTAGGGCTCGGGATTACGAAGATAGGCAGCAGGTGTGGAGATGGCAGGTGCGTGGGCCAGGGGCGGGAGCCCATAATGAGCACCAATGAGCATAATGAGCTGATCATGCAAACAGTTCTTTTAGCCCGTTCTAATTTAATCACATCATACTGAGATGATATTTGACACTTCCTGAATATTTCAAAGAATGTATGTATGTAAAGTACAAAGTTTGTTTGTTTTTTTTGTTTTGTTTTTATACTTGATAATACATTTATACGTCAAACAAATATACTGTGACAATTTTTTTCAAATCCACCAATTTTATCCTATGACAGCAACAGATGTTACAGTAATTCAGTAATTCAAAATTTGATTAAGTTGAGTGACAAATGACATGTCCACAGTAAAGCTTTATTCATATCGATCGTCACTGTATAGATATTTATGTTTTTATTTGGAAGCTGATCCTGTATCATTAATAAACATGAAGCCTGTGGCTGAAATGCTCTGTACACATGAGTTGTTACTATTTTTTTGGATATATTAAACACATTAACTCACTAAATCCTCTCATGTAAAATTGCAGTAATCCATATTTTATGTTAGCTCTATAGAGCTTATTGTATTGAATGATATTTATGTCATAACGTATGTGCAAGTAAAAAAAAGCATAATTCAAGCAAATAATTTCATGGCACAAATGCAAGCAATTGCCTAAGTTTGACTACTTTATCTATTCCGTAGCAATCTTTAGCATAATCTTTACTTATATACTTATATACCATGCATTTTAATGAATTTAAAACATGATAAAGTAAACAAAAGACAGAACGCTTTTTCTTAAACAAGTGGAGAGCTCAATGTTTAGGAAAAATACAGTTTTTCTCTATTTAAATTAATGCCACTTTATAATAGCCTTGAAATTTAATAACATTATCAACAGTGTATCAAGAATATCATTTTTGATCTTTCCACACGTACATGTAAAAAAAACTCATGTGCAGTTTGGAATCAGACCTGTATGAGTCATACATTTCTTATCCTCTGGAGGGCGTCCACATGTCAACTAAACAAGAGGGGAATTTAAAAAGCGGTCATGTGTTTGTTTGCACTCTTTTCCTCTCTTGTGTGTTGTGAGCCCAGATGGGACGCCAGTGTTTTTCTACATGTACAGCACTTCTGTCTGCCCCCATGTTCCCGTATTTTAGAAAGATGTCATACTGCCTTAGAGATGTCTTTAAGATTTGAACCAAAATTAAAATGAGCAATCTCAAGAACACAAAATACTTGCTTTTAATGTAAACTTGAGATGTCCTTCTCAAAGTCATCAGAGTGCTCTTGAAACGTCCCATAAGAATAAGACAAGAGGGTGTGACATCACAGCAGAACACAAAGAGGATGAGCAGACTGTTTTTGCTAATGAAGCTTGTGTGTGCACCAAAATGTTGAAGATGTTCTGTCAGTCACTTCTGGTGAGTGCCGTGTACTTTGCTATGGTGTGCTCCATGAGCCGTACTCCATCATGGACAGTCCTGACCACCCTGCGAACAATCATATTTCTCTAACAGAGCGATTCAGGTCTGCTCCTCCAAAGAAAGATACAGGAAATCTTTCATGCTATCGCAGTTTATAATGACCCAGTTCTGAAAGCCTTGGACTACTGTGTAAAATGTAATAACAGAGTGCAGTGATTTTCATGTTTTAAGAAATAAAAATAAAAAGTTATTCTTTGTAATCATAAATGTCACTTCAAGGTCAACCACTTCAAGTATTATTTTTTAGTTATTTGTTAGTTTTACCAGAGCAAGAAGTGGACCATACATTTGAAGACTTGCTGGTCTTTGTAACTGGAACTGACTGTCTGCCACCACTGGGGTTCCCAAAGTCCTGCAATAGTTTTATGACCAGGAACCAGGATTGCGCTGCATATTGTATGCTTACGACATGCAGCTTATGCCTCTATCTGCCAAGAAGTGTCGAGAATGAAGAACAATTTAAAGAACTTATTTACACTGCATTAAAAGGATCCCTCGGTTTTGGAAAGGCATGTGACTTCATATGAAGTAATTGTGCACTGCTTTGAACAGCTGACTGTAAACCTGTGACTTTAAAGATTGCATGTTCTCAATACACCTGTATAGGATTGACCCTGGCCTTCTGAGTTTTTCCGATGTATTTTAAAATATAGACCCTGAAAGTCTCTAAAGTGTAGAAAATTTTATTGTGTATTCTTAGAAATTGTGCCTTCTCTGTATTTACTTATATTTATTGTTTAGTTTAGACAACAGTTGGTTAAGCAGGAGGCAAACAGTGCACAAAAATTTGTTTTCTTTGAGTGTTGACTGTGTTTTAATTTTGTACAAGCCTTTTAAATATAAACCTGTTAACATGAACACAACTGTCACTGGAATTATTCAAACATAAACCTACCTACATTGACTATAGACCGTCCACTGGTCTGTGTATTCAACCCTACCTCTGGCGCCGGTGCCCACCTCTCAATTTTAAATCCATGTAGACATTGAGGATTCTTGGGAGGGGCCGTGCTAACACCTGCTGCTCTCTGGCAGCAGCACCATGCTCTCCCGTGTTTTAAATGCACCTTAGAACAACACGCAGCAACACTACACATGAGCAAGAGGAGGGAGGTTTGGGGTCTTCACACACCCCTGTTCTCTGCTGGCCATCGGGGCGGGGGGGCTGGGAGGAGGTGTTGGCCATCCGATCGGGATCTGGGATGCGGGGCCTCCCTGCTGCTGCGGAGCCTGGGGCGGTCTGCTTGCCTCCACCCCGGGGGGAAGGGTAACATCTCCTGGGTCTAGGTGCCGTTTCCCTCTCCAGGGGCGAGGGTACCTGGACCCTGGGTATAGAGTTTGTTTGGGGAGTGTGATTGTGTGTACAGTGTCCATGTATGTCTATCCCTACGTTGGGTGAGTGCTGAGTATTTGTATATGTGTGCATGAGGGTGGGAATGCATGTTTGTGTCTGTGTGTGCCTGTTTGTCTGTGTTTATATGTCAGTTCGGGTGTTAGACTCCACCTCTCTGGGAACTCCCAGGCCCTATCTCCCCTCTCCACACTCCCTGCCGGTAACTGATGCCCTCAGGGTTCGGTGCGTTGGTGGTTCTTGGTGTCCGGGGCTCGGCGCTCAGGTATGTACCAGCTCACTCCCGGTGACTACTTGGCGGGGCCTGGTGCCTGTTGCTCGGTCAGGCCTCTTCCGGGGCAAAGGGGGCCCTCGGGCCTCCGGCCTCTGGGCCTGCGGCTCGGTTCACTCTGGCACAGCTGGCTGCCGGCAGAGCCGGCGGGCACGCCACTGCAGCCCCCTCTGGCTTCTGCTCCGTGGCTACTGGGTGACCCCTCATCTGGGGCTCTCCTCAGCTCTTCCCAGGAGGGTGGCAAGGATGCCCCTCCGGTGGTCCTCCTTGGGCTCTCGCACTCTGGGGCCTCTGGATGTCTGGAGCCTGGATCTCCTCCATGCCTGCTTCATGCCCTGGGGGACGGGGCTATGGCTCTCTACACCCTCTAGCAGACCATTACATGAGGAAACCTTTTGAATACAAGCGCGCTGATCCACATAGGTGTGCACACGGGTGTTCACTGTTCATAGACATAAACCACACCTTTATTGGCTGCTATTTCCAAGCACATTGTGCGCTGTCGGTCCTGCTTGCTACACAACAACATTCAATATTTAGTATTTACTGCTGTTTACACTTAGCTAGATTAACGTGATGGTGTTGTGTTTAGTATGTTGCTCTGTTTTGTTTTGTTTTTTGCTTGTTTTCTCTTCTTTTTCTCTAAAAAAAGAAAAAAGAAAAAAAAGACTATAGTAAAAAATAACCAATTATTTATTTATTTTTTATTAATTCCAATCAAGAAATGAAAAAAGGCAAAGCGGAGACTGTGTGTGTTTCTTCATGTATGTGTTGGTAGGTGGGCATAGCACCAGGGTGTAGTTTAGCCTTGTACGGTTGGTCTTAAGTGTCAAATGATGAATAATTTGACACAGGCAAGGTCTACCTCACAGGCATTAGCCATTATAGGTGTAAAAACTGTCTACAGGAGAACTAGGTTTTATTGTAGGCTGAATATTATGTAATGTAGGCTGGCACTACCTTTCTGCACAACAAATTAAATAGACTAATTTTGTGTTATTCAGATGTTGCATGAAGATGCTCGGTAGCTTTGTGCAGGAAAAACAGCTTTGCTTGCAGTAATGTGGTGAGCTCACAGTAAAGGCTTTGGTGCTCATGGTCAGTGATAGATTATATCAAGTGTAGCCAAGATTAATTTATTTATCTGAATAGTGTAGTGTAGTATCCAGCAGCTGGATAGTGTAGTGGTAAGACTATACGCTAAAGTAAAGTGCTATACAAATACAGGCCATTTCCAGGCCATTTATACAGTTTCGAAGTGGGAGTCGCAAGGCTGATTCCAACCCGGTATCCAATAAGGCTCCAGGCTACGTCTGCAGAATGTCCGCAGTTTGAACACAAGCATTTCACTACATGTTGACTGAGATAGTTTTGAAACATCTTCCTACGTGTTGTTTTCAAATTCAGTTGTGTAAATCCATAAAGAGCAGCAAGTCAGCTGATAACAGCTCGTCCACTAAGAAAATCTACTGGAATTCATATTAGAAATGATCCTTGTTTTTAGTATTTCCCCCATGCAACAGCACAAAACAACAGATCTTAGGCTTCCCCCATCTTTTGAATCTCACTTTAACCCCTGACTGTTCTCATTTTTCTGTTTAGGTGTGGAGGTAAAGTCATCCTCAACCATGTAGGCAATAGAAAAATGAGATAATTTAAAATTCTCTCTTACTGCTTGTGTCCTATATAATAGATTCAAGCAAAGAACATTCATTAGAATTAGAATTGAGATTCAAATAACATCAGTATTCTCATGTACTACTATTATATTAGTATATAATGAATATAGCAGAACGTCCAGTTACCTTTCCACAAAAAATATGGTAGAAATGTATTTTAAGGAGCTACTTTTTACTTTCTTACTTTGAGTGCATTTCATAGCCATTACTTTTTCACTTTTATTGGAAGAAGTTGAATCAGTACCTCAAGTTTTACTGAAATTTTTAACAGAAGTATCTGTATTTCTACTTAAGTCTGTAAGTTACCATGGTGATTTAGCCGGTTAAAACTTCGCGACACAGATAACTCGACACGCGCTAAGCCACTAATCTTGCTTCGTAGTTACACCCCTCCGGACTCAGCAGCTGCTCTGGGTTTGTTTAGTCCTCTGGTTCAATCTGTTGAGTTCAAGTTCTGGCGGAAACACTGAAGTAGTACGACTAGAACTGAGAACGGTATGCAATTAACAGTCAGGAATACCATATTAGTGGAACCTGCAAATCTGCAGTCAACAAAAACCTGTAATGCATGTTTTTCGTGAATGTGTCAAATGAAATGGTGATTTCGCGATTACTGTTTCTATCTCTATTTGAGGAATAGGCAAAAATGTACTATCTTTCTTCTAAGCATGTCGAATGCTACAGGAATTTTCATACTTTTACTCGATTTGTTTGAGATATTTCTCTGTTAGTTTTGCATTTGTTTTTGTATTTCTTTTGACAAATCTAAAATCTTCTTTTTTTCATCCCACTTTTCAGAAACCTTAGCAATATTATTTAACAGTATTTAATTCCTTTAGTGGTTTTTTTGTTTGTTTGTTTTTATCTGCGTCTGAAGCGCATTTCTGGGTTAGTTTGAAACATCAGGTCATTTGCAGTTTACATGGTGTCCTTGAAGGCAGCAAGACAGGCTACCGTACACTCCAGCCCCCGAAGGCCAGGGTTACTTCCTGCCTTTTGTAACTTTACTGTACACAACATAGAATTGCAGCGATCGCGGCGGTGGTTTCTCTCACTCGATGAACTCAAAGCTGTAAGTTTTTATTGTATTTTTTTATGCCACATGATAGTAAATGCACCGTCGTGGAGATAGCCGAATCACAGAACTAGCTCTAGCTACAAACACGGAGAACTCTCTGTACTGTACTTTAGACTTGCTCTCTGTTAAAATACTATGCAAGAAAGAGTTAGGTAGAACTGAAATGAACGCACATGGTTTAGTTGTGTGTATGTATGTATGTGCTTTTAACAGTAAACCAGCGGGGCACCGACCTTGAATTTTGCCTGATAGTTTAGCATACCATAGCATAGCATAAAAGTCGTTAAAAACGAGACTGTAGTTAGGTGTGGAAGTTGAACTATGTATGAATATTCACATGTGCCTTTGAATTCTAAATGAGCATGGGAACCTGGATTAGCATGACAGATAATTTGTTTAATTGTACCGCCGTCAGTTGTAGATGCGTGTAAAAGTTGGAACTAATGTTAATGCGAGTTGACCGCACGAGCTGTCAAAGTGAGGAAGGAAGCGGGGTGTCACTACAGCCATGATACAATGAAACAAACCAAAACAAAGGTTCCGGCGGGGGCGCAAAAACGTGTCAGCTGCTTGTGTGTGTGTGTGTGAGAGAGAGAAAGAGTTTGTTACAACGCAAGTGAAAAATTTTCGTTGGAACTAGGCAACGTTACTTGTTGTGAGCAAACCCGAACACATCTACATTTTCTTTTTAACTCGCTGCGTTGCTGACTCACCTGACAACAAGCATAACAATAAAAGGGGATGTCAGCTAGTATACTAGTAGCTAAATTTAGTCGTCAAATATAACGCCAGTTCTAATGAAACAAGTCATTAGCAATGAAGATGAAACAATTTTTAATAAGGGAAAAGCAGGTGGGTAAGGTAGTGTTTCCAAGGATAAACAAAGATTTAAAATTTCCTATCTTGAGTCGGGAAAGGAAGTCCTAAGTATTAGCAAGCCTCCATAGTCTGAGGTAGAGTGTGCAGATATTTGTTAGAAGGAATGTTGTGGTGGGGAAAAGTGAGTCACTCATGAGAGGGGCCTATGCTGCCTTTCTATTTTCCCTTGGGTTTTTTTTTTTTTTGGGCTTTGGCTTCTGCAGTGAACTTCATCACAGTTACTCACATTCTCATTCTGTTACTTGTGTTTTCCTTATAACGCATTCTGCATTCTGAAGTCACAGTGACTTTGTGTGTAGTGCTGAGCTGGCCTTATTACATTTGTGGAAGGTGGAGCAAAACATGTGTTCCATATATATGATGGACAGATAGGTGTCAGATCATAACAAAGTGTCATAATAAGAGTATTCTTCTCTTATCTGGGTTCACTTGGCCTGGCAGTCAGTCACATGAAGCAGGTTATCAATTTGCTAAGTTAATTCAGCATATTCACATAAAAAAATTTTCTTTTACTTATTTAGTAAAAAATATACTTGGGAAAGTAAAACTCTGAGCCCCCTGACCTCAGGTTTTTTTTCCACTGAATTATTATTAATATTAATTTTTAACATCTACACCATCATAACGTTTTGTTTTCAGCAGAAGAAAAATTCTGCATCAAAACAAACTGGCAAACTTACTTTTTCACTTGCACACTTAAGGACACACACACATATGCACAACAACTGATAAATGTGAATACACACACTCCAAATCTACCCCATTCAGGAGATAATACACTGTCAGAACACCCCCCCCCCCCCCCCCCCCCCCCCCCCAAAATTAATGTTAGAAAACCTGAGAATAAATATCTGATGCCTTAGTTTAGATTGCATGTATATTTTCATGGACCGGCCTGTAAGGTGTCGCAGATAAGTACAACAAAATAAAATGACACGACCAAGACAAAAACTGTGGTATTTTGTAAATATAATAATAAACTCAAATTCACTGTGTAACTTTATTAGCAGCGTCCTCCTGAAATGCGCCAACAACATTGAGAGTAACATCCTCTTCTCTGCCCCTTAATGCTCTCTGGTCGCTATGGTAACGCGCAAATATTTCTTTCAAAATAAAACACACAACTACAATAAAAGACCCATGGAAACCGAGTTAATGATAAAAACCCTGAAAACCCTAAATTTCACACCCGAGCCTCAACCCTCGCGGGGGTTGGGGACTGCTGTCGTATTTTATTTGGCTTTGACGTTTGAGCACATTTGAGATTCTTTAAATATTTTTGCATTTAAAAAAATGTTTTCTTTAAAAAAATGAAATTTAAATATGGAAAGTAAATACAGTCACAGGTTTTAGGGTTTTTTTGTTTTGTTTTTGACAGTTGTATGCAGTTGAACTTTAAAACATTGCAATTTCTAAAATGAAAATAAATGAGCAGTTTCTTTTCAAATAGCTGTTTTTTTTCCTCTTTTGAATGTTTATCATTTGTCATTAATAAGACAGAAGTATTTCATATCTGATTACTTGATTCATTGACTGAATAGTCAATAGATTACTCGATTAATAAAACAATCAGTAGCTGCAGCCCTAACCCTAGGCATTACCAACCTTCTGTTGGGATAACTAGAGTCCTGACAGAAGGTGGCAGAAACTGGCGGCAAAATGTGGCCTGAGAATGTCAGAGCCATCAGGAGTTCTAATCGTCCAGGTCAGAGGTTCATGTTTTGTTTGTAATTGATCTACAATAAAGTCTGGAACCAGCAATGAAGCTTTTACATTTATGCTGAAATAAATAGAAACTGTTCTTTATAAATTCTAATATAAGTTTAGCACAGAATTTTAGATCATCTTATTATTTGGTGTATTTTGCTTTTACCACAGCATGTACAGTGGCTTGCAAAAGTATTCGGCCCCCTTGAACTTTTCCACATTTTGTCACATTACAGCCACAAACATGAATCAATTTTATTGGAATTCCACGTGAAAGACCAATACAAAGTGGTGTACACGTGAGAAGTGGAACGAAAATCATACATGATTCCAAACATTTTTTACAAATAAATAACTGAAAAGTGGGGTGTGCGTAATTATTCAGCCCCCTGAGTCAATACTTTGTAGAACCACCTTTTGCTGCAATTCCAGCTGCCAGTCTTTTAGGGTATGTCTCTACCAGCTTTGCACATCTGGAGACTGAAATCCTTGCCCATTCTTCTTTGCAAAACAGCTCCAGCTCAGTCAGATTAGATGGACAGCGTTTTTGAACAGCAGTTTTCAGATCTTGCCACAGATTCTCGATTGGATTTAGATCTGGACTTTGACTGGGCCATTCTAACACATGGATATGTTTTGTTTTAAACCATTCCATTGTTGCCCTGGCTTTATGTTTAGGGTCGTTGTCCTGCTGGAAGGTGAACCTCCGCCCCAGTCTCAAGTCTTTTGCAGACTCCAAGAGGTTTTCTTCCAAGATTGCCCTGTATTTGGTTCCATCCATCTTCCCATCAACTCTGACCAGCTTCCCTGTCCCTGCTGAAGAGAAGCACCCCCAGAGCATGATGCTGCCACCACCATATTTGACAGTGGGGATGGTGTGTTCAGAGTGATGTGCAGTGTTAGTTTTCCGCCACACATAGCGTTTTGCATTTTGGCCAAAAAGTTCCATTTTGGTCTCATCTGACCAGAGCATCTTCTTCCACATGTTTGCTGTGTCCCCCACATGGCTTGTGGCAAACTGCAAACGGGACTTCTTATGGTTTTCTGTTAACAATGGCTTTCTTCTTGCCACTCTTCCATAGAGGCCAACTTTGTGCAGTGCACGACTAATAGTTGTCCTATGGACAGATTCCCCCACCTGAGCTGTAGATCTCTGCAGCTCGTCCAGAGTCACCATGGGCCTCTTGGCTGCATTTCTGATCAGCGCTCTCCTTGTTCGGCCTGTGAGTTTAGGTGGACGGCCTTGTCTTGGTAGGTTTACAGATGTGCCATACTCCTTCCATTTCTGAATGACCGCTTGAACAGTGCTCCGTGGGATGTTCAAGGCTTGGGAAATCTTTTTGTAGCCTAAGCCTGCTTTAAATTTCTCAATAACTTTATCCCTGACCTGTCTGGTGTCTAAATCCAATCGAGAATCTGTGGCAAGATCTGAAAACTGCTGTTCACAAACGCTGTCCATCTAATCTGACTGAGCTGGAGCTGTTTTGCAAAGAAGAATGGGCAAGGATTTCAGTCTCTAGATGTGCAAAGCTGGTAGAGACATACCCTAAAAGGCTGGCAGCTGTAATTGCAGCAAAAGGTGGTTCTACAAAGTATTGACTCAGGGGGCTGAATAATTACGCACACCCCACTTTGCAGTTATTTATTTGTAAAAAATGTTTGGAATCATGTATGATTTTCATTCCACTTCTCACGTGTACACCACTTTGTATTGGTCTTTCACGTGGAATTCCAATAAAATTGATTCATGTTTGTGGCTGTAATGTGACAAAATGTGGAAAAGTTCAAGGGGGCCGAATACTTTTGCAAGCCACTGTACTTAAACTCTCAGAGTCCTCAGGTTTGTCTCTCAGGTTAGCCTACAATGAATCTTGGTTTTGATCCCAATTCTTAGTCGAATTCAGAGATTATGAATGTGAATCAAGAATCGCTAGTTCAATTCCTTGGAATTTGTTAGTCTTGGTGGACTGGTTTTTCTGGTCTGAACTAGAGCTGGGCGATATAAGATTTTTTCATATCACGATATGTTTTTTTCATTTCAGGCGATAACGATATATATCACGATATAAGCCAAATAACTATATTTGTAAGATTTAAATGTGCCGTTGCTCACAAGTAAAATGTGAAATAATCTGCAGCTTGTTTTGATTTTAATATTTATTTCCCATAATAAGTTCAACAGGGTAGATGTACTTAAGGAACGTGAGACTTCAGTTTTAGATAAATAAAGGCAAATATTGCAAACTACACAAAAGGCAGCCGCTAAAGCGTTTAAGTTTCAAAATAGAACAAACAAAACAGACTACTAAATTGTCAATTCCACTTAGAAACAAAATTTTAATTCTAAAAATAAATCTTAGGTCGTTTTACAGAAGAACAGACAAAATTGACTAACTTTTGTCAATATCAAATAAACTGAGAACTAAAAGGAAATTCTCAATCTCTCCTTGTTGTATAGCTTAGCTTTTCAAACAGTTTTAACAGTGACTTTAGTCTGACAAAAGCCGAATGACAAATTAGTGCTTTCAGTCAGAGATTGAGCATGCACCGGTTTATTGTATTTCCAGACTTGCTTTCGGCACAATTTACAGTGCGCGCTACTCTGTTTTTTGTCAGACTTGAAATAGCCGAAATACCTTCACACTACGGAACGTCTATGGCCCTTCCGTTCGACAATCTCTCCGGCATTGGAACCATCATCGGTTTTTTCTTCGGTAACCTTCGCTCACGCTCTCGGTTGATTTTTCTCTAGTCGGGAAACTCATTTCCTCCATTATCTGGGCAGCCCGGCTGCAAAAACAAATACACATGTGCGCCTTGGCACTTGTGCTGTACGTAACAAGTCACGTGACGTGACGCTGCGGCTGTGATTGGTTCGGCTCTGCGCTACTTAATTTGGATTGGCTGTTCTTTTTTCTTTTTTTTTAAGAGGACAAGCGAGATGAGGCCTATCGCAATAGTTTAATTTTTCTATCGAGAAAAAGTTATTTCGCAATACATATCGTTATCGTTCTATCGCCCAGCTCTAGTCTGAACACTCAAAGCACTTTACAAAACTTGCCTCATTCACACAAGCACTTTCTTCCTTTGCTCTTTCTATCTAACATTCACATGCATTCATACTCAGATGGATACATCGGAGAGCAACATGGGGTTAGTATCTTGCCCAAGGATATTTGGCATACAGACGAACAGACAGAGATCAAACAACCAACCTTCCGGTTGGTAGGTGGTCTGCTCTGCCACCTGAGCTACACTTCCTTGAACTTTCGATCCCATTTAATCTTTCCATTTGCAGTTGTGCTACAATAAACTGATTTAAGTTTGTGTGCTGGAGAATGAAAATATTGCCATAGTCTACAGCATGGATATGGACATTACTTTTACTTTACCATCGTTCTGTTGTCTTTTTGTGCAAAGTGGAAACTGCATCCAGGACAGAAATGCATAATTAATATAATGAGCAGTATAACAGATTACTTTCTCCTGGGTGTAATTTAGTAACATACTGCATTACTTTTAAGAAAAGTGTTCTGTGTAATATGTATAATCATTACTTTTTTTTGAGTAACGATTTCAACACTGATCACAACAAAGACTGAATGCCTCCAACATGACAAACACTTGACCACACAGCATGCAGTTAATTTGCACAAATGTAATGTCTTTGATGCTGCTTAGCGATGGTGGTGACTCTCAAAGTGGAGCCAAGGAGAACCAAATGACAATTGATAAGGAATTGAATTGACAAGTGATGACTATCAGAATCAGAATAACCAAATTCTTATCAATTCCCATCCTTACTCCCCATTTTCTCAGGAGCATCTCTGAACCACTACCAGTACACAAGAGGGTTTAGAGAGGACTTTTGCTGGTTGAGTCTTGTCTTTTTTTTATAGTAAATTCATCATCTGTGATATTTTATATGTGTGTGTGTGTGTACACATATATATATATATATATATATGTGTATATGTGTATATATATATATATATATATATATATATATATATATATATATATATATATATATATATATATATATATATATATATATATATATATATATATATATATATATATATGTGTGTATATATATATATATATATGTGTGTATATATATATATGTGTGTATATATATATATGTGTGTATATATATATATGTGTGTATATATATATATATATATATAAAACTCAAAGTACAGTTTTTAAATTTAATGTTGCTGAAACGACAAAGTAATAAAAAAATAAATATCTGATGGAGAAATCCCTCATCTTTGGAAAAGAGAGTTTATTACAGAGAAATGTCTCTTTCCAAAATAAAAGCTATACTATACGCTTCTTCTGAGGTATACTCTCAGCAGCATATTAAACATATCAGGTCCCCATAAGGAGAATCATGTGCTAATGGCTGTCTAAATGACGCGGGTAAAGTTTGTAGCATGCGTGCTTGTTGTTTTTGTCTGCTTCCACTTGTCTTTGCACTACGATGATGTCGGAGTAAATGTGCAGTCATATTCATTGTGTTCCCACTAGTGCTGTCAGCGTTAATCTGAAATGACGTTAACGCCACAACACGGCAAATCTCCGTTAACGAGCTACCGCGGATCGCCCCGTGCGTGGGGCTGGACGGCACGTTAACGAGCAAACTGCGCTAATGCAGTAGTTCCCACCCATGTAATTGAGCATTGCGTGGCACATCCGACATACTGTTTTACTTTTGTCCATGACGCGCTTACCTTCAGGCTCATACTTCACGTGAAGACCAAAATAGTTCCAAAGGCCAGATCTGAATGAGGGTGGAGGAGGTTCAATTTGCCATGTTGCAACAGCTTAACTTCTGTCTCGCTAGCTTGCGCTAGCAGTGGATCTGCGCTCGACAGTGCAGCCTAGGCGGATAAGTCGAACGCAGATCCACTGAGCTCTCAACACAGACAGCATCGTCAGAAGAAAAGTTGATAAAATAAATTAAAAATTTTGTATTGTTCGATACACATGCCTACCGAACCGAAAGCACTGTATCAAACGGTTCAATATCGATACGAGTATCGTTGCACCCCTAATATATATGTCTTGGAGCAAAGCGTGAAGTTTTTGCAAATGACCATATAGAACCCCTTAGAAACCTTCAGTCTAACCATGATTTTTTGCAGAAAAAACTCCTCATTGCTTTGCTGCAAACGAGCACAGCCATTTGTGAGGAATCACTGATTGTAACAAGAACCTGAAGTGGATATGCAATGATTCTACTCATCTGAAGCTTGTTCATATCAAAGTGTTGTTCAAGTTGTTTCTCAAAACGTCACCAACCTACAGCTGGTAAAGTTCCTCTTCAGCAGAAAGTGTCTACTAAAACTGCCTGCTATTGTTCTTTTCAGACCCAGAATTAGTCATGACTCTACGGGAGCAGCAGGAGTTCACAGACAACCTGGATTCAGCCAAGTCCTGGATGAAAGCCATCCAAGAGAGGCTGAAGGCCAATGACAACACGCAGGGCCCCCGTCAGGCTCTGGAGGCCAGACTTAGGGAGACAGAGGTGGGTTGGTAAAATTAATCTTGACCCTTCCCTTCTGACCCATGCTGTGTTGTTATACATCTGACCAGTTTCAGACAGGGTCTAACTTGAGGAGACATAACCTGGTGGAAAGCAGCTATTTGATATCAAGGACTGCTGGAATTACATCATGCCAGCCATTCAGAAAAACATGAGGCAGGCCGGGACTGGTAGGGGAAGGAGATAGCTCAGTAGGTAGAGTGTTTGCCCCGAAGGGTTGGGGGTTCAAATCCACCGAACGGCTACCCTGAGGGTACCCCTGAGCAAAGTACCGTCCCTACACACTGCTCCCCGGGCGCTGGATTTTTGGCTTCCCACTGCTTCACTGAGTGAATGGATTAAATGCAGAGGAGTAATTTTCCTACGGGGATTAATAAAGTACACATCGGTTAGTTGAACTTTCAAAATAATCAAAGATGTTGTTTTCTCAGATGAATAAATAAAAAATTACAGGTCACACAGGTTTCACAAAGGGCTAAAAGGGAATGCCACAATTTAGACAGAAACAAAATACTTGTCTAATTAACCTACTAATGCCGACCTTGTTCTAATTTTTGTGAGGAGAAAGGTTGGAGGTGAGGATGAGCACAATCAGATCTGAAGATGCACTTATCTAAATCCTATAATCTAACATGGCAAAAACGAGCAGAGAAAAAGCCAAACAATACAAAACAGTTTTGCAGGTTCACAATTTGGGCAGCTGTCAATGTCCTATGGCGTGTCTGCTGGACTATTCTGAACTGCTCGTGTTGCAGAAGAAAAGGGTAAAACCCCATATCTCTTCTTCACATAACTTTCATACCTGCGATATCTAATCACCGGATGTCCAACAACACCTTATCATACACTCTGTGACTTTAAAAAAACAAAAAAACAAAACATACCCCAAACCCCAACATACCCCTAATCACAGATTATTTAATGTGTTCCTCATGAATTTCATGGGTTTTTTTTGTTTGTTTGGGTTTTTTTTTCATAATTAACACGTATTCCAATTTTGGTTCTTGCGACACAAAAAAAGTTGGAACAGTAAAGCATTTACCAGTTACCATAACACTTAAAAGACGTTTAGGGACTGAAGACACCAAGTGATGAAGTCTTTCAGGTGTAATTTTGTCCCATTCTTTCTGCAACCAAGTCTTAAGGGCAACTTGTTGCTGGTAACCTTCTAGGTTACCCTTTTCTTCTTTGGTCCGGAGCACACGGCGTCCATTTTTTCCCAAAAATACCTGAAATATGGAAATTCATCTGAACACGTTTCTACTGTGTGATGGTCCATCCTTTTGGCACAGTATAGTTTTAACTGGCATTTGTGGACGAAGCTACGTATTGTGGTACTTGACAAAGCTTTGCCAAAGTAGTCCTGTGCCCATGTGGCAATATCGTTTATAGATGAATGACGATTCTTGATGCAGTGCCGCCTGAGGGATCAGAGATCACGGTTGTTCATCTTGGGCTTGCGCCCTTATCCTTTACACACTGAAATTCCTTCAGATTCTTTGAATCCTTTAAGAATGTTATACACAATCTTTCTTTGAGGAACATTGTTTTTAAACATTTTAATAATTTCCTTACGTATTTGTTGGCAGACTGGCGATCCTCGGCACATCATTGCTCCTAAAGGAATAGACCTTTCTTGGATGCTGCTTTTGTACCAAATCATAATTACAATCATCTGTTGACATCACATCCTTATTTAACCAATTTACCTGATTACTAGCCCTAAATTGCTCCTGCCCCAACCCTTTTTGGAATATTTTGCAGGTCTGAATTACAGGAAATTATGTATCTTTACAAACAAAATGAAGGTGTTCAGACAAAACCTGAAATATTTTGTGTTCATATTGTCTGCAATGAAATAGAAGTCAAAGTAAATTTAGAAATCACTACTTTCTTTTTTTATTTGTGTTTTCCATACTGGCCCAACTTTTTCTGATTTGGGTTTGTACATGATTCAAAAAAAGTTTAAACATTAAAATCTATTTTGTTTTCATGTTATACTTAACAATTTCCATACTTCACTTCATGTTTTATTTAGCTCAGGCAATTTTGTTAAAATTAGATTTATCCACAGTTCATTCTCCCATGAACACACACTCTCTCTCTCTCTCTCTCTCTCTCTCTCTCTCTCTCTCTCTCTCTCTCTCTCTCTCTCTCTCTCTCTCTCTCTCTCTCTCAATTCAACCTTTCTCGACAACAGAAGATCCGCCAGTCAGAGGAAGAAGGCCGTGTGAAGATGGACATGGTGCTGGTGGCTGCTGAGCAGCTTCTGCAGAATGGAAATGAAGAGCTCAGGAACCACACCCATACTCAGCTCAAAGACCTGAAAGGCCTCTGGGAAGAGACCTGCACCTACATCACCCACTGTCACAGGTGGTCATCTACACTGTGCAGCTAGCTCAATTCAGGAGTGCAGGATGTGTGGTAATGTGTAGCGTTACTGGTTGGTTTGGCCTGAGGGCAGCCTTGACTTCATGTTCTGTTCACTCAGTGTTTTTGAATGGCCTTACCATGTAAGCTCAGGTTAGTGGGTCCAAACTAGAGAAAAAGGCTCTTACTTGGTGTTGCCTCTCTCTGCGTGTAGCTTAAAAAAATCTCATAATTCTGACATTTCTCAGAAAATTCTGTTTTTGCAGAATTCTGACTAATCTCAGAATCCTGGAGAAAAAAAAGAAAAGTCCCTACTTCCCCCCCCCCTGTTCAGTACACTCTCTGTTCATTCACCCACTAGTTATATTCACGGTATTAGGGTTGGGCGACATGTAAAAATTTTCCAACCGACATTCGACGATGGGGGATACATTTGTGCATGCGGAGACTTTTTGATGGGCGGAGCAATGTAATCATGCAAGGACTGATTTGCGCGTTTACAACACAGAAGAAGGCCAAACATGGACGAACTAATTGCCCAAAAAATTATAAAGTTGCCAATTTGGGATTTCTTTGGCTTTAAACCGGATGAAAGAAGTAAACCTAAGGATGTATCCAAAGCGGTGTGCCGCTTGTGCAGACGTATAGTGCGAGCAAAGGACTCAAACATGACTAACTTGCATGAGCATGTACGTGTCCACCATCCAAATGTTGTTTTTTTTAACATGGGCTACTGCCTTTCTTTCTTTCTGTTATAAGTTTGAGTAAATGAATTGCTGCATTTGGGCGCACTCTGAGGAGGGTGCATTTGCTTCGCAGATGAAAGAGGGTGCTGTTAAAACAGCGCTATTATTATTATATCTTTCTGCTGACTGCTTCTATTAGCTCCATCATTATTAGCAAACTTACTCATGGGCAAATAAATAAATAAATCACCCTTGTAAAAATGATCGATGATAGGCTCAGCCTATCGCTGATAGTCTATATATTTGTCCAATCGCCCAACCCTACATAGTATTCACTCACTGTGTCTTTAGGGACTCACTAGCTCATAGCTCATAGCCGACTCGTTTGCAGCTTGGCCTCTTTCCTTCTCATTGTGTCAGATGTTTAGTTATTCCTCGGCTTCACACCCTTGAAAAACCCATAGCTAGCCAGGCCCCTGCAGCTGGAGCAATTCAGTAAAATTATAATTCACGTTGGCAATAATGACACCTGGTTACGTCAATTGTAGGTCACTGAAATTAACCCCATCCTCTTAGAAAAATTACTTAAACATTAATAAAACAAAAACAAAGAAAGAACAATTCCTGTCCTTAACAGCACTAAAGAGTAAAACCGTGAAATGTGGATTATTAAACATTAGGTGTCTCTCTTCCAACTCTCTGTTAGTACATGACTTAATAATTGATTGACCAATATATTTATTCTGTCTTACAGAAACCTGGTTACAGCAGGATGTTTATGTTAGTTTAAATGAGTCAACACCCCTGAGTTACTGAGTTGTTATGAGCATAACAAGTTTAACAGTCTTCCACACCAGCTTATTAATCAGCCAAAGACCCAGACAGAGTTTTAATTCATTTGAAAGTCTGATGCTTAGCCTTGCCCTCCACAGCTGGAAAACTCAAAAATCAGTCTTATTTGTGATCATCTATCGTCTACTTGGGCCTTTCTGTCTTCTTTCTGTCTGATTTCTCAGATTTCTTATCTGATTTAGTGCTCAGCACAGATAAAATAGTTATTGTGGGTGACTTCAACATCCATGTAGATACAAAAAATGACGGCCTCAACGTGGCATTCAATCTATTATTAGCAGAGGAGGCGAAAGTACACCTCTTCTACTTAAGTAGAAGTACAGATACTAGTGTTAATAGTTGAACCAGTACTTAAACTTATTTACTCAAGAAAAAGTAAAGAAGAAGTACAGGCTTTGAAATGTACTTAAAGTAAGAAAGTTTCTACCAGCTTTTTCTGTGCAAACCTAACTGAGCCGTGTGCTATATTAATGCAATAATAAAATAATATTAGAAAATGGGAATACAAACTTTAATATAATTTTTAATTCTAATAGTACTCAGCTTGAATCAGAAAGAAGAAGAAGCAAAATTTTTAAGCTTGATTTTCTTATGCCTACATTACAGAGTGTGACTGCCTCTAAACAGGAAAATGAGCACAGTCAGGAGTTAAAGTGGGATTCAGCTGGTGAGGGAACCCTAAAATCAGCTGTAGTAGCATAGTGTGGGGAAGAATCACAACTCACAAAAATTTTTATTGAGAGCTCTGTTAGAGTTTCTTGGTCTACAGGCTGTGATCAGCTGATCTGGGCTACTGCTGTCACACACTGCTCCTTGTGGATTTGCACAACTGAATTCAGAAAGATGTAAGCAGACATTTCATGAGTTGTCCTGGCTGATTTCCATCCTTTTCATTGACAGTATACTGTATTTTTCTAGATGGTATGTAGTTGGTATGAAGGTGGAATTCAGTCAATGAATCTCAGCATCATCAGCATCACATTAATCTCTGCTACACTCGATGTAACCTAACTCCCACCATGGCCACAGCCACTGTGTATCAGTCACACACTGTTCTTGAATTTAAATGCATCACAGTACACCAAACTAACCTAAAGAATATTTTCATGCAGTCTTTAAATACCACAGTTAGTCTACCGCTAACGTTTAATTTACAGCATGTTTCATAATATGAAAAAACATGTTACGTGCACAGACCTCTGATTTGAAAACATAAGGACTTGCATGTAAGCTTTAAATTTCCAGTTTATCAAACCCCACTGAGCAGTCGTTACCTTTCAATCTAACCTCTTCTTCCTCTCCTGTCCTGTCTTTCTTATCTTTCTCCATCTCTGAGTGAACGTAGCTCTCTTTCTTTTCTCTCCCTGTCAAATACAGCAGCTGGACCTTTGGCTGCAACACACTGTGAGACAAACTCTGCACAAGCAGTTTTTGTGTTTGCTGATTTTTGTTGAGCTGATAGAAATGTTGCATTTCAAATTACCTGACACTTAAAAAAAATCACTCCCTTTAAGTCTCCTCCTCTTCTGTAGGGCTGGCTAGGTGCCATAGTACCGCAACTGCAACTTACGGACACCTGCTGTTGTTCTGGTGTCGTGCAAAAAAACAAAACAAACAAACAATCAAAGTAAACGAGCAACTTTAAACCCTAACTATTGCACACGCCACCTCTTTTTATGTGACATCTCTTTTAGATGTTTTCTGGCAAAGTCTAATCTGGCCTTTCTGTGCTTGTGTGTAACCGGTGATTTGTACCTTGTTGTAAACCCTTGTTATGTACATTTACATCATGAAGACAACTTTTGATTCTTACAAGCATCCTGAGTTGGCCTTCGGAGGTTTTGTCTTAAACAAGTAAAGAATTCTGCAGTAGTTGTTTTTTGTGGTCTTTCAGGCTTTTTGCCTGTGCTGAGAAATCAACTTCAGACCTTCCATCTACTTAAGCAAAATGTTTTATGGAATAATGAGGGAACACACTGCTTGACAGCAGAGGTGGCAAAAGTACAGACATTCTGTACTTAAGTAGAAGTGGAGATACTGTGTTCAGGAGCTCTGAACATACTGGGACTGTATATGGCAATGACTGCAGTTCCTGAACTTTTAATGCAGCACTTTTGTTAAAGCCCTTTAAATTAAAGCTGAAAGTCTGCACTTCAATCACATCTTGACTGTTTGAATTAAATACCACTGTGGAGGTGTAGAGAGGCAAAGTTACAAAGATTAAAGTTGCTGATCTGACTTTGTTATGTCCTAGTTGAACATAATGTACAGTACTTGTCACACACTGCTGTTTGAAGCTGTGTTAAAACAATGCAGATGTCTAGCATGTATGTGTTGAACCTCTGTATTTTCAGTTTAATTGTTAGACCTTCATGGTTTGTGATTGTTCATATGCGGCCAAAAGCCCCTTGATATGCATAAATGCCCTCATGGCTGGATTAGGAACCCTTTATTGACTTACAATGTTAGGGTATGTGATGCAGGAGGAGGATAAAACATGCTGGTCAAAATTCATATATGGCTCTCAGATGGTTTCCTGAAATAACCAGCAAACAAATAAATAAATGTAGCAAATAAGCGAGAAGCTAAATAACATCCAGTTTCAGAAAGCTAAAAATTTCTTTTTAAAGGCAACAAACTTTGACAGCAGCCTGTCTAGTTATAGAAACAAATGTGCTTTGTTAGACTTATCACTTTTAATTAAAAACGTATTAAATAGGACTTACTGAAACAATGGACCTGACACAAATTGTCTCTTTTTACCTTAAAAACAGTCGCATAGAGTGGGTGTGGCTGCACTGGAGTGAGTACCTGAAGGCCTACGAAGAGTTTGAGCTGTGGTTGACAAAGCAGCAACGAAGCCATGATGTCGAGCTAGAAGCACAGCTGGGAGTGAAAGAGAAGCTTTGGCAGGTCGATCAGCAGAGGGTGGTGGTGAGTGATATCAAAGGCCAGGCGGTGCTACTGGAGAGGCTGCTAGATGAGGCAGCTGCACTGCATAACAGAACCCAGGACCCCAGTGTGGATCCTCAGGCCCAGGAGAGACTGCAGGAAGCGTACAATCATGTCAGAGACAGAGCTGAGGTGAGGCACTTATTTGACCTGGTTCTTCTGAAAAGTGTAAGGTGGCTGCTCTGTAGGCAAAGTTCAGAAGTCACAGTGCAGTTTGTCTTTGAGTCTTTTTTTTTTCTTTTTTAAAACCATTTCCTTTCTTGACTGTTAGTTTGGACCAGGAAGCAGAGTCGTAGTCTTACTGAGCTTCAGCTCCCAAACCAACAAAAAAAACAAACCAAAAATCTGCAAAACATGATTTCAATTTTTTTTTTAAAACGCAGAAAGAACAGTGTAGTATCCACAACTGCACAAAAGAGTAAACAAATGAAATGTGGATTATTAAACATTAGGTGTCTGTCACTAATAATAATTGACCAAAAAAATCGAGTTATTCTGCCTTATAGAAACTTGGTTACAGGAGGATGATTATGTCAGTTTAAATGAATCAACACCCCAGAGTCATAATAATTGTCATAATCTTCAAAGCTCAGGCTGAGGAGTGGGTTTGGACTGATGGACAGAGCTGATTTAGTAGCATGCCTACACTATGTTAAACAATTGTTTTAATGTTGTGGTTGATTGGTGGACGTAAAAGTAAAGCATCCAGTGCAGTCCAGTTCCTCTGCAACAGGAAGCATGGAGCTTGAGAAAAACCTACAGATGTAGTCGTACTGAGCTGAAATGAAGACAACCACTTCACGCACAAGTTCAAACACCTACACACAGACTACTGGTGGGTCAAATAGGTAGTCAAATATTTGAAATATTCTCAAGGGATATGACTGGGTGAAGGGTGCAGTCTGGTTAGCCGTATGGATGGATATGTCAATGAAAATATGTGGTGATATTTATTCTGTGCACCTGTAATCTGATCCAGGGACTGCAAGTTTACTGACTGAATAATTTACCTTACTAGTGAAGACAACGTTGGATTAGTCAGTAAGAGCAAACACATGCAGGCTGTTGTGCTGTTCCCTGAGTCACACAGTGGGACTATTCTTCCTCTTTCCTTTTTCAAATAGCTCTTTAAAATGTCAGTCGCATTTTTCCACACACTGCTTTTATAAGCTGAACAGATCAGTCTGCTTGCAGTGCTGTATTTTTAACTACAAATGGGAAACGTCTGATTTAAATAAAACTTGTTTTTTTTAATGAGATTATATTCCCTGGAAGCTTCTCTTACTTGGAAGCGCTTGTTAGTATTTTTCTTGTCTTTTGTATTTCAGCAGAAGGTCTCGCAGAAGAATACAAATTCATATTCAGGTTTCTCACTCAGACATCCAAATGTGGTTTAAGATGTGTTCTGAAAGATGTTCATTTGTTTTGAACAGTGCAATGCTAAAAATTACCAAGAGATATTTCCCGCTGTGCTAGGAACGTCTTTCACTGCTTCAGAAGATCTGCGAGGAACACCAGACGTACCAAGGTTGTGTTCAGAGGTTCCAGTCCTGGCTGCTGTCAAAAACCAAGGAACTGACTGAAGTGATGGGGAGGAATGACACAGCTGAGGAAAAGCTCAAAGCATTAAAAGTGAGACCCTGAAACTGAACTGATTTCCTGACTGATAGTCTGTATTGCTTTAAGTAGCAGAAAACGTAGAACATGGTGATTCTAGACTGTGTATACATTTTCTCAGCCGTTTAACAAACACATGCATTTGCTGAACAATTTCAGTCCCTTTTCCTACCTGGAAATTACATGAGCCCTGGATGGTTGGATCACAGGTACACGGTTGCAAGTATTTCTCTCCAAACCTACCAGTGTGACCAAATCTTACTAACTTCTTTACATATGTGTTACGTCCCCACTTGAAAGCTAGGCGAAGAGGGTGGGGGACAGTAACAGTTGGATCCGGGTTGAAATGAAAAGAACGCCAGGCAGAGGTATTTAATACAAAATAAATCTTTATTATAATCAATTAACTCAATAATCAGATAAATGGTAACAACAGAAAGAGACAGCACCGCTGCTTTAATGATGATTCAGACAGGTCCACCCAAAGAGAATGGTGACCACTTCAACAAAGAAAACAACTATAAGGCTAAAACAGAAAAAGACAGCAACGCTGCTATTAACAATAACCAGGCAGCTAAACAAAGTAATGGAGGCCGCCGTCACCTAAGCAAAACCACTGCCCAGTTGAGCTACTCACAACAAGCCACGCACGGTGGGGCTGGTCACACACACACAGCAGGCCTTTTCCACACCTAGGCTGGAAACACACACTGACCAACACAGAGGAAAATCCACCAGAAGCCTCTCCCACCTCCACACTGCTCTCCTCCAGCTTATATCACCTCTGAGGGTAATTGGTGGTCAACGAGGGCAGATGAGCAGCAGGTGTGTTCTAAAGGAGAAGGCAGGGGCAGAGAGAGACAAGGGGAGGGGCAAGAAAGAAGGAGGAGGAGAGGGAGAAGACAACACCACGCCCACACACTCCCACAGCCTCACAGGATGTAACATTCCCCCCACCTTATATTCACACTATACAAACCACAGAATAAACTCATCACTATGCGCTGCGTGAGAGTGCATCAGCCACCAGGTTTTCACTCCCTTTCTTGTGTTGGATAACCAGATCATAATCTTGCACCAGCAGTGCCCAGCGCATTTGTTTATTTTGTTTATTTATAAGGAACCCCATTAGCTTCCACAACAGTGGTTGCTAATCTTCCTGGGGCCCAAACCATCAAATACAAAGATAAAATGTTACACAATGAGTTGCATTAGCCGCTGGTTGTGGTTGTACATACGTTGGAGGAATGTAAGGGGATTGTGATCGGTATACACCGTTACTGGAAAGGAGCTGGAGCCCACATACACAGTGAAGTGCTGCAAGGCCATCAGCAGCGCTAGGGCTTCCTTCTCTATGGTGGAGTAGTTTAGCTGATGGCGCTTGAACTTTACAGAATAGTAGCAGACTGGGTGACACACACCCTCTGCGTCGTCCTGTAACAGCACCGCACCAGCTCCGGTGGCACTGGCGTCAACTTCCAGTTTGAAAGGCTGAGAGAAGTTGGGGGCTGCCAAGACCGGGGCACTGCAAAGGAGAGATTTTGCAGACTCGAATGCATGCTTGCATTCCCCTGACCACCCAAAAGGGATTTTGGGGCTACATAGCTTTGTCAAAGGGGCCACAACTACCGCAAAGTTCTTGCAAAAACAGCGATAGTATCCAGTCATGCCCAAGAACCGCTTCAGCTCCCGCCTAGTGGTTGGGGCCGGGTAGCTGAGGACAGCCTCGACTTTCGCCTCCACCGGGCGAACCTGCCCAAAACCCACCTGCTTTCCCAGGTACGTGACTGTCGCTTTGGCAAACTCGCACTTAGCGAGATTTAGAGTTAACGAGGCGTCGGCCAATCGCTGAAACACTGCTTGTAGGGTGGCCACATGCTCTTCCCACGTGTCCGTGTATATCACTACATCATCCAAGTACACATTACACCGAGGCACATCCCCCAACACCAGCTGCATTAAACGCTGAAAAGTGGCCGGAGCATTTTTCATGCCAAACGCCATCACGGTGTACTGCATGAAATGGTCGGGTGTGACAAATGCAGAAATGTCGGAGGCTCTGGGGGTCAGAGGCACCTGCCAATACCCTTTAAGAAGGTCCAGTTTGGAAATGTATTTGGCAGGACCTATATTGTCAATGCAATCCTCCATACGAGGAAGTGTTGAATGAATTCTTGGTAGACTTTTAATTTGAAACATTTGTCTGACATAAGCGAGGTGATCTAATATTTCTGGGGCTCTAAAATCAGAAACCTTTTCTGATTTAAATTTGGCTGACCTCACATTCAGGATTGTGTTCTTGTGCACGTCTAGAGCAATTCTGCTGCTATGTTTACCTTAGATTAGAGGTAACTTAGATTAGATTTTAGATTGTTGTTCCAGATGAGAGCTGGGTTGCTGGTTGAATCACTCTGTAAAATTAGGCTTTTACAGAATGATTCAAAGTTTCTGGACTGAAAAAGGTCAAGAGGTGCACATTTTTGAATGTGAGGTCTGAAAAATTGAGTTACCTTGGTAGGTTGTTGTATATCTTTGCACCAGCCATCATGTAATGTTTCGTCTCTTACCTTTTTCAGGCTCTGGATGACAGTGTGGCCTGTGAGGAGAAGGCCCTGCTGGATATTGAAGGTATGGTGGAAAGCCTCAGGCCCAACACCTCTCCTGCGGGAGTGGAGGAAGTGGTTGAAGAGGCAGAGGAACTGAGGCTGGGCTGGCAGAGACTGAGGGAGGGTCTTTGCAAGGCAGATGAAGGCCTCCGCTCCAGCCTGGATACTCACAGTCAGTACATGACCCGGTGCCAGCGGCTGGGAGACGATATCGGCCGCCTCAGAGAGCTGCTCAAAGGGCTGGACCAGGAACTGGAGGTGACCCAGGACTGCAGGGATCACATTGACCACACTGAAGAGCAAATGGTTGGCCAGTGGACAAAATACACGGTAGGGTTATTAACCATATCAGCAGTGTTACAGTGGAAAGGGCAGTGGAGATGTAGATAAATACATGAAAGTCCTACCTCTCCTTTTCCTGCCGTTTCTGTAACCAAGTTACTGTGGTTCTTTTAATGTGCTAATGATCGATTTGTATACTGTCTGGGACGTCCTGATGTTAACAATAAAAGAAAGCTCAGTTTAGGTTCCAGTTTAAGTGGCCAGTGTATGATTGAGGGTAACAAATGTTGCACAGAGCAGTGTACAAACCTACAAATTGGGTCATAAAAAATGAAAAATGTGTTTATGTTACATACATATTCAGTTATAATTGCCATGTTTATGGTTAGCTGCCTCATTGTTAGCTTTTGCTTTATATCCCAGACTTTGAGTAGGTCAGAGGGTACATTAACAGCCATCCAAGTATATCTGATGAATCACTTCAGGCTGTTTTTGTTTTTATTTTGTTGTACCTGTCTGAGAGAACAGTATCATTCTGAAACAGACAGTCACTGCTTACCAACTAGCTGTAACTTAGCCCCTACCTTGCGTCTTGTGTTTTAACTGGCCAGGTTGCTGTTGTTGTGGTCCCTTTTACTATTCAGCTGCTTTTCCAGAAAGAATCTCAGATGCACTCCAACTCTGCTTTATACTGGAGTTAGTATTTCTGTTAACCTGTTCGTTCTCTTACCTCTTAACCTCAAGAAAACAATTCATGTCTGCGTTTCATCCAGGCTTTATTATTGCAAAAGGCATTTTTAAGGCACTAAATGGATTAGCACCTTTCTGAACTTTTAAATAAGTAAACTAAGAACAGAACTTTAACTTCAGCTGGTCAGATGCTTCTGGTTGTTCCGAGAAGCAGACTAAACCAAAGGCTAAATCACATCTAGTTGTAGTTTTTAGTTTAGTCTTAGTTAACTATAGTTAATTATAATATCTTTGCTGAAAGTTGTCATTTGTCAACATTTTGTTAAAGAAAGTAACACCAGAGTTTAACTGGTTCTTTGTTTGAATGTGCCTTTACTCCCAAAGCCTTTACTCCCAAAGTGTCATGATAGTTAGTCTGATAGTTTTTTGTGGGTTTTTTTGTTTTTTTTTGTAGTCCTGGACACAAACAACATGTTTCCAAACAGTACATTGCAAATTTTATTTTATAGACAAGTTTCTCTTTTCACTTAATTTCTTGCCATTTCGAGGTATTCTCCACTTTCTGATATGTTTGTTTGTTTTTTAACTTCTTTGGTCATTGGGATTCTGCTTAACTGGATTCTTTAACTTAGGCTGCATCACTTGAGGGCAGACACCGGATTCCTCAGAGAGGTGTGTCAGTCACATTATTAGTTCTATCTGCGTTCCTAGAGACGTAGCCAGATTTATTTTTTGCAGACGAGCTCTGTACCTGTGGAGTGGCTTCTGTTAGGTGTGTCTGGAATGCCAGACGATCTGGTGTATTCATCTGTATAATCGTCTCACCTTGAAGCAATCTTATCAGGGTGAGCTAGAGACTATCCTAGCTACCATAGGGCCAGAGGCAGGGTACACCCTGGACTGGTCGTCAGTCTGTCGCAGGGCTAACACAGAGAGAAAGACACTCACACTTATAAGCAATTTAGAATGACCAATTAACCTAACCTCACTAACTGCATATCTTTGGACTGTGGGAGGAAGCTGGAGTACCTGGAGAGAACCCACGCAAACTCCACACAAAAAAGCTCCAGCCTCTGGTGGAGTCAAACTCAGGACCTTCTTGCTGTGAGGCAGCAGTGTGCACCACCGTGTTGCCTATCTAGTTAAAGATGTAAAATTAATCGTAATACCCCATGTTTATCTGCCTGGTAGATATGTTTTTCTCGCTGTGGTAATGGATAAAAATATGAAATACTCAGAATACTAGCCTCCAGTGACATTAAAGACAGTAATAGTGTGAACGTGGTGCCTGTATTTTTTTTCTTAAGGTCGGGAGAAAAGATAGTAGGATCAAGTTCATTCCCAGACTCGGGGGAAGGGTGGCAGTCAAGGAGCCATACTTGAGTTAGGGGACTGGTACAAAATCACAGGTATGCCAAATTATATGAAAACTGCATTGAAAATCCATGGTAATAGACCCCGAGATACTTAAACTCCTCCATTTGGGGCAGGAACTCGCCCCCGACCCAGAGTGGGCACTCCACCCTTTTCCGGCTGAGAACCATGGCCTCAGATTTGCCCCTCTGCGAATCGCTACCTTATCGTGGTGGAGGGGTTTGTGTGTCACAGGGATCCCAGGAGCTATGTTGTCCAGGGGCTTCTGCCCCCTGGTATGGTCTCCCATGGCAAATTGGTCCTGGGTGAGGGACCAGACAAACAGCGATTCAGAAGACCCTTATGAGAAAACCATCGAGGGAACAGTTCATCCAGCCCAGGATAGGGTTACCGGGGCCCCGCCCTGGAGCCAGGCCCAGAGATGGTACCCAAGGGTGAGCGTCTGGTAGCCGACCCTTAGTCCAAGGGGCCCGGCCGGGCAGAGCCCGAAAAGGGGACATGGGCCCATCCTCCTGCAGGCCACCACCTGCAGGCGCCATAGGGATAGGGTGCATTGTGTGTCGGACGGCGGGCAGGAGTGGAGGCCCTGGTGGACTGATCCCTGGCTGCCAAGACTGGAAATTGTGATGTTAGTTGGACATCTTTGTAAAATTGATGAAATTATAAATGCAAAAAAGTACCACAAGATCTTCATCAACCATGGCATCTGAATAGTGTCTAATTGGCAGGACTTTATTGTTGAGCATGACTGTGATCCCAAACACAGCAACAAAGAAGAGCTTTGAATGTTGAATAACATCCTGGAGTAATTTTTTGGTGTGTTTTTCAGCAACTGTCACACATGCTTCCTGAGCAAACTCAGCCCGTTCTTTTTTAGCAAATCTCTCACGCTGCTCCAGAGTTGATGGTCTTCTGGCATGGGCCTTGGACTTTATTATGGAGGTATTATGTATGCTGCATCCCCTCAGCATAATACTCCTTCCACTGTGGAGGGAGTATTAAAGTGTTGTTTGGGTTGCATCCTCTTCTTTCTTCATCCAAACGTAAACAGTGCCTCTTTGTCCAGTTCTAGTTTAGTCTCATCTGACCAAAGGATGCTTCCAGTATGCATAATCTTTCTCCAGGTTGTTCTAAGCATACTTCAGTCTGTTTTGAAAGTGTCTCTTCTGCAGAAGTGGAATTTTTCTTAGTTTGCAGCCTTGGAGTCCATTCCTGTGCAATGCTCTAGGGGTTGTTTTCGTTGATATTACAATTCCCAACTTGGCTAGGTCATTTACTCATGTTAAGGTCTGTATACATGTCTCTGATTACTTTTGTTTCTTGCATCTTACCTCTGCCAGGCTTGTTCTGCACTCTGTGGTTTTCTTTGAATTTCTTGATGATAATTCTCACTCCATTTTTGACCCTTGGAAATGCTGTGTTACTTTTGTGTATCCACAGAGATATAAAGAAATGAGAATGAGTCAAAGCCTTTACATAAGTGCTGTTTATTGAACCATATTGCCTGTGTGACACCACACTAGGGACAAGAGTTGAAAGTCAAGAGCAACTGCTCGACAATGCAAACACATGCAGCGATCTCTAGAGTTTTCACAGAATGGTCTTTAAAAGAGAAAATATCCAGTAAGTGGCTGTTCTCTGGGTGAAAACGTCTTGTTGACTTCAGACAAGAATCGCTAGAATGCTTGAAGGCAGTAGAAAACAGCACATCCAACCTTCAGGCAGATAGGCTACAGCTGTAGAAGACCACACCAGCTGCAACCCCTGTCATCTAAGAACAAGAGGCTGAAGCTACAGTTCACACAGGCTCACCAATATTAGACAGTAAAATATTGGGTAGTCTCATTAAGCTCTAAATCTGCTACAACATTCAGATGGTAGGGTCAAAATTTGGTGTAAACAACATGAAACCGTTAATGTATCCTGCCTTGTATCAGTAATTCAGGGTACTCAGTCTGTAAGTTGTATGTTTTTAGTATTTTGTATTTCAGCTAGGAGTTAGAACTAGGAAGATGATGGCCTTTAATTAACCCCGGAACTGATTAGAGTGCAGGATTATATAATAGCTCAGTGAGTGTTGGGGTTCAGTTAGTTTTTGTGTGAGTTGCTACTTGTACTCCCCTTGTACTGTTTATATTCTGTTGTGTGTTTCAGGGTGTGAGGAATACTTTAGCAGGGGAAGAATCCCAGGTGGAACTGCTCAAGGCTCAGCTCAGGGAGCTCTTCAGGTTCTCAGAGGACTCGCGTCACCTTTCTTATGATGTCTTGGCTGTTGTTAAAGAACATCAAAGGTATGCGCTAGGGAGCTTGTGTTTGTGTTTGTGTGGGAGTTTTTTTAAACTCCAAAACAAAACAAAAAATATCGTAACCAGAACAAGCCATAAATTTGTGGATCATAAGGCCCCACAATGACTAATCATTTAGTAAAATTAATCATTTTACTTTCCTTAGATTACTGTTGTTATCTAAATGAGAATGTTAAAAGTGAAAATGTATGCGCTATAATAAATCTTCTGTTGAAAATATAATATAATAATCTGAAGAATGCTTGCATACACTTTATAAATGCAGGTATGTTACATTATAAATGCTGTGTTTAGTTATACAGTGGAACCCCGACTTACGAAATTAATTCGTTCCCGAGGGTCTTTGGTAAGTCAAAATTTTCATAAGTCGAAGCACCTTTTTCCATCGCCTTTTGAGTGAGGTGATGCTGGCTGAAGACGAAGTTCTTGGTGGATGAAGAGGTGGTGGAGATTGAAGAAAGCATACGTATACATGCATACTTTTAATGTAATTTTTTAAAATTTTCTATTTTATCTATTTCGTTACGCGGGCATTTTGCCGTACCACGGGCAGAAATATTGCCGTTAAGTGCCTTCATAACTTGAATTTTTCGTTAAATGGGGTCTTCGTAAGCCGGGGTTCAACTTTGCTGAGGTACAGAAACACATAGCAGCCTATTTAGAAAAAAAAAACAGACCAGTGAAATCCTACATTTAATTTCCTAAATTGTATGGGTGCATAAACATATATCTGCTAATTACTGCTAAGTCACAGTTTAAAAAAACAACTAGAATTTGAGTCACAAAAAACTGAAGCACAAACGTCTAGGATGGTCTATATCAGCGGCCCCCGACCTTTTTTGCGCCACAGACCGGTTTATGCCCGTCAATATTTTCACAGACCGGCTTTTAAGGTGTTGCGGATAAATACAACAAAATAAAACTAGTACCGGTACCCAAAAAAACCCAGAAGATTTATTCATAAGACACGGGAAAAGACCCAGGGAAACCGAATTAACGATAAAAATGATAAAAACCGTGAAAACCATGAATTTCACACCCGAGCCTCAACTCTTGTGGCCCAGTACCAAACGACTCGGTTTGTGACCCGGGGGTTGGGGACCACTGGTCTATATCACATAGAAAGCCATAGCATTGGTCAGGTAATCAGTTAAACATACTCCAAAAGGCACCAGGAGCACACACACGTCTAGTTAATGACTCAGTGTAGTTGATGAGGCCTAGCAGACTCTTATTAGACACCCGTCAGTCAGCGCAGCCACACCCCTATCTCAGTTATCCAGTTTTCTGTAACCAGTGTTTGTATTGCATTCATTGTTCGCATTCCCACTTTTAAAACTTGTCTTAAAACCCCTTTTTTCCCCTTTGGCAATGAGACTTTTTCTTTCAGTTTTTTTTGTTGTTGTTGTTTGATCTTTTTTTAATTTGTTTTTTATTTATGTCTTATTTCTTTTTATTATTTAGTTCCAATGTACAGCACTTTGTGTCAGGTGTGGTTGTTTTAAAGTGCCGTGTGAAGATGGATGGATGGAAAACACATTTGCATGACATACACTACCAGTCAAAAGTTTGGACACACCTTCTCATTTAATGTTTTTACTACTTTTCTACATTGTAGATACATACTGAAGGCATCAAATATATGAAGCATATATGGAGTTATGTAGCAAAGGAAAAATGGATAAAAACTTTATATATGTCTTATATTTCAGATTCCTTAAAGTATCCACCCTTTGCTTTGTTGACAGCTCTGCAAATCCTCGGCCTTCTCTCACTGAGCTTCATGATGTCGTCACCTGAAATAGTTTTTACTTCACCACTGTGCCTTGTCAGGGTTCATTTGAGAAATTTCCTGTCTTCCTATTAAATTAGAAGCTGTGTCTGTGACTGGTAGTGTATCTTCACTGATGTGTCACCAGCAGTAACTCTCAATCTAGGGAGAAATATGGAACTACCAGCAGGAATGTGGAACATATTAGCTGCAAAATCTGACTCTGTTTATTTACTGTAAGGATAAATCATAACACCTTATGGCTTCTGGGAAACTTCTTTTCAAATTGTAGTTGTACATTTCTTATGTGTTGTGTTTCAGTGTGAAATGTCGAGCAACCAGACTGTGTTCAGAGTCCGAGTTGGGACTGAGAAACATCCTCCAAGACCCGCTACTGGTCTACGACCAATGGAAAGATACGGTTTCCCAGGTGTTGGAAACTTCTGCTGAGGTCACAGACTTCTCCCATGTTGCCATGTTAGTCCAGAAGATTGAGGTAAAACAAATGCATTATCTTTAGAAGGACTTTTTGCTCATATAGAAAAATTCCTCACCTTTGTAAATGTGTGTATGTTAACCCCTGCAGTTTGAATTGTTTGGTGCAACCAAGAAAAACTTTCATACTAGCTTAACACAAACGGAACAAACACAATCATACAGGTTGGGAGGTCAGATGGGCTTTCAAAACTTGCTATCAACACCTGCTACCAATTTAGAATCAGCTCTTTAACCTGACATGCATGTCTTCAGACTGTAGGGTAAAACTGAGCACAAACGGAGAAAAGGCATGCAGGCACAGGGAGAACATGAACACTCACATAGAAAGGTTTCAACCCAGTTCGTTCTACATTCTACAAAGACCTCGGTGGGAAGATAAGATTCTATTGTCTGCTGCACTTTGGTCATCCTGATGTGCTTGTTTGTCTTCTCTGATGTCATACAGAACCATAAGATAACTGTATCATAACTGATTAGCTTTCTTCACTTTGGAAAGTTTTGAGTTACGTAACTGAGTCTGCACTGTAGGACAGTCAAAATTCTCAGTGAAAAGTTCTGTGTGAAAGTCTGCACAGAAATAATTTTTAGAGTTTCATTTGAATGTTCATGTAAATATGTGGACTTTGAGAAGTTGAAAGGTCCTCAGTTTGACTCCACCATCTATGTGCATCTATGCAACTCTATGTAAGATTTGCACATGGAGTTTGAGTGGGTTCTCTCCAGGTACTCCGGCTTCTTCCCATGGTCCAAACATATGCAATTAGTTAGGTTAGGTTAATCGATGATTCTAAATTGCCCTGCGACAGACTGGCAATCTGTCCAGGGTGCTGACTAAAAAGTTCGGGAATGAGACGTGTGAATATGTTCTTTTCTACTCTCTGCGCTAGTGTCTCCTGAAGGAAAGTGTCCAACTGCAGGAGCGCTTCAGTCTACTGGAAGTGAAAGGGGACCTGCTAGACTCTGTGTTTGGTCCTGAGAGGTCTGATGGACTGCAGAGCGAACTGTGCACTGCCATGAGGAACAGAGAACTGTTGCATGATCAGCTGCAGCAGAGGAAGAGCAGGCTACAGGTATGAGCATGTTGGCGCCATCCACTGAGCTTTGTTTTGTCTTAGGTTTGAGTGTCAGTCTATTCAAAGCTTTACCGTATCCCTCAGGCTTAAAGAAAAGACCAAGACAAACTTTTTAGACTTTTAAACTGATCCTGAAATCATTAACAGGTCATGTTTGGCTACTATATATGTGTGAAGTACTTATAGAAAGAAGTCTAATTCAATTGGAGAACTCACTATTCAAACATTGACAAGAAATGCATACAGAGAGCGATGAGAGAAGAGGGTGGAGTTGTCCAAGAGACAGTCTAAAAGAGAATGTGACTGTCAAATCAGTAAATATTTTCAGAGGCTACATAACAATCACGGGTTTGCCTTTCGATATCAGACTATGGAACAATAAGTAACCTGGCAACTGTTTTGTAATTAGTTCGTGTCAGTGAACAGACAAGATTGTCTTTGTGAATGCCCTTCTGTCTCGCTTTACCCACACCAATCTTATTTACTGCAGGCCTGCAGGATTTATTGCAGTGTAACAACAACGTCACTCATTAGATTTTGTGCACCACATGTGAGCTGTCACAGTTTAGAAACTGAAATCATCAGATGCATTTACTAAAGTGTGCATAAATGCATTCTAGTAAGTACATGCAGGACCTGGTATAATTATTAAAGTAGATACTAAAAGATTGCTGTAAAAGCACTTGCTGTAGTGTCAAATCTTTAAGTTGACTGAAGAAAGGTTACAGTTCCCATCCCTGAAAAGAGAAGTGTTTCAATATGCAGCCCAGGGATGAATGATAAGAACACACTTAATGACATTTTCCTTCTCACAGGCATTCATTTCAAGAACCAAGGACTTCACTGACACCTACGAGCTGATGTGCTCAAAGTTGTCCAGTTTCAAAGGCAGACTGATGACAGCTGATGGTCTACAGCCTGACATTCTCGCCAAAAAAAGCCAGTCAGACCAGTTTGGGGTGAGTTTTTTCACCCGCCAGACTTTGGCTTAGAAATTTATTAACCAGCCACACCATAAATCCACCTGCCTATAATTTGACTCGTCTTCTATGACTATGTCTTTCTAAGCTGACAAAACAGCTGTGACCTGTATGGGCATGGACAGCACTTTGAATAGATTGTCTGTATCCTGTTTGGCACAATGGATCTGGCCTGTCGCACTCTCAGTGCTCAATCAGAGATCTGGCTGGTTTGAAGGCCAGGGCCAAAGCCATGTCGCTCGTTGCATTCCTCAAAAATTTTCTCATCATTGCTGGTACATAGTTGGACTGTGTTTGTCCAAGTATGCTGAAAGTTAGACTGTATTGTATTGTATTTGCTTATTTAATTTCAGTTCACATGAAGAGTCATACTGTAAAGTGTAAACCCTTTAAATATGAGTTAGTCTGTCAATGTCAGGAAATGCTGTCTGTTCATATTATTTCATTCAATTGCCTCATTTAAGTTTTTCAGTCCCGTAAGGTTCCAAAAATCACTCGTCTGAAGCAACATTTCAGTCTGAAAATGAAATTCTTATCATTGCTCTCAATTCCAAAAGCAAATGAAAAATGTCGTCCACTGCTTTTAATGCCTTTCTCGTCATCAGAAGTTATGTTCAAATAGTCTGTTTCTCTTGGGAAGGTGAAGTAACCCACATATGTGTGTGGTGGCCATGAAAAAGGCTGTTGATATTCTCCAAATACTGAAAAAGGAGCTTTAATGCTTCCTTTAGCAGAGGGTTTATAGAAGGAGAAGAGATGACTCTATAAGGAGATGATGAATGATTGGCAAAGTAGAGAAGATTATCCAAATATAAATGTTAATCATAGCTGCATTTTTCATTTCATGCCAGAACTTACTGATGGCCTGTTAAAGGCACATGTTAACTATGAACTGTAACAAAATGTGCTTCTTGTCAAATTGTTGCCTTCCATGAAGAACGTAGCTTTATACAAGCTTAAGCACACTTTAATCAATTAAAGTGTGCTTAAGCTTCTGTATAATTTAGGTTTCAGGTCGTTGTATTGTCAGCCTTTAGAATTATTGTTTATTTATATATTTATATATTTATTTTTATTAGTAGTAGTAGTAATAGTAGTATTACTGTTGTTTTTTTTATTTGGGGTCAGCTGGCAGGAAAATGTATATTAGCCTGATGCCGCAATTGCAGGGTTGCCTAATAGTGCACTAATTAACATACAAATGCAGCTAGTTTATTTCAGTTATAAGCAGCATTCTGCCAAGAGCAGTGCAAATGATCAGCTCAAAAACTAGCTGACCTGATAAAGGAGTAATGTACATATCACAATAATGCAGCAGTGTAATTGCTGGTTTTCAGTTTGTGTTTTTCTCTGAAAACATCAACAATTCAGATAAATCAGAAGAAATAGTGTTAATATAACTGTTGTGATATAAACTGCTGGGGACTGTGTGAGGTCCTGTGGACTGAGTGCAGGATTTTTCAGAGGACAGCTGCATTACTACAAATTATTTGATGAAAACCTAACATCCCCTTCTAACAGTTGACCTGTACAATATATAGAAGACACTAAATATTATTTACCGTCACTCCTGTGTGTTAATGAAGTACTGTTATTATGACACGCTGTATTTCAGTTCAGTGAAGCTGTACACGGTTTCATCAAAATCCCAGTATTACTAAGGAGAATGATGTAGTGCTCGTCTCTCAGGGCGAGGACTGTAATGAAGCAACACTGTAGTTTCCATATGGCAGGCATTCAACATGATGAACCAAGAGACTATAAGGGCAGCTGGATTCTTATAATACATCTTTAAATAGTCAATAATTGCATTATTTTATTTGACCAGTTGATACAAAGGCTGATAAATTTTGTTGTGTACTGCTGGAGGGCTTTATGAAAAGATGATTAGTCTTTTGGTTATCTTGAATGTTTCAAACTGTGAATGTCTGATCTTGCCTGTACCTCTTCCCTTAGTGAAACTGAAGTTCACTTCAGTTGAAGTTTAGATGTGTACAAAATTGTATTTATTTATTTATTTTTCATGTGCACACTTGCTTTTGTGTCTCCAGGTCATCCTAAAGGATGTAGAAGACTATGAAGCCCAGGTTATGGCACTGGAGACTCTGGTCTCCTCCAGTCAGACCAACAGGATTCAATTTGAGAAACTCTGTGATGAATGGAAACATCTGCACATTGCGGTCAAGGTGAGGGGACATTCATATAAGAAGTGTGAATAGCCCATTTTTTCCTAATACTCCCCTGGAACTGGGTACTTTACTTCTGCTGGAGTTAGATTATCTGTGACCCTGAAGTAATATGATCATGTTGAATAACAAGATAAGTACCCACCATGACCTCAACCATCCAAAACATTTTTATCTTGGCAGCAGGCAAGATTGTTTTTGATTCAAGCTCATGAACAGCAAGTCTCACACATTTCCAGTGATTACAGAAGGGAGAGATGGTCTGCAACGTCTCCTTCTCGGGTGACGGCGCCGGAAGAACCAGAAAACAAAATAAGAAAGATGTGCAGAGCTGTAGTAACTACTGAAGGATAAAGTTGATGAACCATACCATGAAGATGTGATAGAGTTGTTGAAGCTAGATTTAAAAAGGAGAGGTGATGATCAGTGAGCAGCAGTATGGCTTCATGCTGAGAAAGAGAAACACAGATGTGATCTTTGCTTTGAGAGTGTTGATGGAGACGTATAAATAAAGTCTGGAGGAGCTTCACTCTGTCTTTGTGGATCTAGAAAAGGCATATGATAGGGTATCAAGGGAGGAACTGTGTGGCGCATGAAGATGTCAGGAGTGGCAGAGAAATATGGAAGAATAATGAGACAGTGGTGAGGTGTGTTGTAGGGGTGACAGATAGGTTGAAGGTGGGAGTGTTTACATCACTGATCTGCTCTCAGCCCCTTCTTGCTTGTTATGGTGATGGACAGGTTGATGGATGAGGTCATGCAGGAGTCTCTGTGGACTGTGATGTTTGCAGACAGTATTGTGATCTGTATTCAGACCAGGGAGCAGGTGGAAGGTAACATGGAGAGCTGGGGGTATGCTTTGGAGAGAAAAAAACTGTGTTAGGTGTTGTCATCTATCTGTCTGATTTCTCTGACTTTTTCCAACAATATCTTTATTATTTTTTTACATTTTAGTGACTTGCAAACAGTCCAACACTCTAAATACTACATGAACATACACTCCTCCAGACAACAAAAAGAAAACAAAAAAGTCGTCATATTTATCACTCCATTAAAGGCCTAAATTTATCATTATCCCAAATCAAATGTCATTGTCCTCAGTCCTCGTCCTCCTCAGATAATACAAATCCTTCTACAAAGTTCACAAATGGTCTCCATACCTTCTCAAAAACATCCAATTTCCTTTTCAGTATACATGTTATCCGCTCCAATGGCAAAGCCACCATCATTTGTTTTATCCACTGTGTGATACTCGGTTCTCTTGTTTCTTTCCATTTTAGTGCAATTAATCTTTTTGCTTGTAACAAACCCATATCAATAAACATTCTGTCACTTTTTGTGTACCTCATGTTTTCTGGGTACAATCCCAAAATAAGGAAGCCAGGATCCAAAACAACCTCTTTGGATAATATTTGTTTCATAGTTTGTGTTACTGCAACCCAAAAGGATCCTATCTTCCTGCAATCCCAAATACAATGCCAAAAATTACCTTTATCTTCATTACATTTATTACAAGTGTCTGGAATATTAGAGTTGTACTTATTTAATTTTTCCGGAGTAATATATATTCGCATTAACCATTTGTATTGCAACAACCTTAGTCTAGAATTAATTGTTTGTTTATGAGCTTTTGTGCAAACCAATTCCCATTGTTCCATGGATATGTCCTTTTTAAAATCATTTTTCCAGGCGTTCAACCTTCCTAACGAATTTTCAGATGCTTTGGACCTAATTAATTTATATATTTCTGATATTGCCCCTTTTTTTGAACTGCTTTTGCTAATTATGTCTTCCAATTCTGATTTTGGTGGTTTGGTGCAGGTATTATTTTGTTTTGCTCGAATGTAACTTCTAATTTGGAGATATTTGAAAAATTGCTTTCTATCTATATTATATTTATGTCTAAGCATATCAAAGGACATCATATCTTGAGAATCTGTTGTATACAAATCTTGGATTTTTTGGAGTCCTCTAATTGACCCTTGTCTAAAAACTTTATCCTCTCTTTCTGGTCTGAAATCCTGGTTTCCCCACATCGGTGTAAACTGTGACAATACATCAGGTTCCTTCATATATCTTTTTACATCATACAACACTTTGACCATGTTCTTTACCATTGGATTTTTTGCCTTTTTAATCAAGTTTACTGCTGTGTCTGAGAAAAAATATAAAGGTAAAGGTGGATGTAAATTAATACTTTCCATCTCTGTCCATTGTGGGGCGTTATTTAAGTCAAAATAGTATCTTATAGACCTGATTTGACATGCCCAGTAATACCACTCAATATTTGGACACATGACACCACCCTCGTTGTATGGTAGATGTAGCAATGACAATCTTATCCTGGGTCTCCCATTTTTCCATAAGAAACCGAGAACAAGCTTTTTGATCCTGCTAAACCAATCAACAGGAGGCGGCAGGGGGATGTTCTGATACGCATAAAGCACCTTTGGCAGTATACTCATTTTGTATATGTTAATCCGAACAATTAAAGAAACTGGTAGAGATATGTATCTGTCCACTATCTCTGTTATTTCTTTAGAAAGTCTTTCATAGTTATTTTCCACGATCTCACTTAATTTGGACGAAATCATTATTCCTAAATACATAAATTCCTTTACTGTCTTAAAATGAGATGTTACTATGGGTGGGTTTTTCCTTTCTTCTTCATTTAGTAATAAAACGGATGATTTAGATTTGTTAATGACATACCCTGATATTTGACCAAACTCCCCTATCAATCTGAGCAGAGCAGGTATAGATTCTTTTATTTTTGAAAGATATACTATTACATCGTCTGCGTACAGCGAGATCCTATGTTCTACTCCATTTACCATAATTCCTGTCAATGATAAACTCGAACGTACGGCTATAGCAAAGGGTTCCATAGCTAATATAAATAACAGTGGACTTATCGGTGAGCCTTGTGGACATCCCCGTTTCACCCTTATTGGTTTCGAGATATTTTTGTTTGTCAAGATTTCAGCAGTTGGATTTGAATGTAATAATTGTATCCATCTTCGAAACACATCTCCGTAACCAAATCTAGTCAGAACATCAAAAAGATAGGGCCACTCGACCCTATCGAATGCTTTTTCGGCATCCAGTGAGAGTAAGGCCCTCTCTGAAGAATCGTTTAGTCCCTCTATAATGTTAAAGACTCTTCTCACATTATGCAAACCTTGGCGTCCCAATATAAAACCGTTTTGATCTCTATGAATTACTGAGGGGAGAGTATCTTGCAGACGTGTTGCTAATATTTTACCCAATACCTTAAAATCAGAATTAAGTAAGCTTATCGGCCTCAAATTTTCACATTTATTACTCGGTTTTCCTGGTTTAGGTAACAAAATGATCAGTGAACCTGTTATTGATTTAGGAAGATTTCCCTTGCTTAATGATTCCTGATACATTTCCAATAATGGTTTCATTAATTTACTTTTAAATTTTTTATAAAAATCTATTGGGAATCCATCTGGTCCAGCTTTTTTACCTGATCTCATATTATTAATTGCCCTGCTTATTTCCTCTTCGGTGATTTCTGCATCTAATTGTTGTTTTACTTCGTCAGCAATAGTAGGAATATTTATTTTATCCAGAAACGCATTTCTGGAGTTTTGATCTGATCTGTCCTGAGATTCATAAAGTTTTTCATAATAGTTCCTAAACTCCTTGTTTATTTCAATTGGATCCATTATCATTTCCCCTTTGCTGTTTATAATCGACGTTATATTTTTCTGCACTTCCAATTGTTTAATTTGCCATGCCAATATTTTTCCAGGTTTTTCTCCTTGTTCATAAAAAGACTGATTTAATCTCAAAATGTTCGAAGCTGCTCTATCTGCCGATTCTTTATTATATTGTGTTTTTAGTATTAGCAATTCTTTCTCTATCAATGGGTCTCTATTTTTGAATATTAGTTCCTCTAGATTTTTAATTTTCTTTTCCATTTGCTGTCTTCTTTTGCATTTTTCTTTAGATTTCGATGAAGTATATGCAATCATAACTCCCCTTAAACATGCCTTAAATGCCTCCCACCTAATAGTAGCTGATGTTTGTGAGCTATTTATGGTAAAATATTCATCTATTTCTTTTTCTACAAAAGTGAGGAATCCTTCATCATTCAGCCATTTCTGGTGTAAGCACCATCTATGTTCCATTATTAAGTTGTTATGTGTATATACGATATTACAGGGAGCATGATCCGATATTAATATACTGTCATATGAACATGTCTTTATGTTTGATAGGAGGTTCGCTGATACCAAGAAATAGTCTATTCTGGAATATGTATTAAATGTTTTTGAATGGCAAGAAAAAATTATATCATCAGGTTTTAACTGTCTCCAGATGTCAATCAAATGAAGTTCCTTCATAAAGTTAAGAATTGTCTTTCGGCTTTTGTTATGTGCCTGGTCAGTCCCAGTCAGTCTATCCTTACTGGGATCCAGAACACAATTCCAATCTCCTCCTATGATGCATTTTCCTTGGAGTGATGAAACTGTGAGAAAAAGATTAGTAAAAAATGTATCATCATCTGTATTTGGTCCATATACATTAATTAAGTTAATGGTTTCTTGTACAAGTGATCCCTGGATGATCAAATATCTACCAAATTTGTCTTTAATTACATTTTTGACCTGAAAAGGTACTGATTTATGTATTAATGTGATTACTCCCCGAGCATTGGATCTAAATGGCGCTGCATACAACGAACCCTGCCACCTCCTGCCAACCTTAATATGTTCCTCCTCCAGCGAGTGCGTCTCCTGAAGAAAAACTATTTTAGCTTCCAGATCTTTCATTTTGTTCATTACTTGCTTAATCTTTTTATTACTTTTTAGGCCTCTACAATTCCAAGAGGTACATTTAACTTCCAATTTCCGAGTCAACACACCTCACATGCATTACTAAATGCTTAAACTTGTCTGAGAGTGCGAACAAAACAGAACACAAAATACAAACTTTAAATGAACAAACCATACAAAAGAAAAAACACAAAAAACCCCACCCACCCAGTTTCTGGGTAACCCATTCAAATGTTCTACTTCCAACTTTAACCATATACAGATCTCAGTTTTAAGATCTGCTAACTTAAAATGACTATGGCATTATGCCTGGCTCTTCCTTGCTCCCTGTATCCTTAATGAATCCTTTAGCTTTGCTAATATTCCACTGCCCCTCAATAATTAACTTCTTTTTTGTTTCTTTAAACAAAAATAAATAAATAAATACAAAAAAAAAAAAAAAACTAAATACATAAATGAAAATGAAAAAACAAAAGAGTAGAATAAAATAAAAATCGAAAATTATCTTTATTTCTGTCTAGTTATCCGTGTAAGTAATTAAATACAAAAAAAAAATAATAATAATAAATAAATACAAATAAATTAAAAGAAAAAGAAAAAACAAACAAAAAATCACTTTGTTCTTAGTTACCTTTTGCTTTGATGAAGTTAACTATATCCTTTTCTAAAATGAATCATTACTCCAGATTGCTAGATCTTATAATATCTTCCTCATTTCTTGCTCTCCTGGATCTTCTTTATGAAGCTTTGGACTTCTTCTGGCGTGTTAAATCTGTGGACTTGCTCCTTGTATGTTACTATCAGTTTAGCTGGTGGTACGATGCCACTTCTCAGTCCCATCTTCCAGAGTTGTTGTCGTACCTCTCCAAACTTCTTCTGTTGTCTGTGCACCTCTGTGGCGACGTCCTCATAGAATCTCACCCTTTTGTTCTTGTACAAAATATCCTTTTTCGATCTTGCTGCCCTGAGCACCATATCTTTCTGTTTATAGTTAAGAAAGCACATAATTAATGTTCTTGGAGGTTCCTCAGGCTTTCTTTTTGGGCCAATGCGGTGTGCTCTCTCGATAACCAGAGGGCTCCTTGATGTGTTCAACTCCAATACGTCCGTTATCCAGTTTTCCAGGAATCCACAGGTGTCCGCGCCCTCTTCTCCCTCTGGAACTCCGACCAACCTAAGGTTATTGCGTTGGGATCTGGTTTCCAAATCCACTAATTTATCCATCAGTTCCTTATTTTCTTTCTCTAATCTTGAAATGGTGGTCCCCATCACCACATGTTCATCTTCTACATTTGAAATGCGTTTCTCCGTCTGCTCTACTCTCCTCACACATTCAGATAATTTTTTCTGCATTTCATTCATGGCTGCCACAACCTCGTCTGCCTTGCTGGAAAACTTGGCCACTGCGCCCTCCAACTTGTCCCAAAGTGCAGTTTGCGTGTTTGCAAGCTTGTTTTCAATACCTGCAAACTCCTCTCGTATGGCACGCTGCAGCCTCTCCTCCATGTTGCCACTATCCGCGGGGCCATGTTCACTCATGATGACTGGCTTGTTAGCTGCGCAGGCCTCAGACGCGCTAGCTTCACCGCTAAACACCGATAACTTGGTTTGTGTGGTTGACTTAGTCTTCTCCTTGGTAGTTTTACCAGGTCCAGGCATCGTGGGTCTATAGCGTATTTCGTTTTCGTGTTTTGGAGCATTTTTCCCTTAATTTTAAGGATTTAGCAAAGTTACCTGCAGGAGCAGTTCAGAGCTCGACCGATTGTTACGGTGACGTCATCGGAAGTCTTCTCTGACTTTTTATGTGATTTATTGCTCAGCTCAGGAAAAATAAATTATTGTGGGTAATTTTAACATCCATGCAGATACTGAAAATGACAATCTATTATTACAGACACAATTGGCAATGTAAAGGAACCCACCCACCACTTAAATCACACTGTGTATATCTTGTTCTGGAATTGGAACATTTGAACATTTAACAGTGTTTCCTCACACACCTCAGTTTTCTCCCAAAATCCTGTTTTGTCTTATCTGTTTCTAATAGCATTTCATTTTACAATAATGGATTACACAGCAGTGAGAAATACATTTCATCACAGTAGATGTCTTTCTGAAAGTGCTGTAACAAAGTTTAAGGATATAAGTCCTCCACTGTTATTTCCTTCAATACCATGTGCTGACACAGTGCAGAGCAGCTACACCAACTCTATTGGTGTAGCTGCTCTTAACACAATAATCAACACAGAGGTTGATTATTGTGTTAAGAATTTCCTCTGGCTCCTCTGAAAAAGAGCCTTCAATCAGAAGTACTTGACTTCCTTGTATAACACTCAAACCTGCACCTTAAAGCAAATAACTCATAAGCTGGAGAGGAAATGGCATTTCACTGATTTCGAAGGTCTTCATTTATCCAGGAAAAACACTTTGTTGCTCTGTTTTATAAAAAAAAAAAAAAAAAAAAAGCCCCCCATAAGGCTAGAAAATCTCACTATTCATCACTGATTGAAGAAGATAAGAACAAGCCCAGGTTTCTCTTCAGCACTGTAGCCAGGCTGACAAAAAGGGAGACCTCTGTTGAGCCAAGCATTGCTTTAACCTTAAGTAGTAATGACTTCATTAATTTCTTGAGATTAAAGCTCTTAACTATTAGAGGGGAAAAAATAATCTCACAAACATAACATTATGTTAGCCGACTAATCTTTGCTGTTGACAACAGTCCATATCCGTATAGACTTACTAGTCGTTTAATCTAACTGTTAAATTTTTAATTGATGCCCAGTGCCAGTAAATTATTTTCCTAAATGTTATGCAGTCGCTAGGAACATCCCTAGTACAGCTGCTTTCCATACCACTGATATTTATTTAGACTCTTTTTCTCCAATTGATCTTTCTCAGTTAACTGTTACTGTACTAAAAAGTCCTAAAAATCTTAGAAACATGGTATCTAATCAGATGCTTACTCTGGATGCATTAGCTTAACTTTCAGTAGTACTTCTAAGTTCTTGACCAGCATATGTTGTTATAGCAGACACACTAGTAAGCTATCTCTGAAACGTGATTCTGTACTGTTCCCTGGTAATAAAGTCCAGTCAGAGACGTGGAATAATGTCACAGTGTTGAAGAACTTTATTTACAATGATGTGGTTCTGAAATTAATACAAATAAGAAATAACATAAACATCTCTTTCACTGGTTCAGCATCTCTCACATTCAGTATTACAGAGAACACCATATGAAATTATGCATGGACAGAAACTGATACCACAAAAGGATTATCATAACGACATAACAGGATGACATAAACACAGAATCATAGTCAATTTAGGCTAATTCTCTCATTTGTGACTCGACACCACCCTCGACACAATTGCTCACTCAAATGCCGTTATGCTTACACAGGGGTTCTTAGCAAAAACAGGTTCGTATGCTAGCACAGTAACTACATCAGGGAAAATCTTTGTGAACATTAACTCTCCACAACAACTGAAAACAACTTAGAAATGAGGAGTAGCCTGTGAAGCCAGGCTACTACCTACTTTGCTTCGACAGTATAGCTGCTGACACACGGCTAATAATAACAGCTGTCCACATGGGTATATTAAATGCAACTGAAATAAAATGTGTTCCCAATGTGACTTACTGTTTCTATGAACGCACACTTGCTAGCATTAGTCCACTTCCGTTCAGGTCCATAACTTGCCTGCAATTGCCGCATCAAGGATGGACTCTGGCTATTGGCCCCTGTGGGAATCATGCTCCTCCCATGCAGGTAACACATGCCCTGGCAGGAGGACTTTTTAACATATGTTCTTGAATGTATATAAAACAAATATTTAGGACTGCTTTCTTACATTTGCACAATATCTCTAAAATTAGAAACATCCTGTCTCAGAGTGATCCTGCAAAACTAGTTCATGCATTTATTACTTCTAGGCTGGAGTATTGTAATTCAGTATTAATAGGATGTCCTAAAAACTCCACAAAGCCTCCATTTGATCCAAAATGCTGCAATGAGTACAGACAAAGACTAGAAAGAGAGAGCATATGTCCTTGAATGTCCTAGAATTATCATCTTATCTTGAAGACCTCATAGTATCCCAGTAGAGCATTTCGGTATCAGGCTGCTGGTGTACTTGTTGTTCCTGGAGTATTTAAAAGTAGAATGGGTGGTAGAGCGTTCAGCTTTCAGGCCCCTCATCTGTCGAACCAGTTCACAGTTTGGATTCAGGAGACAGACACCCTCTCTTCTTTTAAGATTAGGCTTAAAATGTTCCTTTTTGACAAAGCTTCTTTCAGGTGACACTGAATCCTCCCTTACTTACACTGCAATAGTTTTAAGCTTCTAAGTAGCTACTACTAAGCTACTTTCCATGATGCATGTTTCTTCTTTACTGACCTTTTCTTTTTTCTTTTCTTTTTTTTAATCTTTTCAGCCAAAAGAATCCTGCACTGCATGGATTCTAAGTTGTTTTTCCCTGACAAAGCTTGTCTAACTTTTATTTTTCTTTTATATACAGGCAAAGGTAGATGAGAGTGACAAAATTGTTGCAGAACATGAGAGGTTCCATGACAGCCTACTAAACATCGAGAAGTGGCTGATGATCATGAAGCAGAAGCTGATGTCCTTCCACAGCCCATCAGGAGAGTGGAGCATAGAGGGGCGACGGCATGAAGCTGAGGTTTGTGTGTGTTTGCCAGTTACACTGGATGTGCTAAAAACAATTAGATAGATAGATATAGGACAATTCACTTACCTAACTTTCTAAATGAAAAACAGGAGAAAACTTAATCAACAAAAATGGCTTCTCATGCCTACTAGGCTGCTGCAGTGAATAATATATACAAGGTGAAAAAAAACCCCACAATTGCTACTTTACAAATCTATTTACAGCTATTTACAAGATTAAGGTTCTAACGCCAGACACACACACACACACAAAAAGGTTGTACTTGGTTATACTTGCAAATCAATGGGCAAAGATACACTATGAAACAACAAATCAAAATCACAGGTCCTTTGTTGGATGGTGGAGGCTAGGAGAGAGGGGGCCAAGTGGCTGTCATCTGGTGGTTAAATACTGGAGGTGATCAACCAATTAACCAATCCCAGGACAGGAAGAGACTCCACCCAATTACTCAGCAGGCACGCCCAGGTGTCCACCCCCTAAAAAGGAAAAGGGGGAAAAAAAAACAAAAACAAAAAAACAAAACCCCACAGCCATCCTCTGGTGGGAGGAATCACACATAAAACAAACACTGACAACATTGGATCATAAAATTTCCCCCCACCCAAAAATCAAACATTTAACCCCTAATGAAATGTTTGATTCATGACCTAGAGAGGGCATCAGCCATGACATTCTCTAAGCCCTTTTTGTACCGGATTTCAATGTTGAAGTCCTGGAGGAGTAGGGACCAACGCATAAGGCGCTAGTTGCTGTTCTGCATCCGAGTTAGGAACTGGAGAGGGTTGTGGTCAGAGAACACGACGGTTGGAAGGGGACTGGACCCAAGGTACACTTCAAAGTGCTGCAAGGCTGGTAATAAGGCTAAGGCTTCCTTTTCAGTCGTGCTATAATGTAATTGGTATTTTAGGAATTTTTTGGAAAAGAAACAGACCTGATGGTCAATGCCGTGGATGAACAGGCCACTACATCATCCAGATACACTTCATAGTTTATGACTCCAGGTAACACAGTGTTCATCAGTCGTTGGAATGTGGCTTGGGCATTTCTTAAACCGAACGGCATGACAGTGTATTGCAAAAAATGGTCAGGTGTAACAAAGGCGGTGATTTCAGACGCATGTTTAGTTAACGGAACTTGCCAGTATCCCTTTAGGAGGTCAAGCTTGGTCACGAAGGTAGCTGAACCCACACAGTCGACCAGGTCATCCATGCGTGGGAGTCAGAAAGAGTCTGGTTTTGTAACAGCATTTACTTTTCGGTAGTCGTTACAGAAACGGGAGGTTTGATTGGGTTTCGGAACGAGCAGTAATGGTGAGCTCCAAGAACTATTACTGGGAAGGGCAAAACCATGGTCAAGAAGATACTGGACTTCTTGCTGCATTATGGCATGCTTAGTGGGATTTACTCTGTAGGTATGTTGCTTTAATGGTTTGTGATCACCCACATCAATATTGTGACTTAGCACGTGTGTTTGAGTGGGGATATCACCAAAAAGAGTTGGGTAATTGTTAATGAGCTCACCGACATCAGATTTGGTAGGATCAGATAGATGTGTTAAATAGATATCCAAGTCAGCCAAGATTTCAGATTTCCTCAGACGCGCATCGGAAACAGAGCTGTGCCTGTCATCCAACCCATCATCGCAGGGACTATACGAGGGTTGAGAGACGGACACCGACACAATAGGTGACACAGCAAGCGACGGACCAGAGCGTTCACGACCAACATACTCCTTCAGCATGTTGATGTGACAGACGCGACTTTTCTTCTTACGATCAGGGGTTAACACAACATAAGCGGTTTCACTCAGTTTGCGTTCAATGACATACGGACCGGAAAGCTTTGCCTGCAGGGGAGAACCAACGACAGGCAAGAAAACCAACACGTGATCACCTGACTGGAACATCCGTGCTACAGACTTTTTATCAAAATTGGTTTTCATTCTGACCTGAGCCTTTGCTAGAGCGTCACAAGCAAAATTGCAAGCATTATGCAGCCTCTCTCTAAACGAACTAACATAGTCCAGAATGTTTTCTCTTGGACGATGCCTATCTGAGAGAAATTTCTCTTTCAAAAGACATAGCGGACCTTGCACAGTGTGGCCAAAAACTAAATCAGCTGGACTGAACCCCAAAGACTCCTGGCATGTCTCCCTGATGGCGAACAACAGTAGTGGCAACCCCTCATCCCACTCACGGCTTGACTCAGAGCAAAATTTGCAAAGCATGTTTTTCAGAGTTTGGTGGAACCTTTCTAATGCACCCTGACTTTCCGGGTGATACGCGCTGGAAGTGTGATGGTTAACACAGAGCTCTGTCATGACTTTGCCCTGATCTGTTTGGATGCGTTTAGGCAGTCCAAAGGTAGAAACGAACTTAACAAGTGCTTTCACAATCCCACGGGTTTTTAATGAACGCAACGGAATGGCCTCAGGATAACGGGTGGCAGTGCACATCATGGTGAGGAGGTATTGGTTTCCGGATTTTGTTTTTGGAAGAGGACCAACACAATCAACAATAACATGCTCAAATGGTTCTCCAACGACTGGAATGGGTTGCAACGGTGCGATAGGAATCCCCTGATTAGGTTTACCTACAAGCTTACATGTATGGCATGAGCGGCAGAATTTTACTACATCAGATTTGAGACCAGGCCAGAAGAAGTAACGTAGGACACAGTTGTATGTTTTTGTGATTCCCAAGTGACCGGACATGATGTGGTCATGTGCTAAGCTTAGGACCTGGGAACGGAATGACTGCGGAACAACAATTTGCTGCACTCCCTCATGGGTGCAGCCAGAACTGGGAGTCCAGTAGCGCATCAGCACACCATCTTCAATGAGGTAAGATGCAGATTTTCCAGACTTAGGTTCCTTCACATAAGCCCAACAGGATGACAAGCTTTCATCATTTCTCTGGGCTTCTATAAGCTTTTCTTTATCTACTGAGAGTGTCATAGCTTCCTCATCAGGCTGAAGCTCTATTGAAACAGGGGTACTTTCACAGTCGGGTGGCACGCTTGTTGGATCTGAATCACTTAGGAAAGAGTCGCTAAGATCCACCAAGTCTCCATGTTTGCATGCCTGCGCACGTGTCACAGCACACACAGGAAACAAAGGAATAGAGTTTGGTGCGGCAAGATCAAAACCACTGGTGTCTGTAACTGGTGTTTCGACTACCTCAGGCAACGGAAAAACCTTGCAGCCAGCTAGATCGTTTCCAAGGATGATGTCAATGCCTGCAGCCGGTAACTGGGGTCACACACCAAGTTTAACTTCACCTGACACAAACTGAGACGAGAGCTGCACAAAGTGCAAAGGCACACGCATTACACACATTCTAACTCCCCACGCTAACACATCGGCACCGCAATAGGATTGAGCTGAGAACGGTAAGACACTCACGAATGAGCGACTGTTTTGCACCAGTGTCACGCAAAATACTGACAGGAACCCTCTTTTCTTCTCCCAATAATGAAACAAAACCTTCTGACACACAAGGCTTGAACTCTTTATCTACTTTATCACTTCGAATTACAGTCACACCTTCTAAGGCATGAAGTTTGGTCTGTAGAAGGTTTATTGGGGAAGGAGATTTACCCTTCCTGGACTGTTCCTTTCTTTTGAGAACGGGACAAGCAGCAATGAGGTATCCCTGCTCATGGCAATAATAACACTCTCTATTTTCAGTGGATGCGGTGGTGGTACGACGGGTGTTCTTTGGAGACCTGTTTTTGGGGCTAACTGAACCTGGTGTGTTGTGAACAGGAGGTGTAAACACACTTTTGTGTGTTAGCGCAAACTCATCAGCCTGTACAGCAGCAGCGACAAGGGTTGTAACCTTCTGTTCGTTTAAGTAGGTTATCACTTTTTCTGGGAGTTGACTTTTGAACTCTTCTAACAACACCAGCTCACGCAAGTCATCTAAGGTTTTTACTTTGTTCGATAAATGGTGTCACGCTACCAGAGTTTTCTTTTCTCTGGCAAACTCCACATAAGTCTGGGTGGCAGATTTTTTTCACATTCCTAAATTTTTGCCTATAAGCCTCTGGCACAAGCTCGTATGCACGCAGGACAGCAGCTTTCACAACGTCATAGTCCAAACTGTCCTCACGTGAAAGAGCTGTGCATACCTCTTGAGCTTTCCCCACCAGTTTGCACTGAAGTAAAAGAGACCATACATTCTTTGGCCAGTGTAGTGCACCTGCAATGCGCTCAAACACTGTGAAATAAGAGTCTACCTTAGTTTCTCTAAAAGCTGGGACTAATTTGATGTGCCTACTTACATCAAAGCTGTCTTCTGGCTTACGGGATGGTGCGGGGGTGGTGACTGCGGGGGTGGTGACTGCGGGGATGGTGACTGCGGGGATCACCGAGGTGTAGGAGGACTGGCAGATACAGTGGGTCCCCTCTCTATCTCCAGAGCCCTCACCCTTAAGTGCATGGCTTCCACCTCCAACTGCTGCTTTTTTTAACTCAACCTCCTTTATGCGCAGTGTTAACTGCAGCTCTTCCGCAGAAGGGCCAGTTTGAAGAGGGAGATTTTTCAGTGGGGCAGGAATACCAGCAACAGCTCCCAGCTGAACTCCTTCCGCAGGAGCTGGCTCACCAAACAACCCCCTTTCATGCAGTTTAACACACAGGAGCTCTTTCAGCTCTTTTTTTTCTTTGCATTCAATGGCACAGTCACATCAAAGAAATTGGCAATAAGAATGAGGTCATCCTTTTTACATCTGTTCAACTTTTCCTCAGTTGGACTTAAAGTGAAATCCTCCAATTTAAATTCCATACTAACACAACCCCCCCCCCCACACACACACACACACACACACACACACACAAGATAAAACTGCCAACCAGAAAAACAGAGCCAACAAAGGACACTGGTAACCTACCCGCGACAATGGCAACAAACAAAGAACGAACGAGCTCACGTTCCAAGTCAACCCGACGAGACAAAAAAAAAGGATGGACGAGCCCCCCAATTCATGTTACGTTCTTAGTCTCGGTGTGCATTGAACGCAAAAAGAAATTGGCCCCACTCACGCAACACCCAAGAAAGAACACAAACAGTAATATCTTTTAAAGTGCTAAGCAGCCATTTATTTGCTTCAGCAGTGAGCAATGCCAAAAATAACAAACAAAACTCCCTAATGGTCCCTATGCTTTCCTACACAAATGAAAACCAACCAAAAGACAATCCTCTGGTGGGAGGAATCACACATAAAACAAACACTGACAACATTGGATCATAACAGTGGCTAGTTATGTGTTTTGTTTTGTTTTGTTTTTACGCATATTGTTCATATTGTTTCCTGCCCTCCTTTTAACTGTTTCTTTTATTCTGTCTTATGCTATTGCTCTGACTGACTGTGAAGCACTTTGGTCAACTTTGTTTTGTTTATTATGTGCTACAGAAATAAATTTTGATTTGATTTGATTATGATGAATCTTTGCTATGTCCAGATGTTGCAGAGAGCATCCCTCATGACTGAGGGCCCTTGTTTGTGCGGTAACGGCTAGGTTTTTCAACAGGGCAATGCTACAGAACACAATGGCCGCAGGACAAGGGACTTCTTCCAGAAGAATAACATCATCTTTACACAGCCTGCACCTGGGGTCTTGCCTGGTATGATAGACCCCAGCCTCAATGAATCTTCTGCTCAGAGCTTGTTATTGTGCTGCCATGATTAGTGCCTCTGTGCTGTCTTTCAGTCCAGCTGAAATATAGGGATATATGTACTGACATATCTATGTGCCAAGCCCCAAGCGTGACAGAAGAAGGATTGTTGGGTGCGAGAGAAACTGACCTGAAAGATAGGATCATATCGAAGCTTGAAACCTGGATCCTCCTTAACCGAAGTACCCTCAGAAGATCTATTAGATGATTTGTGATGACATGTGAATGTTAGCTAGAAAGCACATTCGCACAAGCACAAAAAATGTGCACAAGCACAAAAAATGTGCTTGTGCGAATGGGTGTGAATGGGTGAATGCACAAGTTGTATGAAGCGCTATATAAGAACCAGTCCATTTATAAGAGTTAGACAGCACCAGGCCCTGACATGGTACACGCCTACTGGCTGAGGAAACTTGTGCAGACATAGAAGACAGCTACAAGTACCTGGGGATCCCACAGGCTAGAAAGCTGCAAGCACCACGTACCTGCAGAGGGTCAGGCAAGTCCTGAGGAGTCAGCTGAACGGTAAGAACAAGATCTGGGCTATCAACACCTACGCCCTGCCCGTGATCAGGTACTCTGCTGGGATAATAAGCTGGCCAAAGGAGGTGATAGAAGCCACTGACATCAAGACCAGGAAGCTCCTGACCAGGCATGGAGGGGTTTCACCCCAAGTCCAGCGTCCTGAGGCTGTATGCTAAGTGGAAGGAAGGAGGCTAGGGACTAGTGAGTGTCAGTACCACAGTCGAGGATAAGACAACGAACATCCACGAATACATTAGGAATATCCCAAACAACGGGTGCTCAGTGCTCAGGCAGCAGAAACCCAAGAAAGAGGAGGAACCATCATGGAAGGACAGGACCCTGCATGGTATGTACCACCAGCAGATAGAGGAAGGTGGCATCCATAAATCCTACCAGTGGTTGGATAAAGCTGGACTGAAAGACAGCACAGAGGCACTAATCACGGCAGCACAAGAACAAGCGCTAATTACAAGATTAGAGGGTGGAGTCTACAACACCAGGCAAGACCCCAGGTGCAGGCTGTGTAAAGATGCCCCTGAGACAATCCAGCACATAACAGCAGGGTGCAAGATGCCAGCAGGCAGAGCATACATGGAAAGCCATAACCAAGTGAAAAGAAACATCTGTGCCGAGTCCCGAGGTCCAAATGGGAGACGCGCACTAGGGTGGTGGAGAATGACCGAGCTAAGATCCTGTGGGACTTCCAGATACAGACGGACAAACTGGTGATGGCTAACCAACCGGACATAGTGGTAGACAAGCAGAAGAAGATGGCCGTAGTGATAAATGTAGCAATACCGAATGACAGCAACATCAGGAAGAAGGAACATAAGAAGCTTGAGAATTACTAAGAGCTCAGAGAAGAGCTAGAGAAGGTGTGGAGGGTGAAGGTAACAGTGGTCCCAGTGGTAATGGGAGTGAGTTTCAGCTGCATCCACAAAGGAAGTGATTCACAGCAACCCAACAACCAGATACCATAGAAAGACTGTGGGCTGATAGTAAATGCATTAGAGGGTTACTTGGGCAGCTGGGGGCTAGAATGTCCAATTGTTAACGAGCTCTGCTCAAAGAGATGTGCAATGAGGAAATCGCTACCAATGTGGACAAAGCTTTACTCATGAGCAGAGTAACAATATGGAATATGGATGGAATACATTTTATTTTATTTGACTTTGTATCGCTGATAAAAATGAGACATGCATCACTGAAGCAAGTGGAATAAAAGAAGATACTGTGGCTTTAGTGCTAAGACAAAAATAGATTTTGTCTAGTTTGTTCACTATGTATAAGTATTTCTTTCCCTTTTTCCACAGAGAGCACTGGGAGAGTTCCCAGAGAAGGAGCTCCAGCTGCAGCAGGTGGATATTCAGGGTCAGGGAGTTTTAAAGAAGACTTCTGAGGAGGGGCAGGTCCATATTCTTCGAGACATGAAGCGCCTAAAAGACTCTTGGTTGGTCCTGTACGAAATGAGTCTGAATCTGCACAGGTACAAGAAAAGCACACAGCAGTTCCTTTTTTCAGTCTAGCTTAGTGTGTGGTATTATCACAATACTGCTCCTAGCTTGTTTTCCTTTATCACTCTGGCCTTGTGTCTATACCAAAAGGACACATCTTAGCAGCACTAGCTGCTGCTTGAGTCCTTCATAGACACATTTTTTAATTATAAATGTGTTTCAACAAACCCATCCTATCAACCAGTTCCGCAAGGCTGTTTCCAGAAATGTCTCTAAACCCTCAGTTTACCTAAAAGAGTATTTATTTGTTTAGTAACTGATGGCACCAGTGTCTGTAGCTTTTGTTTCTCCGTCTTAGCTGGATGTAGATGTCTACTCAAATATTTGCTGCTTATTTTTTGTTGTGTTTTTTGTTTCTTAATGCTCTAAATGTTTTCAGTGTCTGATATTAGATTTAGTCTCTCTAAACTACGAAAGACCGTCCCTGCTGCACAAATTTTGGGAAAAGGATGGCAAACAGTTAGGTTTGGCTCACTCTGACAGATCTGTTTCCTAAATGTTGTTTTTTAATATATATAAAAACAACCAAGAAATCAGGTTTTGTATTTAAAGTAGGCACTGAGGTTTGACATGAAAGTTTCTGTCCCCTGGTACCACTGACGAGTTACGACATCATGAAACCTGGATTTCTTTGTCTTTCAGGTTGTTGAACAGTTCCAAAGAGCAGAGAGAGTCTGACTTTGCCAAGACGTCTGGCTCTATGCATGCACTTGGAGGAAAGTCGGAGGCAATGATAGGGGAGGAGGAGACATTAATGACTGGCCAGGAAGGGTGGAACCAGGGCCAAGGAGGTTACCACATGTTGGCTGAACCAGATGTTGAAAATCCTATTTCATCAAGTACAGTCAAGGGAAGTGCACTGACCTTCAAAACAGATGAAGTAGATTTCTCTGGCCATGAGCAGGGAGTCTCCAATGACAAGCCAATAGGAGGTAACAGCAGTGTCTTGGCAGAAGACGGAGAGGAAGCAGTATTATTTACACAGGCGAGCTATCCTCAGCCGCCAATGATTAGCTCTGGAGATGACAGCACAGAAGCAGGGGGATGCCTCATCTCAGGAGGAGGAGTGGGAGAGATCAGAAGACCCTCAGCCAAGAAAGCATCAGCAACACCAGTTCAATACTCAATGGTACTGTTGTGCAGGATTTTGTTATTTTCTACCAAGCTAACTTACAGCAACTTCCTGGATAAGTTACTCCGATATTGTTATGTTTTGTATGCTACTATAGTGCCCAAGTATCAGTAAATACAAGTGATCCATTTAATCTTAGATGCTCCATAACTGGCCCTGCGGCAGACTGGCAAACTGTCCAGGGGTGTACCCTGCCTCTCGGCCTAAGAAAGCTAGGATAGGCTCCAGCCCTCCACAACTCTGACAAGGATAAGCAGAGGATGGATGGATGGATGTTCCATAACTAAACCAAAACCATCAATGCAAACTGATCTAATACAAACAATAAACACACAACATCATTGACTTTTATAAACCAATTCCAAAAAGGGTTTACGTGTGAAACACATTATTCAGTCCTCCCACAATTGAAGCCACTAACTGGTTGTTTTGGGTTTGCCTCCTCTATCATGGGAAAGAAAATGCTTCTTGCTGAACCACCAGTACAATCATTGATACACCCAAAAATTTGGGCTGCTTTGTAAAATGTAAATAAAAACAGAAGTCAGTGATTTGCAGACCTCAGAAACCCATAGAAGACATATCAAACATCTGAAATAAGAAAGTGTACTAATTTTAAGAAAAGAACATTTTGAATTTGTTGCCCACAACACATCTCAAAGAAGTTGTGTGGCGTTCCTTTTTCTTTTGCCAATAGTCCGTATGCAACTGTTGAACTTGTGGGAGAGGAAAATTATCCCATTCTTGTCTCATAGAGGATTTTAGCTGCTCAGCAGTCCAGGGTCTTCCTCCTCATATTTTATATTTCATTGTGCGCCAAATGTTTTCTGTTGTCATAAGGTCATAGGTGCAGCTACTAAAAATCTCAGACAAGTTTGAATCTCATTGTCCTCAACCTTGAGGTCAGACGTCATGTTTTCTGAAGATCTTGTGAATTTGATAACTAGAATGCAGCGACGCAGAATTTTCAAACTGATACCATAGGTGTATCGACTAGGATGCTGAGGGGTAGCACTGGCGGTTGCCGGTATTTTTTGAGTTTCGTGTTGCTGTCCTCACATTCAAAATATGCTAATATTTTTAATAAACATTTGACATGTCTTCTATGTTCTAAGGTGAATAAAATATAGGTTTCTGAGATCTACAAATCACTGAATTGTTTCAATTTTTTTTACATTTACTCTAAGGCCCAATATGCTGGGCAACAAAGACGCAACTCCTGACGTCACACTCTCACTTATACACTTTAAAATACTTTGGTAACATACTTTCATACTCTGGAACACTAAAACTGAGAGACTTTTTGGCAATCTGAAAATGCATTTTCTACATATAAAATAAGTTCAAGTTTGTGTGTTAATATAAAATAGATTTTTAAAATTGTATTAAATCACTAATCTGGGTTTAGATGGTTTTCATTTTTCACTAGGTGTTTTAACTAAGGTGTTTTAGTGTGCATGTAAATGTTTCATTACTTGTTTGGGGTTTTCCAGGGGAGCCAAGGACACCATGAATCCAGGAGGAAGGAGTTTGATTCTTGGCTGTTCAAACAGAATGAACTCCTCTCTGAGATTCTCAGCTCCAAAGAAGCAGCACACAGCGCCAAAGATGTCAGACTCAAGCAGGATACACTCAAGGTGAGCTTGTGAATGTGCAAACAGTCAGGACGTTTTTGTTGCAGAAAGATGCCAGGACAGGTGGTGGTCACCGGTTAGGCTGGTTTTAGCTCAGGCTACCCAAATTGAGGTCTTGCCCATTAAGAAGTTAAGGAAAATATTTTATGTGTGTTCAGCACTTTAAAAACATGTTCAAGCGTAAAATAAAATTGTCTATACTCTGTCACCATGGAAACCTCTTAAATAGGAGGGCGAAACTACGCTCTACACAGCCTCGTGTTAAATGAAGCACTGAAGCAAAAAAACTGATGAATTAATCGATGAATCCTTGTAGCCATAATTGTGATATTTTTGTTTAAGAAAAAAATGATTTCTCTTATATCCATCTGAGATTTGCCCTAATTTGCATAATGTCTGCCTGGCTGCAATTGTTTATTGTTATATGCTTGTTTATTGTTATGGTGGGACTGTTAAGACACTGATTTGCAATTAACATTTTGACAAAAAGCTGGCAGTTATAGGTCTAAAATGGTAACATACATGTGTTTATACCTTTTACAACGTAGCCCATGAATCACAGACTATAATTTTACTGGTGTGATGTTGGAAAAGGTAGCACAGACTGTTTGAGCTTCAGAACAAAATCTCTTTCTGATGCAGCATATCTAGCTAGACGGAGGATTTTGTCAACAAGAGAGAATGAAGCTGTTGGAAGGAGAACAGCAGGGCTTCATATCTAAATAATCTAGTATAATAAACTCTCTGCAGACTGTAGATGTGTTGGTATCAGAAAACACATCTACAGTGGATTTTTCTGAATAACCAGTTCATTATTTATTGATTGTTTTTTATATTATTGTGACTATATTTTTGATACTTTGATTATTTGTTTTGAGAGATGGTATCTCTGAAACTGTGCTATAACACAGTGTTATTACACACACTATGTTGCAAATGTTGTTGTCACAGACCAACTCGCAGTAGACTCATAGTGTTCATATTTTTCAGATGTCACAATTCTATTCAGATTTGTGGTGCTGTGTCCACATTCTTCACATGCTTCATTCAGTCAATATTGATTTTGCTGAAATTACCGTCATGTCTCCTGGTGATTGTCACAGCTGTATCACAGTAATGAGGCCCATTCAGAAACTTGCAAAAACTAGCAATCTAGTAATCTTAATAAAAATTGGTCAGTGCAGAATGTTAACTTTAGTGAAATGTTTTGCATTTTGAAAACATTCGGTCTGGATATTTGAATTTCTGGATATTGTTTGTGTCAGTGCAGTCGGCATCAGCAGTAAATAAACCTGTTAAGATGTGCATAACCTACTACACATGTCTGTTGTAAGAAGGCTTTCACAGGCGGAAGTGGTGAAAAGCTGGATAAGCATTTACAGTCCACCGCACAAACAATTCAGTGACAATCACGGTAAAGTTAACAATGAAGAAATTAGAGACATAGCTGAAAATTTTTAAATAAAGGTTAAAACCACTGCAGGTTACAGTTCATGCAGCAGCGTCCTGCTTTAAGTACACAAGAAAATCCTGTCTGAAATGTTACTAAAGATAAAGAGCGTGACTGGAAAACTGTGCATACAGAGTAGCTCAGTCCAGAGCAATGTACATGTGTACAGTCCCTGCCAACATGTTTTTGGGCAAAATCCAAATCTGCCTTCAGTCCTCAGTGACAGACCTCCAGCTTTAAAAACTGATGTGAGTACATGGATAGCCCAGCACACTGCAACTTCAGAATCAGAATCAGACAGACTTTATTAATCCCAGAGGGAAACTGAGTTGTCATAGCAACAAACGTCAAGCACTCATATAAAATGAAATGTAGAACCAGATATTGATAGATAAGTATTAAGAAGATTATCGAGATAGAGGTATAAATATAAATATACTTACAAATATAAAAGGACACGTATGTATGCAAATATATGTTGCGGTCTACAAAAGCGACAGGATGCATTGAGGTGTGATTCATTCTGTTCCACATGTGTGGATCTGACCCAAGTGGATGAATTCAGCAGTCCGATAGCAGCGGGAAGGAATGACCTCCTGTAGAGTTCCCTCAGGCAGCCAGGTTGAGGGAACCTGTTGCTGAAACTGCTCTTCAGATTGTCCAGTGTGTTATTATAATTTTATATTTCTTGCGCACCAGCGGGACTAACTCTGTATCTCCGCTCTGTACGCTGTCTCATCTCCATCAGAGATGACCCACCCACGGTGGTGTCATCGTTGGTGTACAGTAGGAGGCAGAGAATACAGCCCTGCAGGGATCCGGTACCTTGTGACAGTGCAGGGAAAGGTAGGGGCCAAGTCTGAGTGATTGAGGCTGATTGGTTATTATGGTAAATAATGTTGTCATTACAAAAAAAAGTTTTGTTTTGTAATGACTGCACATTATGCAGACTGAAACTGATATTAAAGGAGAGGGAGGTGCTACATTAGGCTGACGATGAATATCGCTTAGAACTATATCATTAAATCTGAGGGTGTTAAAGCCTGTTATTTATTGCTGGTATATTAGCTATCAGTCAGTTATTACTAGAGCCGGTTGTCAAGGGGGTCATATTTCACTTATTAAGGTTCCAGTTGTTTCTCTTGAGAAGGTCTCATGGGTACAACACCGTACCCATGTGTAGCTCAGATGTTTTCCAGCCAGTGTTTGAAAATACAAAGAAGAGCCTTTCACATCAATGTTATTGTTTGTGTCAACACTCTTTTATGTCTGCATAGACATATCATAGTGTGTAAGGCTGTAATAAGGGACCTGATATATAAATGCATGAGTAGATTAGACCATGTAGAAAACAGTATAAGCCATGTCACAAGAAAAACATGGAGTAACCATACTAGTTTCCTGCATCAGGGTGAATACCAGTCCTCCCATATTCTTTATCCATGCAAGAGTCAGAATCTTTCCAGCATGTTTTCAAACTACATGACAAATGTTTCAAAGTACTGCACTCTCTGATACTGTGGGAAAGAGTTCCACATGTCAGCAACAGTTTTGCCTGAAGACCCACATTTACCATAACAATGAAGCTCTAACAGAACCTCTGGTTAACCTTGAGCCAGAACTCATTGTTTTTTGCTGTGGTTTTAGAACTTTGTATAATCTTGCATAACAATTGTTCATGTGTCAAAGTGATTATTTTGCATAGTGATTGTAGTCAGATTTTTTTTAATGATCAGCCTGCAGAGCAAGTTAAAAGACACTGTTATACTGACCTCTTGTGGTTAAAATTTGAGTTTTGTTGTTCTAAATCTTGCATTTCGCCTCAGAAGTAGCAATCCAAACACCAGGAAAAGCCTGTACTGTTTATTTTATTAAAACTAGTTCTGTGAGTCAAATCTGTGTCCTGTTGCAGTCTCTGAGAGCTGACCTGTCCTGGGGTCAGAAGCAGTTTCAGCTGTTGATCCAGGATAGCCAGAGCAGTGAGGCTGGTACTGGACCAAAAGAAGAGGCCGGCCTGGAGGACCTCCGCTACCGCTGGATGCTTTACAAGTCTAAGCTCAAGGATGTCGGAGATGTGAGGAACAGGATCAGTGCCAAGGTGAGAGGACAGCTGACTTCTGAACATTATAGAGACAAAACTAGCAGGAAACTCTTTTTCTTGGCTTCTGCTGTAAGAATGAAAAAACATTTGTATGTTTGTGTTTTCCCTGTGATGGAATCTATTTTAATGTGGATCTTATGGTAGTTGACTGTGCATGCATCCATCCATCCATTTTGTAAACAAAAACAGAGTATATTTCATATAACAGGAGAAAGGTGAGGTAAAAAGTATAAGGCTGGTTTCTGCACACATACAGCAGGTATCCGGAGCCCAAATGTAGTTGTTTGATTTTAAACAATCTATTATTGCTGTTCTTTGCTAGTCTCACATTTATTGCTGTCTTTATGATGGTTTCTTAACTTATGTGACATACAAGAGATTTGTCCCCTTACTTTTTCACTGGACTGTGTAATGATGTTAAAATTATGCATTTTAACAACGTTCTCTAGGTATTGAGACACGGCTGTTTATATAAAAACATTTATATAAATAAAAAAATATAATCCTAAAGGACACAGCGCACAGTCTGGTAAAACACTGTAAAATAACGGGCAGGTTTTTTTTTCTCTGCAGAGAGTCCCAGCCACACAGGAGGATGCAGCCATTGCAGCACCAGCTCGAAAGGTAAGAGCAGAGTTCAGATATGTTCAAATGACAACTACAAGCATACTCGGTCAAAAAATATTTCTTTCACTTTAGTTACAGAGTTGGTTGAAGTCTTGGAAGATTAAAATATCACAGTCTGTGGGCTACCTACTCCAGCTTGTACATGTAAATTGTTCTAAATAGATTTAACAACTGATTAAAATGAAAAATGTGATTATGAAGATTTGTTACTAAATCAAGAAAACATTTTTGTGCTGAAATCAAGTAACTGTTAAGGCTGGGGTAAAAAAAACAGTTCAGGTGAGCGCATCATGTGATATATTACTTGGTCACAAAAAGTTAACTATCTTGATCTTGAATTTAGTTTGTTTTAGTTTGTTTTTCTAACATAAATCATTTCAAAAATGTTGTGAATATATGAAATATTTCAGGGATGTTTTTATTTTTGGCTTAGAGGTCATAGAAATCAGAAATGCCATTGTTAGAATATACTGTATGGAGAGTACTGTGCAAAGCTTTTGAGTAACCCACTTTTGTTTATATTTTGCAAGGATATTCATTAAAATATACATGAAAAAAAAAGCATATGTGGCAATATAAATGACCACCTTTATTCATCAACAAAGCCTGGATTCTCTTGGACAGCTACAATTTAAAAGAAAATTCAAGAAAACTTATTTTATTGTGCACAAACTTCCTGCAAAGGTGGAGATTTTCTCTGAGACTGGTAGAACTTAATTTTTCATTTAGGCTGTTTTGTTTTCTGGTTTGTTACTTGTTTAGGTTTCTTTTTGAATTATGATAATGGCCTATATTCTTTTCCGTTTAGTTGCAACTTAATATTTTTATTTGTTATAATTATTTAAAATTGTATATTGTGCAAAAGTCCATCCATCCATCCATCTATCCTTCTCCTTCTGCCTATCTGGACTGGGTCGTGGGAGCAGCACCCTAAGCAGAGAAGCCGAGGCCAGCGTGAGATATAATCTGTCCAGTGTGTCCTGGGTCTGCCCGGGGCCTCCTCCCAGTGGGACATGCCCAGAACGCCTCACCAGGAAGCGTCCTTTTCAGATGCCCGAACCATCTCTACTGTGATCTACCTCTCAATCTCCTGCTGCCTCACTTGTAAACAAAAACGGGGTATACTTAAATTCCTCTACTTTGGGCAGCAACTCGTCTCTGACCCGGAGTGGGCACTCCACCCTATTCTGGCTGAGGATCATGGCCTCAGACTTGCTGATTCACATTTCTGCCGCTTCACACTCAACGGGGAACCACTCCAGTGCGAGCTGGAGGTCACGACCCGATGAAGCCAACAGAACCACATCATCTGTGGAAAGCAGAGATGAAATTCTTAGACAATCCAAGATCATCCAGTTTTCATGACCATTGATTAATGATCATTGATTAGTGGTCAGTGGCCACTGATCAATAGAATAGACTAGAATAGAATAGCCCTTTATTGTCATTGTACATGTATAACGAAATTGTGGGTGCCCCAAACCAGCTCTGTTGGAATAAAATAAATAGTAGACAGCTGGAATAAATAGCAAATAGTAGAAATATATACAATCAAGAGGGATATATACAAAACAGAGAGAGAAGCACACATTAGAGAAAAGTTGCAAAGTGCTTGGAAGTAGTGCAAAGAACAGACTTAGTCTATGTGTGAGCAGCCAGAGTGATGGGGGTTACTCTTAACCATGGCTCAGATTTGTGAGGTGAATAGGCAGGGGTGGGGAGTCAGGGGATAGTGTTTAGTAACAGCCAAATAGCCCAGGGGAAGAAGCCGTTTGTGAGTCTAGAGGTGTGGGACCTGATTGACGTGAGGTGCCAACCAGAGGGCAGCAGGTCAAACAGGTGGTGGGCAGGATGAAAGATGTCAACTGTAATAGCCCTGGCTTTCCTGAGACAGGAGAATCATACAATGGCCTCCAGGGGTCAGCAGAGGGCAGTCTATGATTTTTTTTTTGGGGGGGGGGGGGGGGGGGGGGGGCACTGTTATTTACCCTCTACACAGCCTTTGTGTTGTTAGTTATGGCCTCTGTGTACGAAACACCCAGAGAGTAGGAGAAAACGCTCTCTACTGAGGATCGATAGAAGGCCAGCAGCAGCTTCTGGTCTAGGTTATTCTTCATCGTGACATGGAGGAAGTGCAGCTGCTGCTGGGCCTTTTTTACCAGGGCGTTGTTGTTGTGGGTCCAGGTGAGATTGGTGGAGTTGTGGGTGCCCAGAAACCTGATGGTGGAGACAAATTCCACTCATTTTCCATTTATAATGAGAGTGGAGTGGACCTGTTTTTACCTTCTGAAGTCCATTGTGAGTTCTTTTGTGTTGAGGACATTCAGCTTCAGGTTATTTTCTGAGCACCAGCAGGACAAGGTCTCTTCATCTGCTCCGTACCCTATCTCATCTCCATGAGAGATGAGCCCAACCACAGTGGTCATCAGCATATTTGATGATATGACATTGGTTGGGTGGGTTGGTGTACAGTCATATGTGTACAGGGCATACAGTAGGAGTCTGAGAACGCAGCCCCGAGCATGAGTCAGGGAGAAGTAGAACAGCCTGGTGAGGACCCCTGCCATTTGGTCCGTGCAGGCTTTAACCACAGCTCCTGGGATGCTGTCAGGGCCAGCAGCTCTCCTGGGGTTCACTGCTCTCAGTCACCTCCTGACCTCATGCTTCTGGAGGGAGACGGGGGAGGTGGGGGGCAAGGGGAGTGGGGGTTGGGTGGTCTCAAATCAAGCAAAGAAGCTGTTGAGCTCCTGTGCAAGTTTGAGGCCCCTGTCGGGGGTTGGAGGGGGTCTGCTCTTTATAGTTGGTGAGGGCTTGGCATTCAGGCCAAAGAGTTCAATGTTTGTTTCATCAGACCAGAGAATTTTGTTTCTCTTGCTTTGAGAGTCCTGACAAATAGGCTGTCATATGTCTTTTACTGGGGAGTGGCTTAGTACTGGCAACCATACAGTCCTGATTGGTGGAGTGCTACAACATTGTAAAGAAGAGTGGACCAAAGAAACATCCAAATATCTTTTTTAACAGTAATAGCCACAAATTGGAAAAGCCTTTCAGACAGCTGCAATGCTATTACATTTAATCAGTTGCAGTTATTGTCCTGAAGGAGCTGCTATTATTCGAGGGGTTTTTTTTCCAGAAAGTTGAAAAAATGGTAACTAGTGACCATAATCTATACACTATTTTTCCATTGACAAATATTTCATTGAGTAAAAACCATAAAATGTGAATCTAAACACAACACAATGATGCCCGACACAAAACCATTGTGGCTCATTAGGCATTGTGCATATTCTCATAATCATCATCATTATCAAAGACTTAATTCCAGTTCATTAATGCATTTTCTATCAATTTGTCCCTCAGCCACCTGTATTAATTGTTATTTGTAAAGTACACAGAAATCTGACGTGAGGAAGTACAACAATGGTGTATTTTGGGAAGTTTTATTTGTACTACACACCAATACAAAGCATCTTAAATATTTTTCTGCCTTTTTCCTGGTATTACACTGTGTAGACCTCAGTTTTGTTGTTTTTACATTGCCACCAGTGAGGCTGGTGATACAGTGTTCAGAAGGTGAAAGATGGATGTAGGCGGTAAACATGATTCACAGAATAACAAGTCTGAGAAAAAAGAGGCAGAGGCCTGAGCTGACTCATTTTGCTCTGGTATGTGATGTTTCTGACTGTGTGACTGAGCTGTCTTCTGCTTTCTGCTTGCAATGGTGCAGGTTTCCTTGTTGAACAGGTTTTCTCTTTTTAAGAGCTGATGAATGATCACAGAACCATATCATTGTTGTCATTCACGTTATAGATACTAATAAAAACACTGTAGAGATGAATAAAACATGGTTTTGATTGCTGTGATATCAACTTCTCTTTGGTAGACTGGTTTTGTTTTATTGTTTTTGTTTATTTTTAACCAGGCATGATGACTGATGGTGCAGTGTTGTTATCAAGTATTGCTAACAGCCTTGGGTAGCTTGGTTAGCAAGCAGTATTCATGAACTGCAAATGTGCTACCTAACAAAGTTAAAAACAAAAAATATTAGAATTTCACCAAAATTTAAGGGTAGACTTGGACATGCTATTGCTCCATTACAGAGGCACCAGCAATGCAATTATGGGACATTGCTATTAGCAACTAGCTACAACTGCTTTTTTCAGTCAAAGTAACCCAACTTTAAACTCTGAGAGTTCCAAATGGATTAATTATGAAGACGGGATATATTCATTATACATAATTTGGAATATAGTCCTTTTTTACCAGAGAATCGATGTTGTGGGTCCAGGTAAGATTGGCGAAGATGTGCGTGCCCAGAAACCTTAAAGTGGAGACAAATTACACTCGTTCTCTATAATGAGAGGAGAGTGAACCTGTTTATACCTCATGAATTCCATTGTGAGTTCTTTTGTTCTTAAGCTCTGAGAGTTCCAAATGGATTAATTATGAATAGGCCAGAAGCATTATTTGTGCTGGGCTGCAAGCACACTTTTTAGTGCTGTATAGTTGGTCATTTTAACATGTATCAATGGGGATTCATTTGTTTGATTAACTATGTGTTCCAGTAACCCTGTATTACTTCTTTATCAGCAGAAACCTGGACTGCTGCAGCGGGTTTGTCGGTTGGCTCTTCCTCTGTGGCTCCTCTTCCTCGCTCTGCTGCTCCTGGCCTTCTTGCTGCCCCTCATGGATGAAGGCAATAGCTGCTCTCTCTCTAACAACTTTGCCCGATCCTTCAACATCATGCTCCGCTACGAAGGACCTCCACCCACATAGGAGATCTCCTGTGACAACAGAAGACAACAGAAAACTCTATGATGGGCTGTGGATTATGTAGGAAATGTTGACTTGATTACCTAAGACCCGGCATTCCCCTGTGATTGAAGATCATGTGTAACTGTACTAGACCACAGAGCTGGTCTACCCAAACTTCAGATCAGTCTAAAGTCTGCAGTGCATATCTCTCTGTGACAGATCTAGTCTAAAAGAATAGTGCAACCTAGAGCATCGTGTGTATGCAAACAACATTTTGCATTCTGCACTGCATGGTTAAATGTCTTCTAAGGTTTTTTCACTATATGAAACCATGATCTCTTAACCATGTGTAAAACTGCCCATTACCATTAGAAGTATTAATTGGCACAGCAGTCATTCTTAATCTTATCATTTACAGATGTGAAGTGTCTATGAAGACAGGATGACAGAAAGCTTAACATCTGTAAAATACATCCTGCATAGCCCTGACATGCTTTTGAGTTTGAGCTTGGGACTTTTAGATTAGTTCGATTCTTTTATTTTTTTTATTTTTTCATTTAGTATCATTTTTACCAGACTCACATAAATCTAATTTTCTTACTTTGAAAATTTGAGGAGACGTGGATCAGTGCTTGTTTACCATTTGATTGGAGACTGATTATCAGCTGACTGGAATTGTTTTAGTTTGACCATTTAAATCCACCAAAGAGAGATTTAGAAATTAAAACATGATAAGCCAAAGTCACAGTTCATACATAGAATTGTTGAACAAGAAGGCTGAAACCAAAGACTATAGCCGCAGTGCTAGACACGGTACTTTGGCGTTTATACATTTTAAATGACAAATATCTTACCATATTTCCTCAAATAAACCCTTGTCGCAATTTAAAAGCTTTATTTATAATGGTTGCCAAAGGTAGAGTCAACAGGAATATTAAAGGCTCAAAGTAGAGCCTTTATAGTTTAAAAAAAATGCCCTGTAAACAAATTTGAGGTTTGTCCACTGAAGCTCCAGGACATTTAACATCACTTAGAACATTTTTATTATATTTGCAGACAGTCTGGGTTTTTCTGGGTTTTTTTGTTTCAATATGCTTACTGTTTGCTTGTGTTTTGAAGTTGTGACATCATCAGTGCAGCTGACTACAGTTCCTGTGTCGATCGTCATGCTGATGCTCTGCTTATCTACGTAAAGAGTAAAGGAGAAACTCCTGGTGACTCTCTGATACCTGTCATGGCCACTTTTCACAGTAATGCATTCCCTTAATTTGTCATAAAAGCAGAATAGCTAAATGTGGTCACTGTTGAAGTAAATACAATAGTTTGGATTAGACCGCCCTTGTATTCTGACTTCTGGGGAGGAACATGGACTCTTTAATACTGTCTTAAAAAGTCTCCAGGCTATGCTATGCTTATCTAGTTCCATTTGTCTTATCTGTTTCTTAGGACAGCATCTGAAATAACTGAGAATGAGAGGTAGCAGGCCATTGCAGTTGATCAAAGAAGTGGGCCTTGCTTGTAATAAAGAACAAAAGAATCTATAGCTCAGTGCACTGATGATGTCAGAATAGAGTAAAATGTGCCAAAGGGTGGATGGGTATTCCTGTTGCCGGCCAAGTGTTCATGTTTAATGATGTATCAAGCTGGAAATCACTTCTCTCCTGATTTAGATTTTTATGTAATTTCTCAGAATTTATTTACATTTATCAAGTGGCAAGCACTGCTGAAGTGTGTAAAGTGTACATTCTAGTCCAACTTTTAACATATTTGACATTTCTAAAAAAATAAATGGTGAAACCTGACTAAACAGTAAAACTGTATATATACCCCTCTGACTTCAATAGAAAAGTCTTGATCTTAGTTCATGATTTGTTACTTTATGTACTATCATATCAAGGTTACAACAAGAACCTGGTTACAATATGAGGCTCGCCGTGTGTACAGAGTCATCTAGTGTTTATAACATGTTTTTGGTTATGAAACCTGAAAAAAAAAATGTGGGCCACATGCCACAAAAGCCTACTTTTTCTGGTATGCTATGAACCCAGTGTCACGCCTGACAATGTCAAGTTTGAACTTTCACTGTGGTTCACACTGGTTTATCAGTGGTGATTAAACAAAAGCAATGGACATCAGAGTTTTTTATTTGTTTTTTTTTTCTTCTGTCACTTATTTGAGTGATCAACAATATATTTGCTTCATGTAGCAGCTTTACACAAAAATTAAAAAAATATGTACTACATAAAAGTAAAGGCATCCAGTTACAAAGCCTTAAAAATTGGATTGGCTGTACTTGGTACCACACATACAGTATACGAGTTACATAGTAACACAACGCATACGTGTTTCTATCATGTGTGTTGCATTGTATGCTGAATCAAGAATAACTTGTGTGGTATTGCTCCTTGCTGCACTGTTCTACTCAGTCCTATGATATGTATGCATGTATCCCTTTAGAAAAGCCTATGCAATGCCTGTCTCAAATCCCATAATCCAACCATATGCATTTATTAATAATTTATGCAACATGTCCAATGACTTGCATCTCTTGAGCACAGCTGGTCTTTCAGCAACACAGAGAGGGTAGAATATATGTTATGCAAACTTTCCTCAGATGGATGTATTCATTATGAAGATGCAGGTAAACTCTGACATGTAGGATTTACATATTGTTACATTATAGAATAGAGAAGGAAGAAGTGCTTCATATTATTCGACAGTGCTTGTATTTAACCGTTTTTTTATTCTGTTATTAAATATTTTGTGAGGAATCATTGTGTGGTTTGTTTGGGGTTTTTTTGGTTTGGTTTTTTTGTATTGGGTTGAATATTTGATTAATGCTACCAACAAAGTGCCTGTATTTTTCCATTGACGTGAACATAAGAGGATTAGATAATTAAATTCAGTTTTATTTATACAGTGCCAAATCACAACAACAGTTGCATCAAGGCGTATTGTAAGGTAGAGCCTACATAAGAGATATACAGAGAAAAACCCAACAATCATATGACCCCCTATGAGCAAGCACTTTAGAGTGGGAAGGAAAAATTCCCTTTTGACAGGGAAAAACCTCCAGCAGATCCAGGCTCAGGGAGGGGCGGCCAACTGCTGCGACCGGTTGGGGTGAGAAGGAAGACGGGATGTCGCAGGGGTGTGGTCTCTGGCTTCGCTGCAGTGAAGGGATGGTGCCATGGAGGTGAATAGCCAGGTGGAAGTAATCACACTGAAGGGGAACGGATGCGTGCTGGCAATGGTGGTCCTAGAACAGTTTGTGGATGGCCTGCCCAGGGAGACAGCGCGCTGGCTCCATTGCCACAGACCGGTGAGCTTGGAAGCCGCGGTTACCCTTGCGAAGGATCACCTGGCTGCCTGGCCAGAGGGAGTGGTGAGCCGTAACCAGCCGGCCGGCAGACCACCACCTGTGCCAGCACTGAGGAGGAAGCCTCCTGGGCCTGCCCCTGCAGAGCGTACACTAATCCATTTATCTCCACTCTTCTTCCCCAGGGCCCTGAGGTGACAAATTGTTCAGAAAGAATTGATTGAAATGCTGAAAATGGGAGTTACAGAAGAGTTGCACAGTGCTTGCTGTAGCCCCATAGTTTTAGTTATGAAGAAAGATGGGTCTCAATGGTTCTGTGTCGACTACCTCAAGTTAAATGAAGTGTCACGGTTTTATGCCTACCCCATGCTCCAGATGGACGAGCTCCTGGACTGGTTAGGCACAGCTTAATTTTTCACTGCACTGGATTTAACCAATGGTTACTGGCAGATTCCCTTGTCTGCAGAGTCCAAGGAAAAGACAGCCTTCTCCACTTCGTACGGGTTGAAGTGTGACCATTTGTCACACTTCGGCTTGTTCGGAGCCCCAGCCACTTTCCAGCGCCTCATGAGGTGCTGCAGCCACACGCTGCATATGTGGCCACTAGGGGTGCAACAATACTCGTATTGATATTGAACCGTTCGATACAGTGCTTTCGGTTCGGTACGCATATGTATCGAACAATACAAAATTTTTAATTTATTTTATCAACTTTTCTTCTGACGATGCTGTCTGTGTTGAGAGCTCAGTGGATCTGCGTTCGACTTATCCGCCTAGGCTGCACTGTCGAGCGCAGATCCACTGAGCGCGGCGCAAGCTAGCGAGACAGAAGTTAAGCTGTTGCAACATGGCAAATTGAACTTCCCCCACCCTCATTCAGATCTGGCATTTGGAACTATTTTGGTCTTCATGTGAAGTATGACCCTGAAGGTAAGTGCGTCATGGACAAAAGTAAAACAGTATGTTGGATGTGCCACACAACGCTCAATTGGTGGGAACTAGTGCGTTAGCGCAGTTTGCTCGTTAACGTGTTGACGCCATCCAGCCCCACACACGGGGCGATCCGCGGTAGCTCGTTAACGGAGATTTGCCGTGTTGTGGCGTTAACGTCATTTCAACGAGATTAACACTGACAGCTCTAGTGGGAACACAACGAATATGACTGCACATTTACTCCGACATCATCCTAGTGCAAAGACAAGTGGAAGCAGACAAAAACAACAACCACGCATGCTACAAACTTTACCCGAGTCATTTAGACAGCCGTTAGCACATGATTCTCCTTATGGGGACCTGATATGTTTAATATGCTGCTGCTTTATTTTGGAAAGAGCCATTTCTCTGTAATAAACTCTCTTTTTCCAAAGATGAGGGATTTCTCCATCAGATAGATTTATTTTTTTTATTACTTTGTTGTTTCAGCAACATTAAATTTAAAAACTGTACTTTTGAGTTAAAATATCTATTTATATCTATTTGTGTTTTCTGGTATTCCAGAATCTCCCGGAGAGGACGCGGAGGCAACGGTGAAAAGCTTCATTAAAATCCACCTGAAGCTGCCGGAGGACACCGTAAAGAACATCGACTTCGATAGAGTGCATCGCTTGGGGGGCGTGAGGTCGCGGACCGGGAGACCACGTCCTATTGTGGCCAAATTCGGCCAATTCAAACAGAAGGAGCAGGTGAAGAGTCACGGCAGGGAGCTGAAAGGAACAGACTTCAGCGTGAACGACCAGTTCCCCAAAGAGATCCTGGAACGACGCAAGGTCCTGTTTCCAGTTCGACGTAACTTCATCCAGAGAGGCTCCCGTGCTGTCATCGCCGTGGACCGGCTCTACGTGGACGGACAGCTCTACCGCGACCCCGGCACCACTCCGTGGTTATATTGACTGCACTCCAGATAAGAACCCGCTACACTCTTTTCTTATTCACTCACACGCTCTCCTTTGACATGTGTTTAACCTAGTAATATCGGTATGATGTCATAGCAGATATAACACCGTCACCCTCCGTCATTGCTTTAATTGGAATGTTTCCGTTTCTTTTCTTTTTTTTGTTGTCGCTCACAGTTAATGTGGTTTCTTTCTTTCTCTTTTCTTCCACTGCTGTGATCACCTACTTCCCCACTCACCTACAAACAACACCCTCTATTTCTGCATATTCACACACCACGATCACGCAAACACATGCGCTCAACGGCAGCACATTTACAACAGCCTCACAGCGCGCACAGACTTACAGGACACATAAGCAAGCCATGCCTGTTCATATTAGTGAATATTCACACACATAGTCAGACTTATGGAGCCTCTCACCACACTTTTTTTTCTCTTTTTATTTACAAACAAGTGATGTTTCCACATTCTCTTCACCTGTCTAAAGGAAACACCCAGCGTACATCATTAGACATACACACAAAATTATGGGCACACTGAGGTTTGTCACATGGAATGTAAATGGAGCTGGCACCAGAGGAAAGAGGTTAAAGATATTTAACCAGCTTAAAAAACTACAGGCAGATGTTGTTTTATTACAAGAAACTCACAGACCTGTCACAGGTTTAAATGAACTTAAAACACCTGAGTTTCCTACTGTGTTTGCAGCCTGTTATAATTCTAGACAAAGGGGAGTAGCAATTTTAATACATAAAAATGTTAATTTTACAGTACTCGATACAGTTATAGATCCAGAGGGTAGATTTCTAATTATTAAACTATCAATATTGAACAAAAAGCTATGTATTGTAAGTATATACGGTCCAAATGTTGATGATCCCTCATTCTTCCACGGTTTTTTTAGTGCACTCTCTGAACACCTTGATGGCACACTTATTCTTGGAGGCGACCTCAACCTTGGACTAAATGAAGAAATGGATAGGCTCAACACAACAGGAACTCAGCGTAATTGGCAGTCCACAAATATAATCAAACAGTATATGAGCGACTATGGCCTTTGCGATGCATGGTGCTCCCTTCACCCCACCAGTAAGGAATATTCTTTCTTCTCACATGTTCATCACTCCTACTCTCGTCTGGATTATTTTTTGGTCAACAGCTCACTGCTGAGTGACATTTCAGACACTGAGATTCACCCTATAGCTGTCAGCGATCATGCTCCTGTATCTTTAACACTAATGCACAAGAATAATACTACACCAAGTAAAAACTGGAGATTTAACACATCACTGCTCAAAGATGAAGACTTTATTAAATATTTTAAAAAAGAATGGACTTCATATTTAGACTTTAATGACACTCCCGGAACATCTGCTTCTGTTCTATGGGAAGCAGGGAAAGCTGTGATGAGAGGTAAAATAATTTCTTTCTCATCACATAAAAAGAAAGAAGAAAACAAAAATATTCAGGAATTAGAAAAAAACATCAAATCCTTAGAAGAAGCCTACGCGTCCGACCAAGATCAAGAAATTATGAACAAAATATGCAAAACAAAACTAGAATTAAATGAAATTATTAATAAAAAAAACAGAATTCCTAGTACAAAGACTTCGCTTGCAGAATTTTGAACACAGTAACAAATCCGGTCAATTTCTAGCTAACCAGTTAAAAATAAATAAAGAAAAAACAACTATATGTGCTGTTAAAGATTTATCTGGAAACACAATATATGACCCTGGAAGAATAAACAACATTTTTAGGGATTTCTATGAAACTTTATACTCACCACAAATAAACCCGTCTAATAATGAAATTGATCAGTTTCTTGACAACGTAACTCTTCCAAAATTACTAGACAGTCAAGCAATGGCACTGGATTCGCCACTGATGCTAGGTGAACTCCAGGAAGCCCTGACAAGTATGCCCTATTGGGCCTTATTATTATAAGGCTCCAGGTCCAGACGGCTTTCCTGCAGAATTCTACAAAGAATTCTGGACAATTTTGGCACCAGTATTCCACGGAATGTTGCAGGAAATCAAGGAAAATGGCAGACTACCACCAAATATGAATTCTGCCAACATTAGTCTCCTACTAAAACCAGGCAAGGACCCTTTATTTCCCTCAAGCTATCGTCCAATATCTCTTATAAATGTAGACCTCAAAATAATCTGCAAAGCTCTCTCAAAAAGATTAGAGAAAATAACCCCCCTCTTAATTCATCCTGACCAAACTGGTTTCATAAAAGGTAGGCACTCATCAACAAACACTCGTAGATTACTTAATTTAATAGACTACTCATGCAGTAAAAACATTGAAACCATAATATTATCTCTAGATGCAGAAAAAGCGTTTGACAGAGTTAACTGGAAATTTTTATTTGCAACTTTACACAAATTTGGTTTTGGAAACTCTTTCATAAACTGGATAAGAATATTATACAATTCCCCAACAGCTTGTATCAGGACAAATGACCAGACATCCTCCAGCTTCTGTCTCCTGAGGGGCACCAGACAGGGATGCCCACTCTCCCCTTCACTTTTTGCAATTTTTATCGAACCACTAGCGGCAGCATTTAGACAGGATACAACAATTAAGGGCATAAAATGTAAGAACGTAGAACATAAAATCAGTCTCTATGCGGATGATGTGTTACTTTTTCTGCAAAACTCACAAACCAACCTTTCTGAGGTAATTACTCTAATAAACTGGTTTTCAAGAGTTTCAGATTATTCAATTAACTGGCCAAAATCTACAGTTCTTCCCATTAACTGCTCCTTCCATAATTCTTCTTCTGCCCCACTACAATCTGGAAATATTAAATATTTAGGTATTAATGTTTCTCCTAAGCTTTCAGACTTAACTAAATTAAACCACATCCCACTTCTAAAGAAAGTAGAAGGCGATCTGACTAGATGGAAATCTTTACCCATATCACTAATGGGAAGGGTCGCCACTATAAAAATGATGATCTTGCCAAAAATAAATTACTTATTTTTAATGATCCCTAACAAACCATCACAAGATTGGTTCAGATCTCTGGATTCATATATTTCTAAATTCCTTTGGAAAGATAAACCCCCACGTATCAGCTTAAAAACACTACAAAGAACCAAGGATAAAGGAGGATTAGATCTGCCTAATTTTCAACAATACTTCTTAGCCAACAGGCTTCAGTTCATTTCAGAATGGTTAAAACATACCTTCTTAGATGAGCCGTATCTAGATGTTGAACAGGCACTATGCAATGATCTAGAGATTTCAGACCTACCATTTATCAGCTCAAACATCAAAAGACATGAATGCTTCAAAAGTGTCAACATCAGCTCTTCTCTGACAGCATGGTGGGAGTTTCTAAAAATAACGGAGTCTTCATTAATCCCATGCAAACGTACACCTATCTGGAACAACCCTGACATATTACAAAACAATAATATGATTAATTTTCCAGAATGGAGTTGTAAAGGAATTAAATACTTAGAACATATATTAGAGGGAACAGAATTTATTCCATTTGACAGACTAGTTACACAATATGGGATCAACAAGAAAAGATTTTTAGAATATCAACAAATTAAATCCATAGTAAAAAAGAAATTTTACCTCAGTCAAGCTGAATTACAAACACCACCAAGTGCGGTACACTTTCTTACTCTTAAATCCCCCAAATTATTATCTAAAATATACAGAACACTTTCTAAAATAGATGAATCAATATCCCTTCCTATTGCAAAGTGGGAAGCAGATTTATCAGTAAGCTTAGACCAAAACTTCTGGTCTCAGGTATGCTTAAAAACCTTTAAATTGATTAAAAATCCCAGTCTGCAATTAATACAATACAAAATACTACATAGAGTGCACTATACTGGTCATCGGATGTTCAAGATGGGCTTTACATCTTCCAACAACTGCTCACACTGTCAAGGCAATACACCAGACAATTACATCCACGCTCTTTGGTTCTGTCCACCAGTGCAGAAGTTTTGGCGTGAGATATGTAAAGACTTATCAAAGTGTCTGAAATGTAAAATTCCAACCTCCCCTTTAGTATGCTTGTTGGGAAAATTGGATGATGTCACTACAGAAACTAATACAGTCCACATGGTTTTTACTGCCCTATGCATCGCCAAGAAAACGGTCCTCATGAACTGGAAAAATAAAAATAATCTTAATTCTAGCCAATATAGAAACATTCTAATAGATCACATTAGTCTCGATACAGCCTCTGCCACCACATTAGATCAATCCCTCTGGGCTCCTTTGATCGGCTCCATCACCTAGCGGGGGTGGGGGGTCGTGGTTTGGTCCTGCCTTAGCTATTGTGGTTGATGTGGAGGTTGGGACGGGCTTAGGGCGCCTGGAGGACCCCTAGAGACGTTATCCCTGGAGGGCTCAACCCGGGGGGTTGTGGTCATAACCTGGTTAGTGGCTCTGGTCGCTCTTAGAGGGTGTTCTCCTCGTGGCTGCGTGCAGCGGGGCTGGGGGATGGTCTGTACTGGCAGACGTAGGTTACTGGCCTGGTAGCCTGGCTGCCCCTGAGTGGATCCGGGGCAGGCGTGGGGGCTTGGGGTTTGGGGGTGCTTCGTCTCCGTGCTGGGGCTCTGGCTGGGCCTTGGGGGCTTCAGTCCTCGTCGGTGTGTCGCCGAGGTTGTGGGCGGGTGGGTGCACGGGGGCTCAGCCCTGGCGCAGGGGGCCTCTGGTGCATCGGCCTAACTGGGGGGCTCTTCAACTGGCAGGGAGGTTGTTCCATCCTTGCAGAAGTCCACTCTGCAGGTGGGGGAGAGACATAGGAGAGGTGGAGAATAAACCTAACCTGGGTGTCTGTTGTCTTGTGTAGTCTGGGAGATGATTGAATGTTGGGGTGGGTACAGTTTCCTCTGCGGTGGGGTAGGGTGGGCTTCCCCGGGTCCTGTGGGGCTTGGCGGTGCTGCCGCCGTAGGCCCCGGTCTGGATGGGCCTGGGCTCCCTTGCCTTGGTGGGTACCAGAGGACGGGGGTGCCTACTGGGGTCAGCGGGGGAGCTGGCCCTAAGGAGGGGCATCTTGCCCCTCCCTTCTTTTCCTCCCCATCCCCGGCTGCCTCCCTCTTCCCGCTCCACCACACCCACCCACACAGGTAGGGCCTTGGGGTGCGGGTGTGTCACCAGGGTGCAGGGGAGGCATTCCCCCCCCCCCCCCCCCCCCCCCGTCCCCTTCTGGCCACCTGTGCCTCAATTTTATTCCACAACTTAGACATCCACATTATTCACACTTTCATAACACACACATATATATAGGGCCTTGAGGGTGACCACGTTAACGGCCTCCAGTGGACGGTCTGTGTATTCAACCCTACCTCTGGCGCCGGTGCCAACTCTCAATTTTAAATCCATGTAGACATTGAGGGTTCTCGGGAGGGGCCGTGCTAACACCTGCTGCTCTCTGGCAGCAGCACCATGCCCTCCCTTGTTTTAAATGCACTTTAGAACAACACGCAGCAACACTACACATGAGCGGGAGGAGGGAGGTATGGGGTCTTCACACACCCCCGTTCTCTACTAGCCATCGGGGCGGGGGGCTGGGAGGAGGTGTTGGCTGTCCAATCGGCCTCCCTGCTGCTGCGGAGCCTGGGGCGGTCTGCTTGCCTCCACCCCGGGGGAAAGGGTCACATCTCTTGGGTCTGGGTGCCATTTCCCCCTCTGGGGGCGAGGGTACCTGGACCCGGGGTATAGAGTATGTTTGGGGAGTGTGAATGTGTGTACATGTCCATGTATGTCTATCCCTACGTTGGGTGAGTGCTGAGTGTTTGTATATGTGTGCATGAGGGTGGGAATGCATGTTTGTGTCTGTGTGTGCCTGTTTGTCTGTGTCTATATGTCAGGTCGGGTCTTAGACTCCACCTCCCTGGGAACACCCAGGCCCTCCAAAGTGTGGAGGCCTATCTCCCCTCACCACACTCCCTGCCGGTAACTGATGCCCTCAGGGGTCGGTGCATTGGTGGTTCTTGGTGTCCGGGGCTGGGCGCTCAGGTATGCACCAGCTCACTCCCGGTGGCTACTTGGCGGGGCCTGGTGCCTGTCGCTCGGTCAGGCCTCTTCCGGGGCAAAGGGGGCCCTCGGGCCTCCGGCCTCGGGGCCTGCGGCTCGGTTCACTCTGGCACAGCTGGCTGCCGGCAGAGCCGGCGGGCACGCCAGTGCAGCCCCCTCTGGCTTCTACTCCGTGGCTACTGGGTGACCCCTCGTCTGGGGATCTCCTCAGCCCTTCCCAGGAGGGTGGCACGGATGCCCCTCCGGTGGTACTCCTTGGGCTCTCGCACTCTGGGGCCTCTGGATGTCTGGAGCCTGGATCTCCTCCATGCCTGCTTCATCCCCTGGGGGACGGGGCTATGGCCCTCCACACCCTCTAGCAGACCGTTACATGGGGAAACCTTTTGTATACAAGCGCGCTGATCCACACAGGTGTGCACACGGGTGTTCACTGTTCGTAGACATAAACTACACCTTTCTTAGCTGCTACTTCAAAGCACATTGTGCGCTGTCTGTCCTGCGTGCTGCACAACAACATTCAATATTTAGTATTTACTGCTGTTTACACTTAGCTAGATTAACGTGATGGTGTTGTTTAGTATGTTGCTTTGGTTTTTTTTTTGCTTGTTTTCTCTTCTTTTTCTCTCAACAGGTGATCCAGGAGATTTTTTTTTCTTTGTCTTTGTAAGTGCCCTTTCTCACTGTCCCTTTTCCCTTCTGTTTTTCTTTTCCTTCCTCTCTTTCTTTCTCCCTTTCCTATCCCCCAGTCATGTCTGTCCCATCTGTAACAACTGAAAATAAAATAAATAATAACAACAAAGGTTGATCAAATGGACCAATACGGCAATGCCATGATGATCCATTTGGCAAAATAAATCCATTTGGTATCCTTGTTGGTCTTCAGACAACAATTCTGACGGCTAAAGAACCAAATGGGACAGGCAGAAAAAAAAAAAATATCTATTTATAATTTTAATAAATGACAAAAAGGCATGAACATTTTTTTGTATCGAAAAAATATCGAACCGTGACACCAACGTATCGAACCGAACCGAACCGTGAATTTTGTGTATCGTTGCACCCCTAGTGGCCACCTACCTGGATGACGTGATCATCCACAGTGACACCTGGGCAGAGCATGTGCAGCGGGTGGCCACGGTTCTAAAATCCATGAGGCCAACCCAAAGAAGTGTGCAGTTGGATTGAGGGAGGTACAGTATCTGTAGTACCACTTGAGAGACGGACAGGTGTGTCCACAGATGTAGAAAACAGCAGCTACTGCATCCTGCCTACTCCCAAAGATTAAAAAGGTGGTGAGACGTTTCTGGGGTTGGCTGGTTACTATCTCCGGTTCTTCTCCGGTTTGCGGACCCAATCAGGCCCTTGACCGATCTCACCTGAAAGGACACCCCAGATGTGGTCCAGTGGACAGAGTGGCAAATGTGCAGGTGAAAAAGGCTCTCTGTGGGGAGCCACTGTTCCACACACCTAACTTTCCCCTCCCATTCATCCTGCAGACGGATGCCTCAAACACAGGCAGCACCGGTCTCAGTCGGGCGGTGGGGGTGTGTGGCAGGGGTGTGATCTTTGGCTCTGCTGCAGTGGAGTGGTAGTGTAGTGGGCTCGAGGGGCAGTGCCAGTGAGGCTTAGGGCCAGGTAGAAGGAGTCACACATATGAACTCTGTTCTTTCTTTAGTGATGTTGGGGACATTGGAGGATGGAGCCAGCTGGACAGCTGGCCATGGTGAAAGCAAAGATGCTGACCTGGAAGCATTGTGTGTGCCATAACAAATAAAAGAAACAAATAAACAGTTTGAAACGCTATGTGTGGCTCCAAGTCTTTCACACAGGACAAAAGACATACTTTGGATAAGAGCATGCAGCATTTTATATTAACTGAAGGCTTTTGGGGGAGTTCTTAGGACATCCTGATAATAATGGAGTACAGTAGTCCAGCCTAGAAAAAATAAATGCATCAACTAGTTTTTCAGCATCACTCTGAGACGGGATATTTCTAATTTTGGAGAGATTGAGCAAATGGAAGAAAGCAGTCCTACATATTTGTTTAATATGTGCATTGAAGGACATGTCCTGGTCAAAATGACTCCAAGGTTCCTCACAGTGTTCCTGGAGGCCAAGGTAATGCCATCCAGAGTAAGAATCTGGTTAGATACCATATAAGATAAGATAAGATAAGATAAGATAACCTTTATTAGTCCCACACGTGGGAAATTTGTTTTGTCACAGCAGGAAGTGGACAGTGCAAAAGTTATGAAGCAAAAATTAGAATAAAATAAAATAAGAATAAATACAGTATACAACTGTACAGAATAGAATAAAATAAAATACTATATACAGTAGAATAAAATAGAATAAAATATGCAATAAGATAAAAATAGAATACAAGTGCTATATACAACTCAGTAAAAATACAACGATGCCAGAAAAGATTATTGCACATTAGTGTTATTGCACATGTGTGAATGTGTGTGTTGATCAGTTGGAGTCTTTGTTGTGCAGTCTGACAGCAGTGGGGAGGAAAGACCTGCGAAATCTCTCCGTCCCACACCGTGGGTGCCGCAGTCTCCCACTGAAGGAGCTGCTCAGTGCTGTCACAGTCTCATGCATGGGGTGGGAGTTGTTGTCCAACAGGGATGACAGCTTAGCCACCATTCTCCTGTCACTCACCACCTCCACTGGGTCCAGAGGGCATCCTAGAACAGAGCTGGCCCTGCGGATCAGCCTGTTCAGTCTCTTCCTGTCCCCAGAAGAGATGCTGCCGCCCCAGCAGACCACACCATAAAAGATGGCTGAGGCCACCACAGAGTCATAGAAGGTCTTCAGGAGTGGGCCCTCCACTCCAAACGACCTGAGTCTCCGCAGCAGGTACAGTCTGCTCTGCCCTTTCCTGTTTTTCTAAGATTTTAAGATATATATTTTAAGATATCTAAGATATTTCTAAGATTTTCAGGGCCGAGTACAATAACCTCAGTTTGATCTGAATTTAGAAGCAAAAAATTACAGGTCATCCAGGTCTTTATGTCTTTAAGACATTCCTGCAGCTTAACTAATTGGTGTGTGTTATCCGGCTTCATGGACAGATAGAGTTGGGTGTCATCTGCATAGCAGTGAAAATGTATGCTATGTCTTTTAATGATACTGCCTAGGGGAAGCATGTATAATGTGAAAAGAATTGGTCCTAGCACTGAACCCTGTGGAACTCCATAATTAACTTTACTGTGTGAAGAGGACTCTCCATTTACATGAACAAACTGGAGTCTATTTGATAGATATGATACAACCCACTGCAGTGCAGTACCTGTAATACCTACAGCGTGCTCTAATCGTGCTAATACGATATTATGGTCGACAGTATCGAACGCTGCACTGAGGTCTAGCAGGACAAGCACAGAGATGAGTCCACTGTCAGAGGCCATAAGAAGATCATTTGTAACCTTCACTAAAGCTGTTTCTGTGCTGTGATGAGCTCTGAAACCTGACTGAAACTCTTCAAATAAGCCATTCCTCTGCAGATGATCTGTTAGATGTTTGACAAATACTCTTTCAAGGATTTTTGATATAAAAGGAAGGTTGGAGATTGGCCTATAAGTAGCTAAGACCACTGGGTCTCCAGATGTTTTTTTAAGTAATGGTTGAACTACTACTACTCAAACTGTAGCTGTAGATAATGTTAGTCCAAAATGCTGCAGCAAGAGTCCTGACAGGGACTAGAAAGAGAGAGCAGATTTCTCCTGTATTGGCTTCCCTTCATTGGCTCCTTGTTAAATCCAGAATTGAATTTAAAATCCTGCTCCTCACGTACAAGGTCTTAAATAATCAGGCCCCATCTTATCTTGATGACCTTGTAGTACCATATCACCCTATTAGAGCACTTCGCTCCCACACTGCAGGCTTACTTGTTGTTCCTAGCGTATTTAAACGTAGAATGGGAGGCAGAGCCTTCAGTTTTCAGGCCCCTCTTCTGTGGAACCAGCTTCCAGTTTGGATTTAGGAGACAGACACTATCTCTATTCTTAAGATAAAAACTTTCCTTTCCTTAAAACTTTCCTTTTTACTAAAGCATATAGTTAGGGCTGGCTCAGGTGACCCTGAATCCTCCCTTATTTATATGCAATAGGTGTAGGCTGTTGGGGGACTCCCATGATGCATTGAGTATTTCTTCTTCAGTCACCTTTCTCACCACTATGTGTTAATAGACCTCTGTGGATTGAACTTGTTATTAATCTCTGGTTCTCTTCCACTGCATGTCTTTATCCTGTCTTCCTTCTTTCACCCTAACCAGTCGTGGCAGATGGCCCCGCCCCTCCCTGAGCCTGGTTCTGCTGGAGGTTTCTTCCCACTGTCGCCAAAGTGCTTGCTCATAGGGGGTCATATGATTGTTGGGTTTTTCTCTCTATGTATTATTGTAGGGTCTACCTTACAATATAAAGCTCCTTGATGCAACTGTTGTTGTGATTTGGCGCTGTACAAATAAAATTGTACTGAAAATGTAATTGAAATTTTTCTCTAATGGTTACAATTTTATTTGTGATATCGTTCATGAAGTCATTACTAGTTAACGTTAACATTACTTGTAAACAGCACCTTGACTTTTTGTCAGCCTGGCTACAGTGCTGAAGAGAAACCTAGGGTTGTTCTTATTTTCTTCAATCAGTGATGGGGTAAGATGTTCTAGCTTTATTGAGGGCTTTCTTATAAAGCAGCAAGCTATTTCTCCAGGCTAAATGATGTTCTTCTAAATTTTTGACACGTCATTTCCTCTCCAGCTTACAAGTTATCTGCTTTAAGGTAAGTGTTTGAGAATTATACCAGAGAGTTAAGTAATTCTGATTTGAGGCTCCCTTTTTCACAGGAGCTACAGTATCCAGAGTCACACGTAGTAAAGAGTTAAAAATTATTAACAAAATAATCGACCTCTGTTGTTGGAGTAGCATGTCGGTAGCTGCTCTGCTGTGTGTTGATACAGGGCATTGAAGATGATAACAGTGGGTGAATTATATTCTTAAACTTAGTTATAGCACTTTCATCACATCTACTGTGATGAAGTCTATTGTCCGCTGCCGTGTAATCAATTATTGTAAATTTAAATGTTAAATACAGTTCAACCTGGTCTAAAACTGGTGTTTCTCACATCACTGTTGCTGTTTTTGTCATCTAACATGCACATCTGTGTCATTTTTTAATTTTCATGGTTGAGTGCGTTGCTCTTTGTGTATGAAGCCTCCTACGCTGCTCTCACCTCACCCTCCCAGATGGCTCACCGAGCTGTTCTGCAATCTGGTACTCCTTGCTCCTGCTGCCAAATCACATGCAGAAAAAGCAGAGCAGCCTTGCTGAAAGAAGCTTCCAGATTTATAAATGTGCTGGATGCTCACCCTTTTAAAAACCTTTTCTAGTGTCTAACTTTCATAACTATAGTTTGCTATACACACACACAGATATAGTCAGTCTGTCTTAAATGAACCCAGCCTTCTGCTTGACTGTCTCCAATTTGCATAATGATGAAAATTCCAATATGGTTGAAAATGTGATCAGTTATGATGAAATTTTAGCATCATATATGAAATACTTTTCAAGGTATATTTTTTTGACAAATTGCCGAATTGTAAATGACTTTAAATATGTCCTATATTTCAGATTCCTGTAAGTAGCCGCCCTTTGCTTTGTTGACAGCCCCTCGGCTTTCTTTCAATGAGCTTCATGAAGTAGTCACCTGAGATGGTTTCCCTTCACAGGTGTGTCTGTCAGGGTTCATTTGTGGAATTTCTTGCCTGCTTAATGGGACCATCAGTTGTGTTGTGCAGAAGTTGGGTTGGTACACAGCTGACAGCTCTATTTGACAACTGTTAGAATTCATATTATGGTAAGAACCAATTAGCTAAGTAAATAGAAACAACAGTCTGTTAAGATATACATCGTGTGTACTCCTGTTATAGAATGTGTTGAACTGCGTTGTAATGATAATAATAATAATAATAATAATAATAATAATAATAATAATAATACATTTGATTTGAAAGCGCCTTTCAGAACACTCAAGGACACTGTACACAGTAGAATAATAAAAGCAACATAAAAGCAAGCAGTTTACACAATCATAAAAGCATTAGACATGAAACAAATTTAAAATAGCAGAGTGGAGAGGTTATGTGGGATAAGCTATTTTGAACAAGTGAGTTTTGAGTTGGGACTTAAAGAGAGAGAAGGAAGAGATATTTCTTAAATCAGAAGGTAGGGAATTCCAGAGTTGAGGAGCAGAGCAGCTGAAAGCCCTGCTCCCCATGGTGGCAAGACGGGGGGAGGGGACAGGGAGAGAAAGGGAAGAAGATCTAAGACACCGAGATGGGGCAGTGATCTGAACCAGATCAGAGAGATATGGAGGAGAGAGATGATGAATAGCCTTAAATTTGTACAAGAGTATTTTGAAATTGATACGATATTTGACCGGGAGCCAATGAAACTCCTGCAGGACAGGAGTGATGTGGTGGATAGAAGGGGTCCTGGTGATAATACGGGCAGCAGAGTTCTGGACGCGTTGGAGCTTGTGGATGGATTTTTGGGTAAGACCAGAAAGAATTGAATTACAATAATCAATCCGGGAAGTAACAAGGCTGTGGACAAGAATGCCAGTGGCATGTGGGGTGAGAAAAGGACGGAGACGATTAATGTTACTATTATGGTTACTGTTGTTTAACAGATACAGTATTTTAGTTGTCACCACAAGGAGGCACTGTTTTCACTGTAAGGGCACGTATGCTGAGTCATCACGCCCCTGAGAAGAAAGTATACCACAACAAAAATGGCACTCGTGAGTAAAGGTTTTGCCGCGTGTTAAGGTGGAATAAAGTTCCCAAAATATTAAGGACATTTTTGCCTCTGTCGTCATTTTCCTTTGAGTTGATCACTGTCGATGCTGCAATACTCAACAGGTTATGGGCCCAGGGCTGACTCGAAGAGGAGTTCTTTCTTATGAAGATCCGGAGCCGCAATGGATAGCAGGCTAACGGGTAAATAGCAACATGGATCAACGAGGAGCAAGCAGGCTGCCTCGACTTATGTTTGACGGAGATGAGACCAAATATGAACTTTGGGAAACTAAGGTGCTAGGATATTTGCACTTGTTGGGATTAAAAGACACTGTTCTGAAGGAACCGAACAGTGAGGCTAAAGTAGCGGCAGATGGTAAGAAGAACGCCGACGCTTACGCCGAGTTAATCCAATTTTTGGACAATAAAAGCCTCTCACTGATTATGAGACATCCCCCTGATAATGGGAGAAAAGCATTAAAAATATTGAGGGACTACTACGCTGGAAAGGGGAAGCCCCGAATCATCAACCTGTACACCACGCTGACATCCCTTCAGAAAAAGAGGGAAGAGAATGTCACAGACTGTGTCATCAGAGCCGAGGCCGCCATTACAGCGCTGCGCAACACGGGTGAGACTTTAGGTGATGGATTACTGATTGCTATGGTTTTAAAGGGACTACCTGAAAGTTTTAAACCATTTGCAATACACATGACCCACGATAAGGAAGATATGACATTTGCTGCGTTCAAAACAAAGCTACGAAGTTTTGAAGACACCGAAAAGACAAGCGCATCGGAGTGTGGCGACAATGTAATGAAAACAAGAGTAAGAACCGGGCGTGAGCACACGAGATCAAGCACACAATGCAGATACGAGAGCGATGTGGGCATTGTGTGTTTCAAGTGTGGACTAAAAGGCCACCGAGCAAAAGTGTGCAGACGTGGTGCAGTCATTGCAAAAGCAACACACAGTGGTACCACATGTAGACATAAAGACAAACAAGATGGCGCGCGGAAGGTTGCAGATGAGAGTGGCAATGGATCCAAAGCAGAAACGCCAGATTATGCCTTCAGGATTAAGGGCGCAGACATCAAAGTCCAATAGTCAGCATACAGCATTGAGGAGAAAGGCCTGTTGGTGGACACTGGGGCTACCCAGTAATGACATCGCCAAATTCAAGAGCTTTGACGATGCGTTCAGACCGGAGTCCCACAGCGTGGAACTGGCAGACGTTACCCAGTGCGGAGGCATCACCCAACAGAGGGGGGACGCAGAGGTGTTCCTGATTGACAATACAGGCCAATGACACAAAGCAATGCTTAAAGATGCGCCGTTTATTCCATCATACCCCCAGGACATATTCTCAGTAAAGTCAGCCACTCCATTAGGAGCAACAGTCACCTTTAAACAAGGGCAGGACATGTTTACCCACAAAGACGGTACTAACTTTAACATTCATGTGTATGGCAAGTTGTACTATTTGCAGACTGAAGTTGAGGGTAATGATAAGTGTAACATGTGTCGTGACATACAGGCATGGCATGAGATATTAGGTCATTGCAACTACGAAGATGTAGTAAGATTGCAGGGTGTGGTTAATGGTATGCAGATTAAGGGGAGAACTGATAGACCTGACCAGGAATGTGAAGTGTGTATCCAGGGAAAGTTTGCACAAACCCGAAATAGAGATCCTGATACAAGAGCAAAGGCTCCTTTACAGATGGTACACACAGATTTAGCAGGTCCAATAGCCACTGGATCTATTGACGGGTACAAATATGTACAGTCATTCACTGATGATTATTCAAACTCAGTGTTTGTATATTTCCTGAAGACAAAAACTGATACGCTGCAGGCAACAGAGAAATTTCTAGCGGATGTTGCACCATATGGCAATGTAAAATGCATCAGATCAGGCAATGGCACAGAGTTCACATGCAGAGATTTCCAAACCCTGTTAAGAAAAAATGGCATTAAGTATGAGACATCAGCCCCGTACTCACCCCATCAGAACGGTACAGCCAAGAGCAGGTGGCATACTCTTTTTGAAATGGGCAAGTGCATGTTAATTGAGAGCCAGCTACCAAAATGCCATTCAAACTGCAGCTGTAACACGGAATGCTTTAAGAAGCGAACAGGGAAAACCTCCTACCAAATGCTGACAGATAAGAAGCCAGACTTGTCAAAAATGCAGAAATTTGGGTCTGTGTGCTATGCATACAAACAGGACAAGAGAAAACTTGATTCAAAATGTGACCAAGGTTCTTTGTAGGTTATGATAAGAACAGTCCCTCCCACTTAGTTTACCACCCCGAAACTGAGACAGTTCAGAAACACAGACTTGTTAAGTTTGTGAGCAAAGCAAATGTAGAAAGACAAACACAGACAGATGAGGGAGAACTAAATGACTATGGCAGTGTAAGACAGCCTATGGCTAACAGACCTTCAGAGAAAGGTGACAAGGACAATGAGGAGGTTCAAGAACCGATAGTGAGGGACAAAAGTCCACTAGGAGGTATGCCTGATGAGCATGAACGAAAAGGGTCAAGTGTGGCAAGCGATGGATTTGTCAACAAGAGGTATCCTATTAGGGAGAGAAGAAAACCTGGACATTTAAATGACTTTGTAGCTTCCAACAGTGGTAGCGATGAGATCCAAACTACTATAGACTACTGCTACAGGGCAGTGTGTGGTGTCCCAAACACATTTAAGGAACCCATAGAATCAGCTAACTAAGCCAAGTGGGTTTATTCCGTTAAGAGTGACATTGAAGGAACTGACAAATACAAGGCAAGAACCTGTTACTCCATCAAATGGATGTGAAGACAGCGTATTTACACGCTCCCATTGGTTATGAAATCTACATTAACCAGCCAGAAGGTTATGAAAAGGGGGAAGGTTTAGTTTGTAGATTACAAAAATCCTTGTATGGGTTAAAACAATCCGGTCGTAAATGGAATAGGATCTTGCATGAATACCTAACTGAGAACAGTTTCAGGCAAAACCCAGCAGACCACTGTGTTTATACCAAAGAGACAAAACATGGCAAGGTTATTAAGATTATCTGGGTGGACGACCTGATAATTGCAGCTGGCAATGAAAAGGTAATGAGGGATGTGAAAGAAATGCTTTCAGTCAGATTTAAGACTTGGGCAGACTTAAGCATTTTCTGGGTATTGATTTCACTCAGTCTGATGGATGTGTAACAATGTCACAAGAAACATATGTCAACAAGATACTGATGAGGTTTAACATGCAGAACTGTAAACCCAGAGAAACTCCCTGTGATCAGAAGTTCTGTTACACAGAAGGTGCTACTAAGATAAGAGATGTGAGAATGTGTAGAGAGGCTGTGGGCAGTCTTATATACCTCGCATCAGGTACCCGTCCTGACCTGAGTTTTGTGGTAAGCAAGTTATCACAACATTTCCATGAGCCTTCAGAGGAACAGTGGGTAACTGTGAAGTATGTGTTGATATCTCAGAGGGTCCAAAGATAAGAAGTTGTGTTTTAGGAGAAACACAGATGAAAATTTGGGTCTAGTAGCCTACAGTGATGCTGACTGGGCAGGTGACACCGCCGACAGATGCAGCACTACTGGTTACTGTGTACATCTATGTAAGAACACTTCTCTAGTTTCATGGAAGACAAAGAAACAGCCCACTATGGCGCTCTCTACCTGTGAAGCAGAATATATGGCTCTGGCTTCTACAGTGCAAGAGTGTATGCATTTAGAACAGCTTTTGAAAGGTATAGATGACTACAAATACACTCAAACGATAGTGTAGGAGGACAACCAGGGAACAATTGCCTTGGCTAAAAACCCTGTGAACCGACAGAGGTGCAAACGTGGGCATTAAATATCATTTTGTAAAGTCCATTGTAAATGAAGGGAAGATGTGTCTGTTATATTGCACTTCTGATGAAATGGTTGCAGATGTTATGACCAAACCTGTTTCTAAGCTTAAACTTGCAAAGTTTGCTGACGTTATGTTTGGTACTTGAAAAAGAAAAAAGGGAAATGTGGAAGAGATCCACATCTGTATAGTAGTTTATAGTCCAACTTTTCTTTAGATTCCAGCAACCTGAGTACAAGACGGGTGTTAAGATGTACATCGTGTCTACTCATGTTGCAGAATGTGTTGAACTGCATTATGGTTACTGTTGTTTAACAGATCAGTTGTCACCACAAGGAGGCACTGTTTTCACTGCTGCGTCATCATGCCCCTGAGAAGAAAGTATACCACAACAAAAATAGCACCCGTGAGTCAAGGTTTGGCTGTGTTCAGGTGGAATAAAGTTCCCAAAATATTAAGGACATTTTTGCCTCTGTCGCCATTTTCCTTTGAGTTGATCACTGTCGATGCTGCAATACTCAACACAGTCCATCTTTACTTTAACCCTGGAGAACCCATTGGGTCAGAGCCGACCCCACTGGTTTTCTAGGGAAACCATGGGGTCAAATTTGACCCCATGGGTTCTCCAGGGTTAAGAACTAAAGGTGAGTCAGTCTGAAACATTGCTAAAACTTTGAATGTGTCTACAAGTGCAGTCGCAAAAACCATCAAGAGTTACAACGAAACTGGCTCACATGAGGACCGCCCCAGGAAAGGAAGACCAAGAGTCACCTCTGCTGCTGAGGATGAATTCACCGAAGTCACCAGCCTCAGAAATTGCAAGTTAACAGCATCACAGATTAGAGCCCACACAGAGTTCTAGTAGCAGATACATCTCTACATCAACTGTTCAGAGGAGACTGTGTGAATCAGGCCTTTATGGTCAAATAGCTGCTAAGAAACCACGACTAAGGAAAAGCAACAAGCAGAAGAGATTTGTTTGGGCCAAGAAAAAAAAGGAATGGACATTAGACCAGTGGAAATCTGTGCTACGGTCCAATGAGTCCAAATTTGAGATCTTTGGTTCCACCCGCTGTGTCTTTGTGTGACGCAGAAAAGGTGAATGGATGGTATCTATATGCATGGTTCCCACCCTGAAGCATGGAGGAGGAGGTGTGATGGTGTGGGGGTGTTTTGCTGGTGACACTGTTGGGGATTTATTCAAACTTGAAGGCACACTGAACCAACATAGCTACCACAACATCCTGCAACGACATGCCATCCCATCTGGTTTGAGTTTAGTTGTTGGACCATCATTTATTTTTCAAAAGTACAAAGACCCCAAGCACACCTCCAAGCTGTGTAAGGGCTATTTGACCAAGAAGGAGAGTGATGGAGTGCTGCACCAGATGGCCTAGCCTCCACAGCAATGTTCCCTCTAAACTGCGCGCGTGCACAATTGCGCACTGCTGGCACAGTCTCTGCGCAGAGAAAATCTGCGTTGCGCACAAAAAAAAAAAAATCTAACCTGAATTGAAATTAAAATTAATACTTTAACAATTCTGTTTTGCAGTGTTAGTCAGTAAGTGACTGGCTGCTCCAGTATGGGATTAGAACGATGCCACCTTATCCCATAGTCCAGCCAATAATGCGATTGACATTCGTATATACGCAGCTTATCAACGTCGTTGACAGGCTATGACAGCGTCCTTATGTGCCGACACCGGTGTTTTAGCTAGCAAAGCGGCGTGGCTGATGTGGAGTGAAGCCACGTTAATGACAACGTGCACAACCATTGGAGATGTGAGCAGGACAGACGGAACAATTGACAGAAAAAGTGTGGACTTTATACCAGTTTTTAAATTGTGTTGATAGGCCACGTAAAACCAGAGTTATGATAAAAATATATGCAATGTTTGTTTTCTTCCTGAATACTATCGTTGTTTATATTTACTGCGGGAAGAAACGGTAAAAACAGCGTTTTATAAGGAAACCGCTCAAGGGCACTCTCCGCCTGTGAGCAAAAACAAAACCAAAACACCCCACCCTTTCCTATTGGTGGAAAAATGTACCATGTCGACCAATCACAAAATGATATGGCAACATGGCATTTAGTTGTTAAGGAAGGGGGAAGTTTTAGGGGTGACAGCAGTGTTTTGAGATGTGAGAGATTTGCGGCGTTAGCGCAAATCTTGTGTAGTTAGTGTGTAGTGTAGTCAATAGTTTTGTTGTGTGTCAGAACAATGAGGCGACTGCTGAATATTGCAGGTGTTACAGGAGTGATACATCTCCTGTTGTCAGGCCTGCAGGTATCAGGCTGTTGTTCTCCTTTATCTCATGGTGGACATAAATTATTTTTTGGAGTGGATTTGTGTGGCATCAAATTTGATGCATAACAGCTGATTGTTCTGTAAATAGTTTGAAATGTTTATTTAAAAAAAACGCCTTGACAACATTTTTAGTTAAACAGCTGCATAACTCAGTTACTTTTTTGAAGAAGTAACTATATAATTAATTGCCCAACATTGGTCATTATATACTGTATTTTGCAGACAGAGAGTTACAGGACTCTCTCCCAGACCACAGACTCAGACTCATAATACAAGTTTTTTTATAGGAAGAAAAAGAAAAGAACGAAAGTTGTGTTTTCAAAATTGGAGTTCAAGTTATTATTATTTTTTTATACTTTATTTTTATTGAAAGTTGTATAATTTTGACAATCATCCACATAAAAAAAACAAAAAAACGACCCCCCCCCCCAAAAAAAAAACAAACAAACAAACAAAACAAAACAAAAAACAACAACCCATAATACATACTGACAATTACAAATTGGCACAGTGAAACCCTCAGATCTGCCCAGTCTGAGGGAGCTCCCCTCCACCTCTTTTCAGGTCCCATGTCTTGAGGTTTTGTGCTACTGTCGAAGTCCATGGAGCACTTTACAGTCCACCTCTGGTGATGTTCGGAAGGGTATTTCCAGCCTATTTTATGAGATGCCTTCTAAAAGCAGGGGCCACGTCCTTAGCAGGTTTTTCTTCTTCCAGTGGTTGCGTGAAAATATTTAGCTAAACTCTGGTTATATAACTCACCACCCATCATCCCACATTGCCACCTTCAACAAATCTCTCCCACTTCCTCCAGTTTTTATGAAATTGGTCCATTTTGAGGTTCAAAAGAGATGTAAGTGTGGCACCCTGAGTATTTTGAGCATTAAGAACAAGTCTCAGATGTGTTCCTTTTGTGTTCGTGTCCCCCCCCCCCATCATCTTTTTTGCTAATTGTTGTGACAATAGTTTGCATCATAACACAGAGCGAAAAGCTCATTTGCTCCCACCTGATGTGATGTTAGGGCGATATTCAGTTTCGCCAGTAGGTGGCAGTGGCGGCTCAGCCAAACGGGTAACTGGCAAAATAATCCCTCACAAAAGTAAAGCAGGCCAGTTATTACAATGGAAGCCGCCAGTAACACTGAACTGTTTTGCTGTGTTTCAGGTGAGAGCAATATACGAGCACTACATATATTTATGTAGAGTTGCTTATTTAACATGATTGGAGTGTAATTCTTGTTTCTATGGTGTTTAATGTGAGTGAATAAGGGAGTTGTTTCACGTTATCTGTGGGTAATGCTAGTAACGTTTGTGCGCTAGCTAAGTCATGTTAGCCTCCTGCATTAATCTCTGTAACCGTGTTGTTCCATCAGTAATGTGAAAGGAAACTGTTAGCTGGTTTCAGTTAAAGTTATAGGAAATAGACCAGGCAGTACATGTTATGTTAAGTTTTTCCATTCTATATATTTCCTCCATTATTTCTATCCAATCTTTCTTTGTTGGGGCTCTTTCTCCAGCCACTTCCTGGTAAGAGCTTTTTTGCCCACTCCCAACAGGATATTTATCAAATATTTGTCCCTTAAGGAGACTGCTGATGGGATACCACCCAAATACACAGTACAGAAATCCAAATTTAATTTGATACCAGTCACCAAGTAAATTGATTCGACCATTTCACTCCAGTATGGTTGGATTACTGGGCATTTCCAAAATATATGAAAGTGATCTGCCATATTTTCCCCACAGTTTCTCCAGCAGTATCCATCTCCCGGTTGACCTTTTTGTTTGTATTTTATTTTGGGGGTTCTAAAAAACCTTATAAAATTTTTCCATGTGAATTCCCTCCAGTAATCTGAACTACTAGTTTTCATCTGTGTTCCACATATATTTAACCAACTTTCCTCTGATATGTTCACTTTAGCCTCTCCATCTCCCATTTAATTTTAATATAATTGGTTGATTGATCCTGTGATTGTAGGTTCCCATAAAGTTTAGCTATCAATTTATTTTTAATCTGACCTTTATAAGCTTCTATTATAAGGGGGACTAGGCCTCCACTGTGTTCTTCTGTAGTTTTTATGTCACTATTGAAATAGGACCTGACTTGGAGATATCTAAAAAAATCTTGGTTTTCCAAACCATAGGTGTCTCTTAATTTTTCAAAACTATGTAATCCTTCTTTTCCTAACAATGAGCAAAATGGTCCAATCCCCCTTATTAACCAATTTGTATAACGTCTATCTATTTGTGCAGGGATAAATTCCTTATCATATGTGACCCATACGAGTTGTTTCATGTCGGCTCCTGATTTAAGGCTTTCGCATTCATCAAACCATATCTTTAAAGGAGTTTTAGTCCACTCGTTTAAATTGTTTTTCTGTTCCAAATATAATTTTTTATCTCCTAATATTGTCTGTAGTGGTAATTTTAATTGCGTCACATCTAAACATTTCCATTTTGCTTCATACAACGGGTCACACCAATAAATTAAGTATCTTAATTGTGCTGCTTTAAAATAGCTTTCTAAGTTTGGGAGGGAAAGTCCACCACATTTCCTAGGCAGTTGCAATGTTATATATCTAACTCTGGGTTTACGGCCCTTCAATATAAATCCTGAGATCATTCTGTTCCATAACGCAAATTGTTTGGCTGGTATGTGTACCGGTATAGATTGAAAAAGGAAAAGCAGTCGCGGAAGTATATTCATTTTGATCATGTCAATCCTATTATACAGACCAAGTGGCAGTAGGCTCCACCTTTGAATGTTTTCTTTTAATTCCCTTGTAATTGGTGAGTAGTTTATTTCATAGATTTCTGTCAGTATTTTGGGAATCTTTATACCTAAATATTTAATTATTTTATTATTCCAATTGAATTTAGACATACTTTTGTTCTTTGTTGTGAGTATATAATTGTATGTGATCACCTGTGTTTTTTGAATGTTTATTTTATATCCGGAAAGTTCTCCAAACATTTCCATCTTTGACCATAGCTTGGGTAAGCTTCTTTCTGGGTAGGGATGGGTATTGATAAGATTTTCACGATTCCGATTCCATTTTCGATTCTGTTTAACGATTCAATTCTTTATCGATTCTCTTATCGATTCTTTTTAAAAAAGGAGAACACTAAGGTCGATTAGCTTAGAACTTTGTTTTATATCTTCTCTTTGAACAAGATAGAAATTTAGGAGTAACATGGCCTTACAAACCCAACAGTGAGATCTTAAGAGATCCACAGCCTATGGCTCTTCAAAGTGGTGTCACAGGGTCCCCAGGAAAAAAAATTGTAAATGTAAAACAATAAAATAAATATTCTTTTGTAGCAATAACAAAGTATAACATAAATTATTCTGTAGCAATTACACAAGAATATCCAGTAATGTCCCTGCCTACAATTAAACACATTCACTTACCAAAAATTGGGGGCATCTGCTGTGGCAAATGGGTGCAAGCCTTTGACCACAAACTTAGTCACTGCTCGGTGACATTCGTCTATCCTGGCCTGAAAGGAGACGCTACCGGTAGACTGCAGCGACAACTGCCAGCGAGCGCCAGCCAGACTCTGTCTGTCTCATCATGGACCCCTAAATGCACAGTAATGGCAGGTTTTGTAATAAGGCAGATCACGCTAACATAATATGCACCGTTAGTTAATTATTTACCTGCCGCATTAACGGGAGAGGACGTGCAAACGTTACCGCTGCTGCTGGGTTGAGATTCACGAGTCCGGAGCGGAATTAAAAACACGACATTCATTTGAGGTTATCGCGTGTTTTGTGAGCAAATGCTTTTGCATATTCGTAGTGTTTCCTCCCTTAAATGAAATATCTACTTTGCAAGTATTGCAAGTATTGTTGCCATCCGTTCTCGTAAAGTATAACCAAACTTTTGAGCGTTTGAGCCGCCATGTTTCCTGCCAGGTAAATGACGCTCCGCTACGTGGTGATGTCATTCGGGGCAACTGGAATCGATAAGGGAATCGTTTGTAAAAATGGCAAACAATTCCAAGGAATTGAAACAGTGGGAACCGGTTCTCAACAAGAACCGGTTTTCGATACCCATCCCTATTTCTGGGTCTGTGAGAGTCAGCAAAATATCATCTGCATATAGACCTGTTTTATATTCTGTATTCTGTATCCATATCCCTTTAATGTTCATCCTGGCTTGCGCCAGCGGTTCAATAAATAAAGCAAACAGGGCTGGGCTAAGCGGACATCCCTGCCGACATCCTCTCTGCAAGTCCACTACTCCAGTTAAGCTCCCATTTATTTTTATTCTTGCTGAAGGTAAATAGTATAAGTTTTTAATCAGTTGAATGAAAGGGTCTCTGAAACCAAACCGCTCCATAGCCAAAAGTAAGTAATCCCACCAAACGGAGTCAAAAGCCTTTTCTGCATCGAGACTTAAGGCAATTTATTCCCTTGGGGTTTTATTCATATAATCCATTAAATGTAAGGCACGTCTTATACTGTCTTGAATCTGTCTGTTTTTGAAATCCTGTCTGATATTCATCAATAATTTCTGGTATTATATTTTTAAGCCTTTCTGCTATTATTGAGGTGAATAATCTATAATCCATATTCAAAATTGAAATTGGTCGATATGAACTGCATTCCCTTTTGTCCTTGCCCATCTTTGGGATTACTGAAATAATTGCCTGTCTCCAGGATGCTGGTGACTCCCCTCCCTCCAACACATAGTTAAAACATTTTAATAATAGCGGTGATAATAAGTCTCTAAAGGTTTTATAATATTCTGATGTAAATCCGTCCATACCCAGCATCTTAATTGTTTTTGTTGTCGCGATGGCTTTATCCAGTTCTTGTTTAGTAATTTGCTGCACAAGTCTTTTGTTTTGTTCCCGTCCAATATTAGGTAGGTCCAGAGAATGCAAAAATTTCTGAATGTTTAGAAAGTCAGCCCCTTGTGTCTCTGAATATAATTTTTTATAACAGTTTTCAAATGAGTTTTGTATTTCTTTAGCAGTATAACATATTTTTTGAGTCTCTTCATCTTTTATACCATAAATTCCTCTTTCTTCTTCCTGTTTTTTAATTCTCCAGGCCAATAATTTCTTTGCCCTAGGCCCATAATCATAGTACTTTTGCCCAACAAATTTAGCTTTTATTTCTTTTTGTCTGTCATATATATCATTTAATCTCCACTTTGTTAAATTTATCTCTTCCAGTGTTTGAGAGTCTTTAACAGTGGCGTGTTTAGTCTCTAAGTTCTTTAATGTGAGTAGTAACTCATTAATTTGGATTTGTTTCTCTTTCTTTTCATATGAAGACCACATGCTCAATTTTCCTCTTATTACTGCTTTTGATGCATCCCATGTAACACTTGAGGACACCTCTTGATTATCATTTAATTCACAGTAGTTTTTATACTCATTTTTTATGAATTGTATACATTTGGTATCATTTAACAAGCTCGTATTAAACTTCCAGCTAGTGTGCTTTATTTCAGTCTCCAGATGTATAGACAGGTAAACACCTGCATGGTCTGATATATCTTTTACTCCTAGGTTACATCTGAGAATTCTATGTCTATCAGTGTTAAACATAAAAAAAAAAATCTAACCTGGAGTATACTTTATGAGGGAATGAGAAAAACGTATAACCCCTTTCCTTGGGATGTAGCTCCCTCCAGACATCTATCATATTTCCTTCTACAAGAAGCTTTTAACTGTTTTTGTCTCCCGAGTTGTCCTTTTAGTTTTGTTGCTGGAATCTAGGTGGGGCTGTAGTTATATATTCCAATCCCCACCACAGATAAGGGTTCCCTTGGTGTGTTCCGCGATCAGATTAAATAATTTCTTAATAAATTCCTGATCAGGAGTTCAAGTTATTTTTACTTCCAATAGTGTTAACATACTACACAGGTCATGAACAAGATTTTTTTTTTTTTTCATTGTAATTGGGCTAAAGCAGTTAATTAAAAGTAGTCTAACATAAATGTAAATGCTGTAATTTGATTCTTTTAATAAACCATGTAACTTGGATGGATTCGATGCTGGCGTGACCACAGTGCACACGTCTGCTGTTGCTCACAGTGGTCCAAGGGACCGCACAGGGAGTTTGTGTGTTTGCTCAGACACATGAAAAATTAGAGGGAACATTGCTCCACAGTCACCCGACCTAAACCCAATTGAGTTGTTTTGGGATGAGATGAAGGCAGAAAGGGCCAACAAGTGCTCAGCATCTCTGGGAACTCCTTCAAGACTGTTGGAAAACCATTTCAGGTGACAACCTCATGAAGCTCATGGAGAGAATGGCAAGAGTGTGTGATAGCAGGAATCAAAGCATAGTTTGGCTATTTAGAAGAATCTAAAATGTAAAACATGTTTTGAGTTATTTCACACTTTTTTGCTTACTACATACTTCCATATGTGATCATTCATAGCTTTGATGCCTTCAGTGAGAATTTACAATGTAAATAGTCATGAAAATAAAGAAAAACCATTAAATGAGAAGTTGTGTCCAAACTTTTGACTGGTAGTGTGTATGCACATAAAAAATAAAAAATTCCCCTCTCACCCCTGTGGCGATCTTTATCATTCAAGCTCGGATCCTTTACCAGAGGCCTGGGATCATGAGGGTCCTGCTCAGTATCTTAGCTGTTCCTAGGACTGCACTTTTCTTGACAGAGATCTTGGATGTTGTTCCTGGGATCTCTGCTGGAGCCACTTGCCTAGCTTGGGGGTCACTGCACCGAGTGCTCTGATTACCACTGGGACCACTGTGAACTTCACCCTCCACATCTTCTCAAGCTGTTGAGGGTGGTAATTCATACTTTTCCACCTTTTTGTATTCCATCTTCCTGATTTTGCTGTCATTCTGTATCACTAGATCTTGTTCTTACCATTCAGCTGACTCTTTGGGACTTGCCTGACTCTCTGCAGGTACTAAGTGGTTGCAACTTTCCTAGCAGCCTCTTTGTGGTCCCATTTGCCTGTGGGATTCCCAGGTACTTGTAGCTATCCTCAGTGTCTGCAATGTTGCCTTCCAGTAGTGTGATCCCCTCACTTCTGACTACTTTCCCTTTCTTTGTTATCATCTGACTACACTTCTCTAGTCCGAATGACATTCCGATGTTGTTGCTGTATATCCTGGTGATGTGGATCAGTGAATCGATGTCTTGTTCACTCTTGGCATACCGCTTGATGTCATCCTGTACAGGAAGTGGCTGACAACTGCCCCATTCCATAGTCGGTATCCATAGCCAGTCTTGTCAGCGATCTCACTGAGGGGGTTCAGGCCTATGCAGAACAGCAGCAGGGATAGCGCATCTCCTTGGTAGATCCCTCACTTGATGGTGGCTTGTGCCACCGTCAATATGTCACTTCAATGCCAAAGCTCAATTATTCCTTTATGACTTATTTTATACGTAATTACTTTATAATAACTGCTGGGTAGATTTGTGTTATAGCAGAATTTATTGTATTTTATTATATATTTTAATATATAAGTAAGAGAAAAGCTGTTATACTCATAGGCCTGATCCTGTGGAGAAGTCCAAAAGTAGAAGAGAGAACAGGCACCCTTTCTGTGTGTAAGGGCACATGCATGTAGATGGTCGTAGCTGCCATATAGTGCCTCAAGTGGCCTGTCTGGGTAAGGCAAGAGAAAAATAAAAGAAGTCAGAGAAGCCGTGCGCGCGCTCGGGTGTGTATGTGTGGAGCCGAGGAGAGGAGAAGTAGCCGTCTCCCGCGTGTTGCCACGGCCAGCCACATTAAGAAAGCCTCATGGTTCGACTGAGCCCAAAAGGGGTATCCGTGAGGTCAGTGAAGCAGAAGTCGCGACTGCAGCAAGCTTAGACGGAGTTTCGCTCCGTGTGCGAAGCTTGGCTTGTGTAGCCACTGGTGTTGCTGCAGGCCACCGTCGAGGTAGATAGCGTGGGGACAGGGAGTTGGAGCGAGAGCTAACTCCAGCTGCGCTTTTCGTTAAGACCTCCACCGTTTCCAGTTGGATTAGGCTGGGTTTGGCCGTTAAGTGAACGTTCGGAGCGAGGGAGTATAGTTAGCCGTCTCGCTGGGAGCTGACGAGCCGATGGGAGGACTTTAGCCACGACACTTAATGTTGCCCGTTGCTAGCCTGAGGTTGGATGCATTTTACGGACCCGACGTCAAGGACAAAGTGGATCATCAAGGAATAGGTTACCCTGCCATCTAGACGACGTCCTGGTTGTTCATCCTCCTGGTTACGCTGTATGTGAAAGTGTCGCCTTTTCGGAGCCCAGTGCTTTTCCCACGCACTGTCGCCGAGAGACAAAGGTACGGTTTCTATTTTCCTTGCTTTTGTGAACCTGAGACTGGATTGCTCACTCCGGCTGCTGTAACTTTGGTCAGCTTAACGGACCGGGACCCTGCAGTCAGCTCCTGTTCACTACAGTTACACCTTCAAAAAAAGACTGTATACGGTTGCATAGTCAAAGGACATTTTGTTGGGACTGACTCGTAGGAACTGGGACTATTACCCTGTGAACATTGTAAATTGTGTTATGTTTGTGATACAGTGTTAATCATTCTAGAGAAGAGAATTTCTTTGTTTAATTTCATTATTTTGTTTGTTTTGTGATTTTTGGATCCCCGTCTGTGGCTAGTGTAAACCAAGGGTTTTACAACAGTGGGGTCACAATTGCCTGTTTCATTCGTTGAACCTGATTTCTTTTTATTTCTTTTGCATTTTTGTTTCTTGCCATCCATGATTTTCAGGGCCCATCGTAACTGATGGATGGTAAAGTTCAAAGGGCCATCTGAGCAAATTAAAGTTTAACATTGCTTAGAAGAGACCGTTTCATGTTTTTGTCTAACCAAGTTGCCTTGGAGTAGGGGCACCCTAGCTGTCTGGTTGGGGTACAGAAAATCAGAGGGAAGGTAGACTAGGCTGTGTTTATGTCTGATAGTATAGTATACTCCAGGCAGGCATCGTTTCTCAAGATTGAATCCTGGAGCCCCTCTTCTGTGCCAGCAGCCGCCAGACAGGTGACAACATTCCTACAGTAGTATGTATCGGGGTCAATTGTACTAGGGGGGTCACGGACACAGATCCCAGCACCCCTCGGTCGTTCAGGGCAACTTCTACACTCCTACACCCCTACATAGCAGGGGGGCTGGTAGCCCCTTACATGTGCATAACTGTGATGCTGATAAGACGTTTTCTACACAAAGACACAGTGATCATTCACAGAAAGAGAAGAAGTGAAAGGTATTTGAGTTATCAAAATGAGCAAAATAATAGAACAAAAAATATACACATTATTATACTTTACAAATTTACTATATTGTATTTCAAAACCAACACGTTCTCACTCCCAACTCGTCAAATGTGTGACGCATGGTCAGGCTCCCTCTGCTTCACTTATCGACGCGCAGGGTACCCCCCTGGCGTCGAGAATTGACGTGCAGGGTCCTCCTATTGAATACTATGCTGCTCCCTAATCGTTGTTTATTGACGACAAGAGATTTCCGCGGAAGAGCCTGTTGTTCGTATATTTATACATTTCCAAAATCACATTGTAGTGACGTGTACTGAACACAATATATTATATAATGTAAACAACTACCTGAGAAACAGCAGATACAGCAGATAAATTAATTATAGGCCATTACTTTTGTATCGTTTATTGCATTTATGGAGGGAGAGGTGTATGCTGGGTAATGGCACAGCTAGCGACCGGGTGACTTTATTCACCCGCTGCAGATGTTATCAGTCCATACAATGGGCGTTATTAGCAGAAATCAGTCCCATAGATATGGGCCATCCACCTGCTAGATTATTCAGAAGGTTGTTATCATCCATCCAGATGGAGGATCACTGACAGGAGCGTGGAAGACTCCAGAATCCACTCTGGCTGGAATCCGGTGGATACAGCAGTGTTACAGGTAAGGCCATTTAAACGGACAGCATTTATAGAATGACTATTAAAAGTCAGCGAGTGTCAATAATGTTAATGTGGTTATGTTAGTAATACACCGAGTGCTAATATAACAGCTTTAAGATGCATTTGTAGATATTATTACGTGTTTTACCGTCTTTATGGTGCTAGCTTAAAGTTATGGTGTAAACGTTAGCTTATATTGTAGTAAAGCTATTACTGTTTAAACGATGTTAGCACAGAAATATTAGCTTCTGTCATGACTGATAAAGTTACTAGTTAATAAAGTTTTCAGTAAAGTGATTAATTGCAGCCACAGATTGACAGTAAATATGCCGATTAGCTTCAATGCATCTGTAATAAATATGTGCAAGTTTCAGTGCTTCGTTTAAACTGTATGATACTTATACTGACCCAGGGTCAGTGTAAAATACAATCCTAGCTGTGTGAACAAAGCCTGGCTCCTTTAATCCTGCATGACAAACCTCAGGATGCAGGTTCTTATTACTCTTTCCTGTCACACCTGAGAGTCAGCTAGAAACTTACAGTGACGTGGACATTATGCAAAGACGGACAGACTCTGTAATACTGTAAATGATGTGTGACTCAGGTTAACACTAAACTTTAAACAGTACCTCTGTGTCTCTGTGTGTGCTGAACATCTGGAATCAGATTGAGTCAGGCTGCATCAGCTGAATCTGTTATTTGTAAATATCAATATTTTTTATTCAGGTGTGGGGATAATATGTGAGACTGCAGTGAAGCGATGTACCAGATTAATCCCTGGCCAAAGGTATCGTATTTAAATCAGACTACTGATCCAGCCACATCAGCCTTTTGTGAGGTCTGTTTAAAGTCGACTAAAAATGAATTCCAGGTTCCTGAGAGGTGGACTGAGAGCACAGAAACACATGTTCATACATACAGCTGTAGCAAGTTTACATTAATTTTAAATAGATTTGTTACTCTGATGTCTGTCTCTCTGTTAGTCCTCTGACAGACTGGTACCTGTCCAAGTGTGCTCTACCTGTGACTACTGGGACAGGCTCTGGCTCCTGTAATAGAAATTTTCTATTATTCTCATTTAAAGTATTTAAGTGCTTATGCATATGCTTAGTTGTGACACTGTTATAGACTGTTCAGTGAAAGTTTCTAAAACTAGATGAACTTACTTCAGCATCAGCAGTTTGAGAAAACAACTCCCTTTACAGGTGCTGATAAGGCCAAGGGCACAAAACAGCATAACCATTGATCCGTTAGGTTTCATAGCGAGGCGCGTGAAGTGTGGTATGATCACTTTGTAACTTCCTCCCTCTTCCTTGGAATGCATAAAGGAGTAGGAGCACGACTTCTGTGGCAGAGTTGACATGATTGTGAACTGTGATGTTTGATGTGTGTTGGCTCTCCTGTGCGCAGTAATAAATAGCTTGATCACAGTTCTTTCTGTGTTGCAGACTTTATTTACAAACTTCCACGATACCCCCCACCCTCCCACTGTGAACCTGAATTGAATATTCAGAAGAAAATGAATGGATAGACTGACATTTGTTTAAATACTTCTAGAAATCTGAGCTGTTGGTGTGGTAATAGTATTAGAGCTAGCAATCTTTCTTACTGAATCTCTACTGTGAGCCATGTTACCTGGGATTAATTCTATGTTTACCTGACAGCCTGGACAAATGTGCTGTGTGAAGGATGTAAATCAAATCAGATCTTAACTGCTTACATTTAAGGAGCCTGGTCATATTTAATTGTAATATGAACCAATGATTTTTTGATTGCTGATTCTAAGAGAGTCTTTGTGGAAATTCTGTTTGGCTTTTTGTCATTTTAATTCTCTTTTCCATTTTCCAGAACAGTTCGCCACAGTCACTGTCCACATGGGTCAGTGGGACCAAGACACACTCTGCTAATGTGAGACTCTGACCAGCAACATCCAGCAAGACCCAGGCAACGTTTTCTATCTCCCAGCTGGTGTTTTTTGTTTGTCTGTGAGTGGAGAGTCAGATTTTTGTTGAAGCTGGAGGAACAGCCTTACACTTGCAGAGGTAAGTCAGTTTGTAGAGATCCCTCCCATCTTGACTTTTATGTGCTAGATTTCTTATCTGAAACAGTAATATTTCAGTGACTGCTGCTTATACCACAGGTTAATACACGCTACTGATCCCTGATGGGAGAATCATCACCTCTGCCAACAAAGAAGCCTGGTGGATATTTGTTTGCAGTCTGATGATGGGACATCATGCTCTGCATCTTCAAAGTTTGTCTCTTGATTATTATTCATACACAGTAATGTGAATTATGCTTATATCTAGTATAACTGGACCAACGTGGTGCTCTTCATTTATGGAGGCTGTTGAGTCTGAATGTTGGATGTTGTGTATCTCGTGTTCTCTGGGCTTTGTTTTCCTCAGTCTTTTTGCAGGATCAGAAAACAAAACCAGGAGGCGTGTAAATGTTTCTTCTCCAGTTGGATGATGATAAGACTGTGACACGGGATGCCACCTTTAGTCTTGTGATGAAGCAAAGCTCAGGACGAAGTGTGATTAAATGGTACCCACATGTGTGCTGCTGAGAAGAATGTACAAGGGCACCTGCAGCCAAATCCAAGCCTCCTCAGGTTAGTTGTATTTGCAGAATGCCATAGGACTGAGACAGCTGAGGCATCAAATGTTTGATTAAACGGATGAAAAAGAGAAGTTTCTTCCCTATAATTATCACTTTTTAAAATCTTTAGCAACTTCAAGTCTGTCAGCGTGCTGAGGTCACAGAAACAAGAGAAGAAGCTTGACTTCAGAGTGTTGTTTACAGTTTTCTGTCATCATGATCTCCCCTGAAGTTTATCACTATTAGGCAAGCAGTAAGTCCACAGTACTGTAATGATGATTCTGACTTTGGTCACGGTTGCATAATATTTTAATAATATACAATTATTTTTTGTAATTCATATTTTTTCTGTTAATCAAAAATTTACTTTGTGAAATTTGTATTTGAGAATGCAGAATGTGACAATATATTTTTGTTCAATATTTAATTTCTTTCAGTTGCTATTGTTAAATGAAAAAAAATAAATATATATATATATATATATATATATATATATATATATATATATATATATATATATATATATATATATATATTCTAATTTAGCAAACTAATTTATCAAAAATATATATACATATATCTGTATTAGTTTTAATACATTAATTTGACACCTGTATTGAAAATACCATATTGTATTCATACAGAATCAGTATGGTATCATTGTTTGTCTGATTGCTGAGACTAAGAGCTAGTTTGATCTGTTTAGATCTAAAGTATCCAAAGTTGAGCCCTAATGTTTCTTCACCCTTGTGTGTGTGATATGTGATTTCCTACATGCTGACAGAGCAGAGCGGCAGTTTGTGCCCACAGATGGTGACGGTGTGGAGAGACGGTGGTGTTTCCTCAGAAGAACTAGCAGAGTCACAAAGGGCACCAGTCCATCTCACCACCTTGACTTGCTGACTGATGCTCGTCTGCACTGCACAGAGGAAATCAACTGACCGAGGTTTGTCCAGTGACGTGTTATGAAATGTATATTTGTTTTGTGCTTACAGATATGTTTTTCTTGACAGAGGCTCTGCAGGGGTTAGACAAAGCAGAGAAAATATGTGCTTTACATTTTACTGTGATTTACTGGGACATTTGTTGCCTGATGTTTAGCAGGAATGGAGGAATGGAATCAAAGGGAGATGTTTTTGATGTTTTTGTAATGTGAGTAAATCTTCGGCATTATTTATTTGCTTGGTTATTTTAGGAGTGTTTCTGAGTGAGGGAGAGAGGAGTCATCATCCAGGTAAAGTGACGTGGAACAGTGGATACACCTGTCTCCCCTTTAAAGGAGATACTCTTAGAGAGAGACGATCCGAGTCATCCCTAAATGTTAGTGCTTTCAAATACACAAACATTTTTAAAGGACAAAAACGAACATCCAACTTTGACTGTAATACAATTACATTTTTGCATGTGTGTTTTCAAACTCTCAGATGGGCAGGATATCAGTCTTGGACTGTCTAACCTGCCGGAGCAGCACTGAATGATCACCACACATGAGCATGTTCCTGCAACATTCAGCAGCTTTGCTTTTGGTAAGTAGAGTTACCTAACTACAGTAACTATAAACACATGATATCCATTTCTAACAGCCTGGTTACTTCCTGTCAGTTTTTTTAGAAATCATGTGGTCACCTGACCTAACACTGTTTCTTCTTCTTCCCCTTAATGTTGAAGTGTCAAATGTCAAACAGCTGGAGAGGAAACTAAACCAGTGTACTGGGATGTTTCAGCAACACGTGCCAGACGCTGTTCCTTCATGGTGACATCACCAGAGACAGCCCCGCCCACCTCAGGACCTCGCCATTGATCATGATGATTATAATCGGAACTAAGACTGTACAAATCCACGACCAGAATGTTTAGATGCTTTCTAATTATTAATGAATACTGAGAGCCTCTTTCTGTGTTTTGTCTGTTTTGGGTTGTTTTTTTTACCTCATTTGTTACTAACAAAGTTCACCAAACTCACACAGTTTACATTCTGTATGTTTCCATCTTTACCAGCCACACTCTGCCTGCATTTAGAAAACAAACCTTAGAAATCGTCGTTTTTCTCTTTTGTAATTTTGTAATTCAGTGAATATACTGCACTGCTTCCTTTTATTGCGTCACACATTGCTTTAAATTTTTCAGTGTCCAGTTATTTTTTACTGCTGTTTGAATTCACTGTATGTTTGACCCTGTAGACTGTTTAATGGACTGCTTGTCTTCCTGTTTGTAACCGCCGCCTGTTTTTGACTAAAGATTTGGATTTCTGACTTTAACACAGCCTCTGCGTGTCCTCCCTTTGTGTCCTCTTCCTCTGTGAATGTGTTGCATGTGTCACAGATTCATTTTATTAACAGCTTTCCCACAGTGAATTGCATCAGCATTCATTCACAGCACATTTCAAAAGGATTCAGATTAATACAGTGATCTTATAGTCAGAATTATCCTGACAGACTGCCACTGTAAATTATCTTTCATCAGGTCAATTTTAAAGCTCAGTATTTCAAAGCAGGAGTTATGAAGAATCATATTGGCATTAGGACTGTAACAATATGTACTAACAAAGTCAAAGTTTTTTAATTATGCTAGAATATTGGAAGACAATCAACTTTTAGTGTTTTCTGCATATTAATTATACTGAAATAGAGATGGTGACCCTAACTGTACAGAAGTATACTAAACAACTGACAATCTAACAAACATTATTGGCCTGAGCCGTCATGCACAGTGAGTCTGATCCTGTGCTGTGAGAGTATGATAAGCATGTTTCTGGTCAGTTTGGAAGAAATAATATCACAATGTAGATCTTTTTTTCAACATTCCTTCTCTTTTACAACATAAACTGTAATCAAAGCTACTTATGTTCACAGCATGTAATAATAGTGACAGTCCAGGGCATTGTGGTCTGTTGAGCTAGGGTTAGGGTTAGCAATTCAGACATATGTCTGACATATTACTCTTGCTGGATATAACAAACACCTAGGAATTCATATTATAATTTGATTTTCATGAAATATTCATATTCAGTATCAGTCATTTTATATTATAACCACGTATCCACCCAGGCTCATTGTGGGGCAGGGATCTGTCCTGGGATGCTTGAGTGAAAGGTAATGTACACCCTGACCAGGTATCCAGTCTGTCACAGTTGTTTTCAATATTTGGTTCTAAAATATGAGTGAAAACAAAAATCCAACTAGGATTCTTGCATATGATGGATGAAGTCTGTCTTTGACTGTATTGTCCAGCTGATCCATCAAACCCCCAGCAGGTAAACCTTATCATGACATAACACAGTAACAATGTAAAAAATTAAACAGCAACAGTCTAAATGTAAAGTGCATTCTAAACTCCTCTTCAATAAATTATTTGGATGTGCAGTGAGTCATTCAGGACTGTAAAACGTGAACTACAGAACCCAGAGTCTTCATCATTAAATCTCTGGTTGCTTCATTTTTCTATCCTATACCAGATACTTTAAAGGTTTTAGTAAAGTTGCATTCTCATGGTAAGGCAAAGTGCTTTATGTGTGTGTCATGAACGGCTGTAAAAGCCCTTTAATTAAAGAACAAAGCGGGTTTGAGTTCGAGTTACGGCAGACTGGAGCTACTTCTAAACGGAACGCAGCCTTCCTACGGCGGACAGCTAATAACAGGAATCGGACGCGCGGCCCAGCCTAGTCCACAGCAACCACCATAGCAACAGCCTAGCATGACTTTAAAAAAATATTCTGTCTTCATAACTATCAAAAACGTGAAATGATTTGTAAAGCATGAAAGTGTTACAGCTGCAGAGAGCTATGGCGGTATCTTTGGAAGCTGTTTGCATAGCTAATAATACGATGTAACCATGGAGACAGTCAGTCACGTGAGCTAGCGGTGCATGTTTACTACAGTGATTAAGGTGATTGTGTGCACAACGTCCACACGCTGCAGAGGGTAAAGACATTACTTCAATATTGTTTTATATTTATATATATATTTGCCTTGTGTTGACCATCACCTCAGGTTCACCATTACAGTTTCAGCATACAGATGTACACTGTCTAAATGTGAACACATTCAAAAAAATCATGTCTCAGAAATAACCACAGCTGTTCATGTTTGTCATTATAGTTTTATTTGTAAGAAAATTGTGAACTTCAAATTGTTTATCAAAAGACCATAAAGGAAACACTACTATTTATGTGAAACTAATTGTAATAAAAAATGAACAGGTGCTTTACAGATTTAAAAGAAAGAATCTGAAAAGCACCTTTTTGGTCTAAGTGGTCAAAGTAGAAAACAGAACTGATGTTCAAGAACAAACTGTAGCTGCACTAATATTACACATCTCGATTGTTGTGGTGAACAGACATGTTGCTTTTAAAACCACATGCAGTATGTGACCATGACTGTCCACTGAGACCATGAACGCCACTTCGCTGAAGTCTTCTTCTTCTTCTTTTTCTTCTTCTTGCCATCAAAATGGAAGCAGAAAGAGCACGAGCTGCTTTGATCTACAGAAAGGAAAAAGAACATATGAGCTGAAACCATTAAGATAGAAACAATCGCTCAATGCAGTGTCTCACGTAGCTTAGCCTGTTACAACTGTTGATACAAGCTCAGTACAGTTAACACAGTGTCAGGGAACTCCAGTGTGGGAACTAGTGGCTTTAGGTTTGTAGTCATTTAACTTTCATCCATTCATTCATTTAATTCAGGGTTTCTCCATAAGCAGAGCTTCTAACTCTTTTAGCTTTTAGCACATCTGTAGCTGTGCAGGCTGACAGGTTTTTGGTGGCTCTTTTTACCCCACACTGGTTGTGAGTGTGTAAATAGCCCCACTAGTTCTTTTGGGTTGCAGTTAACTTGGGAGAAAGGGGTGGGTCTGCCAGGACTAGATGAATAAAAATGATCTGGGATACATAAATTTCATAATGCATGCATATATCTCTATCAATTAAACCTGGCCTGAGGGCTGCCATTTTTACATTCAGTTATTTCTCTTAGAAATGCTGGATCTAAATAATGAATGTGTTACAGTCAAACTGACACTGGTCAGTGTAAATGGCTCATTGGGACATAGAAACCTTTAAATTAAATCCCATCACCTGATATCGAGTGTCAAACAATATCAAAGCTGTAAAAGCTGTTTACAGTCAGAATTTATAAAAACTATGATTGTAAATTAATTCAAACAAGTGAGCTTTTCTCTTTGTGTTGAATATCAACACTGTGACTTCTTAGACTGTAAGCTTTACTTTAGCGCAACCAGTTGTAGAAGCCGTCACTCCAAATGTCTTTTGATAACAAGAAAAAACTACCTTTTCAGTACACGGCCTGAAGTTCTTCTCCAAACATCTTCTGCCATTGGCTTTGTCTGCTGGTTTGAAGACAATAGACCACAAAAAGATGATTTAGTCACTTTGTCTGCATCATGCAGCTCGAATGTGTTGTGCAACGATGTTAAATAGCCGTCGTTATCCCTCTGCTGTGTCAGTAGGATTGTACTGTACAGCATCTCATTGATATGTGAGGAATGCTTATGTAACACGATAACAGACGTCTGGTCTTACATCATTAAAATATAACGGGCAGGAGATATTTAGATATTTTTATATTTATATTACATTTTATAGCTGACAGATATTACTAAATAGACAGAATTTACTAAATGGTTGATGTATATGAAAAATATGTCCATAATCACAAATGACCATGAGAGCCAGTAGAATTAATTCAACTGGACACTCAAAAGACGTCCTTAAATGCTCTTTAAGTGGCAGAACAAATGAACAGTTAATCGCTTACTTGAGATGAAATCTGCTCAGCTACTTTGAAAACAGCTTCTAACTGGTTCCTCCTTTAACAGGATGACTGCTCAGGGGTAAGGCCATCATGCAGTCCAGTAACCTTTATGGTTCTGCTTTGATTCACCAGGAACTATTAGGGAAACCTTCCAGCGCCTCCTGTGAAAGACACAGGGATAAACACAAACATTTATTAACATGTTCCACAGTCTTCCAGTTTGATTTTCTCATCCTGTGGACAACAACGTACAGAGATGCAGGTTTATGTTAACTTTTGTAAGGTTTCTTTACTGAACATATCCAGCTGCAGCTCCGCTGTGATCCTGAACTGGATAAGCACTTAAGAAAATGTGTCAATAAATAGACATACATCAACTTACTATATTTATCCAAACAGACGGGACCAATAATGCTTCCCTGAGTTAGAGACTTTAACAGTCTCTTCTATGTAAGAATGTCTCGTGCTGATGGACCTGCAAACGTGACAACAAAGGTTTTTCAGACTACATGTAGCTGTCCTCTATGTCAGCTAACACATTTACATTTATGTCACACTTATTTCTGCTTTCCCATTTTATAATTATTACTTACATTTTGATTAGATACCTTGAGTTTGTAAATGATTAGATTACATAATTGGAATACAATTCAATATAATTCATGTATCCAATTCAAGGTCGCAGGAGGATGAAGCCTATCCCAGCTGATACAGGACAAAGACAGGCTGCCAGTTATCGCAGGGCTAAGACAATATGTGTAACAGAAAATCCACTTAAATGTTTGATATTTCTAATAATAATCATAATTATGACTATTATTTGAAATATTATTTAAAGGTTTCTTTATAAATACATTTCAATTTTTTTATAACCCCTAGAATATAAACCTGAGCTGTTTCAGATTCTGACCTCAGTGACCAGGCTGTGTCCTCACTGCAGCTCCCTCTTGGAAGTACGTCTGCTTCTTGTCTTCCCCCAGTGATGACCGCCTACCCTTAATATCACATACTGTACCTGAGGAACAAAAAAGGACAAACACTTGCCTTCATTTAAGAAGTACATTCATACAGAGGTAATCTATGGAAACACACTAGTTCACCCTTTGGGAGGAATCAGTTCCTGTGAAACATTTCTGTAAATCAACATCGTGGAGAATGAAATGAGTTCTTCAGGTGACTCAGCAGTCCCACACTGACAAATAAAACTTCTGTGGAAGAAGAATCAGGATTTTTTTTGATTTCCAATCCAGTTAAACTATTAAGGATTAAGCAACAGTGCTCATCTTTGCTCTTCTGAAATCTGTGTTAAACAACAACAAACATAAATTAGTAACAAAAATACAGCTGAGTAGAGGCTTTACAAACCACCAGCAGCCATAATGCTAAATTTTAATCTTCAAATGTTTCTGAGCCGTCTTCAACCTGCTTTTAACACAGAAAAGTCCCACAGTCAATGCAGCCTGACTCAATCCTAGATGTTCAGCACACACAGAGACACAGAGGTACTGTTTAAAGTTTAGTGTTAACCTGAGTCACTGATCATTTACAGTATTACAGAGTCTGGCAGTCTTTGCATGATGTCCACGTCACTGTAAGTTTCTAGCTGACTCTCAGGTGTGACAGGTGTGCCAGCAGGAAAGAGTAATAAGAACCTGCATCCTGAGGTTTGTCATGCAGGATTAAAGGAGCCAGGCTTTGTTCACACAGCTAGGATTGTATTTTACACTGACCCTGGGTCAGTATAAGTATCATACAGTTTAAACGAAGCACTGAAACTTGCACATATTTATTACAGATGCATTGAAGCTAATCGGCATATTTACTGTCAATCTGTGGCTGCAATTAATCACTTTACTGGAAACTTTATTAACTAGTAACTTCATCAGTCATGACCAGTGTTGTGTAAGTTACTTTAAATTAGTAACTTAGTTACATTACTAGTTACTTCTCTAAAAAAGTAACTCAGTTACTTCAAGTTACTCGTTACTTTCAAAGTAACTAGTTACTAGGGAAAGTAACTTTGGTTTTACTCAGAATTCTCTTGTTAATGTGTTGCTTCCGTAACTGGATACCCAGCAAGATTGCCAGTCTTCTAGCTTGCTTACTTGCCACAAGTGCATTGTGCCACCTACCAATAGAAAGGAAAAAATAATGTGCACATTTCCACGAGAGAAATCCCACGCCTGGACCGTCGTTGACCGCCGCCATGATTCTAGCCTGCTTTTTACATCCAACACAAAAACTGCAGTCGTGGTGCTTTTGATTGTACTCAGAACTTGGAAATTCTGCCTTCTGAATAGGAAGATGTAGGTAACACCAGACTGCAGATGAGCTGCATACAGAGCTGGACTGGGACAAAAAAAATCGTCCCGGGCATTTTGACTAGAGACCGGCCCACCATTATAGGAAAAATCATAAAGCCTTTGAATGAAAACAAACACTGTTGTGACAGTGATGTACACTGTTCTGATGGTATATATGTATCAATCTATCAATTGTTTGTTGTAAGACTCGGATAATTATTTTTTTAAAAGCGAGACATTTTAAATGAGAATAATAAAGAAAAGTATTTCCTTGTCCCCCCCTTTCCCTGTTAATGCCCTACCTGGCCCCCCTGGCAAAACTTTGCTAGACCCGCCCCTGCACAGTTACCAGCTGTCAGCTACGTAGAAAAGGATGCTGGTGTTATTTGTCTCTCAGAAACAGTTCATAACTTCCCTTCAACTCATTCATGTCACCTAAAAGGTAAACCTGTTTCTCCATCACCTGTTCAGCTCTGATGATTCAGTAAGGACATCTCCTGGTTTCATCTTCATGTTTCCCTCTCACCAGATAACCAAACTGATATCATGACCAGCAGCTTTACAGCTGTGGCTCCAGCAAACATCAGCTGATACTAGAAATTAATATTAAATAAATTCTAACAACAGCTGATCAAGCTTAAACGTGCTGCTGTTGTTTAGCACAACATCCGCTGGTTTCCTCTTTCTGGCGCAAAGTGGGAGATAAACAAACAAGAGAGAAAAGCCGATTAGCTGATCATTGATCAGTTTCGTGATTGAAGTAGAAACGGGAGAGAATGAGAGAAGAAGAGGCAGCTGTGCAGCTCCAGCTTTGTGTCTTTTTCATTGTAGCTGAAGTCCGGGACAAACTGTGTTTCTTTTCACCTCAGTACGAAACGCGTAATATTTTCTCTGAATACCAGACGATTCTGTTTTTTAGGGGACGGTTGGCAACTCTAATAATTAACCGTATGAACAAAATAAAGTTCAACATCAGTAACATAGCACCCACCCAGCTGTATAGAAACTCCGTCATGCTAGCTAGCACGCAGTACGAAAATGTCAGCATACCGAAAATAAACTCCACCTGAACTTGATTTATATCTGACTCCGATAGACTGCAGGTCATAACTTCTTACCTGAAGTTCAGTTCACCTGACACGCGGACCGGCGGTCGCTTCGGGTCTCTCCTCTTGCCTCCCTTTTCCTTCATCCACCTGCTGGCTTCCACCACTTGCTAATGTTACTGAATCTGTGGAAGCTCCGCGATATCCACCACACGAAGTAACGAATAACGAGCCTATCTAAATCCCAGTAACGAGTAACGCGTTCCTGGTTTTGGCATAATAACTAGTTACCGTGCTCGTTACCACAATAATAACGTAATTACTGTAACGCGTTACTTAATAACGCGTTAGTCCCAACACTGGTCATGACAGAAGCTAATATTTCTGTGCTAACATCGTTTAAACAGTAATAGCTTTACTACAATATAAGCTAACGTTTACACCGTAACTTTAAGCTAGCACCATAAAGACGGTAAAACACGTAATAATATCTACAAATGCATCTTAAAGCTGTTATATTAGCACTCGGTGTATTACTAACATAACCACATTAACATTATTGACACTCGCTGACTTTTAATAGTCATTCTATAAATGCTATCCGTTTAAATGGCCTTACCTGTATGTGACGGCACATACATATAATTTGTGGAAAATTGTCATGTACGGCCTTTAGCGGCCTGTCTGAATAAGCCAAGAGGAAGTGACATATTGAGGAGAGTGCGCACGCGCTGTGGAGAGCGAGCGGGTGTGCGGTTCCGATCGCGCGCGTGCCATGTACAGCAGAGTCACCAGGAAAGCCCCGCGGTCAGAACGAACCCGAACGACGAGTAGCCGGGAGGTTAGTGGGACGACGGACGGGCATCGCCGTGAGTTTATGTGGAGTTTCCCTCTGCGTGCGGAACCAGACCCCGGTTAGAGCGGACCTCCGGGCGCGGCGCTGGGGTGTAGTGTTGACGGAGATAGCGTGAGCAGGGGAGCTAAGTGAGAGCTAAGGCTAGCTGCCCTTCCCTTTTAGCTCACCCCCGTTTTCAGCGCTATAGGCGGAGTTTGACTGTAGAACCCGTATAGAAAGTGAGGCAGCACGGCCGGCTGTCTGGCAAAGGGCTAGCGTGTTTCCGGGAGGGAGTTGGACGGCTTCGCATTGTCCGGGGACTGCCAAAGCTTCGATACATTCCTCGGACCTGACGTTTAGGACCTCGGGAGTCAGGTGTTTGGATTACCCTGCCACTCAGACGACGTTCCGGTCGTTCACCCTGCTCCAGCTGACTGTATGTGAGAGCATCGCTCTTTTCTAATCTGTTGGTTCTTCACGCCCTGTTTCTCTGGAGACAAAGGTACAGTTTCTGTGTTCTTTGTTTTTTTTGTGAACCTAAGACTGGATATTCTGCTCCGGCTGTGGAATTTCTGGGCAGCCTAACAGACTGAAACTCTGGTTCACGGCAGCTACACCTAGAACTGTTTATTGGTTTCATACACCAGGGACAATTCACTGGATCGGACTTTACTGTAAAGATTGGAACTATTTTTTTTGTGTGTTTGGACATTGCAAGTAACGTGATGAAGCTGTGTTAACAATTCTAGATAAGAGAATTTCTGTGTTAACTTTAATTGTTCTTCTGTACTGTGATTTTTGCGCCCTTTTTCTGTGACTAGTGTGGTTTGGCTGGGGTTGAAAACTCACAACATTGGGTCTCACCAGCCTGTTTGATTTATTTTATTTTATTTCTTTTATTTCTTTGGTCTTGGGGAGTTTCCTGGCTTTCGCCCTTTGCTCTCCAGGGCCCTGTTAGAATTGATAATCAGTTTTGGTTCATGAGGGCCATCCGAACAAATAAAAGGGGCCACGTTGTTTAAAAAGTCGTTGCTATATGCTTCTGTCCAACCCAGGTTGCCTTGGAGTAGGGGCACCCGAGTTGTCTGGTTAGGTACAGAAAAAACGGAGGTAAGCGAGGCTGTGTTAATATTCAGCACGTCAGGCACTGTTTGTTTCGCAGGTTTGGGCCCCGGAGCCCTTCTTCTGTGCCTGTAGCAGCCAGATAGCTAAAACCATTCTTACAGGAGTAAGTATCAGGGTCAACTGTACTAAGGGGGGTCACGGACTCAGTTCCCACCGCTCTTTCGTCGTTCAGGGCAGCCTGTGCACCTATTCACCCCTACATAGCTGGGCTAGCGCCCCTTACAAGTGGCGTCACGAACAGGATCAACTTATTGGCTTGGGGTTGTTACCGTGTGATTAAAGAATAGAGCTAAGGTAAACATGTCTGAACTAGAAGATTTGAAAAAGAGCTTTGATGAACTACAGGCAAGGCTTGCAGAGCAGGCAGGTGCCTTACAGCAGGCACGAGAAGAGCAGAGGGAGGCTCTTTCTCTCGCAAAGGCAGTGATTGACCAACAGGCCCAAGCTTTAAAAGCCCCGACAGCAATCTATGTCCACCGAGACCACAAACTGACAGATTTTAGTGGTTGCCCTGGGAAAAGTGGAGATGATAGTGTGGAAGGGTGGATTGCTGCAATGAGGTCTGCATTCCAAGTCATGAAGGTGCCAGAGGAGGACCGTGTAGAGTTAGTTAAGCAACACTTAAAAGATGAGGCTAGGGCAACTGTTAAGTTCATGCTGGGCGGGGCAGGAGAGTCCGTCGAGGAGATATTTGATGTTCTCCTCCAAACCTATGGAGACAAAATCCCAATAGGTACCAGGTTAAAGGAGTTCTATGAGAGAAGGCAGGTGTCAGGTGAGACTGTCAGAACCTATGCCTATGACTTACAGGAGAAGCTGGCTTCGATCAGGAGGCGGGAACCTAACCGCGTTCCCGACTCAGAGACAGTGTTGAAGGAGCAGCTAGTATTGGGCTTGCGGGATGACCTTTTGAGACGGGAGATGAAAAGGAGGGTTAAGGAGGAGAAAGGCCTAACCTTTACTGGGCTGCTGCAAGCCGCAGTTGACTGGTCTGAAGAAGAAGAAGCCCAGTTCTCTCTCGCCTCCCAAAGTAGGCCCAAGGCTAGAGGTGCGGTGAATGCTGCAGCACCGGTTGAGGATAGATCATCCCCCCTCACCATGGAGATGCTCCATGAAGAGATTAAGAAACTAGCTGCTCGTCAGGAAGAGTTGTACCTAGTGCTACAGAGCAGGGAAGGGGGGAGCCGCCAGCAGAGTGTACAGCGCAAGCGAACACCCCTAAAAGACAGTGAAGGGCGATACATTTGCTACAGCTGTGGGGAACCCGGCCATACTAGCCGGCGCTGTACCAAAAAAGTAGACGGAGGGGCTTCGGCTCCTATCCCCACGGACCCGACCCAGGTGGTATTTCCTGGCAATCCGAACTCCAAGGATGGGGCTAAGAAACACCCCACCACACCGACCATTGGGCGCCAAGCAGCCGAGTGTCTTGTGGCAGAAGTGGAGGAGAACCTCAAAAGGAGTGCTCTCGGAAAGTGTCGCACCGTTCACCTTAAGATAGGGGGAGTGGACACCACCTGCCTCTGGGACACGGGGTCAAATGTGACTGCTATTACGGAGTCCCATTTCCGTAGGTGCTTTGGGCCGCAAGAGCTGAGGTCAGCAGGCTGGATCGAGCTCACAGCAGCAAATGGGCTCGATATTCCTGTCTTGGGCTGCTTGGAGGCCGAGATCGAATGCGCTGGGAGAGTGGTTGGCAAGAAGTGCATTTTTGTACTCACTGACACTCATCCTCAGCTAGGCAAAGCTAATGGGCTCCCAGGTATTGTGGGGATGAATGTTATAGAAGATCTCGAAGCACTTTTTACCGCGGATGGGGGTTGTGTCCAAATGGATCCTTACGCTCCCGACGAGACAGAGGCCACCGTCCGTAGGTTGATAGCCCGAGCGAGGAAGGAGACCCCCCGCACGGGTCCGGGTGGCAAAATTGGGTTCGTCAAAGTGGCTGGCAGGGAACCCATCATCATTCCCCCGATGAGCGAGAAAGTGGTGGAGGGCCGGTGCAGGGTCCCACCTAGGGTTGAGTGCCAAGTGTTGGCTGAGGCGGCAAGAGAAATAGAGCTGCCGAGGGGACTGTTAGTTGCCAACACTCTCGCGACGGCCAGTGGTGGAAGAATCCCTCTCAGAGTGATGAACACAAGTGAGAGAGCTGTTAAGTTGATGCCTAGAGCCAGGCTTGCAGTTGTTAGCAAGCCACGAGCTGTACTCCCCAAAGAGGTTGTACAAGTAGAGGAGAGAGAGGGGGCACTCGTGGTTAAGCCGCTGGGCCAGGGTGAGAGCATAGCGACAGGGGGCGAGGTTAGGCAGTTACCTGTCCCTGTGCAGGCTAACACTCAAGATCTCACAGAGCTGCAGCGTCAAAAGCTTTGTCAGCTATTAGCCAAACACAAAGGCGTATTCTCAGCAAGTGAAAGCGATTATGGCTATACCACCACTGTGACGCACAGTATCCCTACCGAGGCACCCCCTATCAAACAGAGGCACCGAAGGGTCCCACCCCATGTCTTTCAGGAATTTAAGAGGCATGTTCAGGAACTCGTTAGCCAGGGGGTCCTCAAAGAGAGCTCAAGTCCATGGGCCTCGCCTGCGGTGGTAGTTATTAAGAAAGATGGAAGTGTTCGTTTTTGCTGCGATTACAGGCGGCTGAACGAAGTAACGTGCAAAGATGCATACCCACTTCCTCGCATTGAAGAGTCATTGGATGCGCTCGGTAACGCGCTGTTATTCTCGACCCTGGACCTGACTGCAGGCTACTTCCAAGTGGCCATGAGCGAGGTGGACAGGGGAAAGACAGCGGTTACAACACCATTTGGCTTGTTCGAATGGACTCGGATGCCGTTTGGCTTGTGCAACGCCCCAGCCACTTTCCAGCGGCTGATGGGTATGGTACTGGGGGACCTCAGTTTTGATATACTCCTCGTCTATCTTGACGACATTATAGTCTTCTCCCGGGACTTTGACAGCCACTGTGAGAGGCTTGAGACGGTGTTTGAACGTTTGAAGCAGCATGGGCTGAAGTTGAAGCCGACCAAATGCTTCCTTCTGCGGCCGGAAGTTAAATTCCTTGGCCACGTGATTTCTGCTAAAGGCGTCCAGGTAGACCAAGAAAAGGTCAAGGCCCTGGAGGTGTGGCCGGTCCCAAGGAGTGTGCGAGAGGTGAGGCAGGTGCTTGGATTTATGAGCTACTACAGGCGGTTTGTGCCAAGGTTTGCTCAGTTGGCTAAACCTCTGCATGCCCTGGTTGGGAAGGGGTTGAAAGACACGACAAGGGGCGTCCAGACGTTTGTTTGGACTGGCGAGTGCCAGGAAGCATTGGATGAGCTGAAACGGTGTTTAATGTCCCCACCAATCCTGGCCTACCCCGACTTTAGCCTACCCTTCATATTGACCACAGATGGGAGTCTGCATGGACTCGGGGCTGTGCTTAGTCAAAAGCAAGGGGGCATTGAGCGTGTGGTAGCCTACGCAAGTCGTGGGCTAAGGGGCTCCGAAAAGAACGACAAGTATTACAGCGCATTTAAACTGGAACTTCTTGCGCTTAAATGGGCTGTTACCGAGAAATTCAGGGACTACCTGATGTTCGCCAAGTTCATGGTGGTTACGGACCATAACCCGCTGCGCTACTTGGCAACGGCTAATCTCGGGGCTGTTGAGCAGCGGTGGGTGGCACAACTCGCTGAGTACAACTTTGAGGTGTGTTTCAAGCCCGGGCGGCAAAACACGAATGCAGACGTCCTCTCCAGGATTCCTGATCAGGAGGAACCCGAGCAGGAGGACACGGACAAGGACTTTATTAAAGTGGGTCCTGAGGAAGTGCGTGCATGTCTGTGGCCGGCTAGTGCGGAGAGGGATGGTAGGACTGACCTGAAGGCCAGGGTGCAAGTGACTGCTGGGAAAGCTCTTGGTGGGCAAAGTTGGGAGGAGGTGGAAGTGGCACAGAGAAACGATCCCGTTGTCGGGCCCGTGTATCGGGTGATTGAGAAGGGCACTGGAATGAGCCATGCCGAACTTTGCATGTTAACACCAGGTACAAGGCGACTTCACCAGCAGTTCGACCGCCTTAGGTTTTATAAAGGTGTGTTGTATAGGCATGTTAGAGACCCCCGTGATGGAGAAGAGATCAGGCAGCTCATTGTCCCCGAGATTTTGCAACGTAAGGTATATGAGAACCAGCATGAGCATGGGGGGCATTTCAGTGCAAAGAGTACCCTCGCCGTGATGAGGAGGAGCTATTATTGGCCTACAATGAGTAAAGATGTTCAAGACTGGGTTCAGCAATGTAAGCGATGTGCTTTGGCAAAGGATATCTTTCCTAACCACAGGGCCCCAATGACCTGCAGCAATGTCACAGCACCCCTGGAGGTCCTTGCTATGGACTATACGGTGCTGGAGAAGTCCTGTGGGGGATATGAAAATGTCCTTGTTCTTACGGACATGTTCACCAGGTTCACAGTTGCTGTCCCCACCAGAAACCAGACTGCCGAGACGACGGCAAATGCTTTGCTAAAGCACTGGTTCGCCTACTACGGGTGCCCAGCCCGATTGCATTCAGATCAGGGGAGAAATTTTGAGGCTAGTGTCATAAAAGAGCTGTGTAAGGCCTATGGGATTGCCAAGAGTCGCACCAGTCCTTACCATCCGCAGGGTAACGCGCAGTGTGAGAGGTTTAATAGGACCATGCATGATATGCTCAGAACACTGCCACCAGAGAAAAAAAGGGATTGGAAAACATACTTGCCGGAGTTGGTTATGGCATATAACACTCGTGTGCACTCCTCCACTGGTTATGCGCCTTTCTACCTCATGTTCGGGAGGGACGCAAGAATGCCCCTTGACCTCGTGGGAGGAAAAGACATGAGGGAACCTGAAGCAGACAATCTGGATGACTGGGTCAGGGATCACCATGAGAGGCTTAGGACAGCTGTGGAGGTAGCAAACTCAGCTACTCATGAGGCCTCCAGGAAGAGGAAGAGAATCTATGATCGAAAGTCCCGCGGCGCTCTGCTTCAGTCAGGTGACCGGGTGCTGTTGCGCAACCACAAGCCCAGGGGTAGGAATAAGATACAGGATAAATGGGAACCAAACCCTTATTTGGTGGTGAAGCAGAACCACCCCGACATTCCTGTGTTCACAATCAAACCAGAGAGAGGTGGCTCAGTGAAGGTCGTACATAGAGATCAGCTCAAGTTGTGTACTTTTCAAGCGCCGATACGGCGGTTAAGGCATGTCAGTAGGTTACCAGCAGAAGTGGAGTCGGATACAGACTGCATGGAGGTTTTTTGTGTTCCGCCAGCCCCGTGTGTGTCAAATCCGAACACTCACATTGCCCCAGGGGTCGAAGATGTTGGTAACTGTGTTTCCCAGGGGTTGGAGCCAGATTTAGCGGGGGAAGCACAAGCAGCTATGACTCCTAGCGAACGGGAAGAGAGTGATGGGACCTCAGTGACGAGCGACGAAATGCAGGAAGAGCGAGGTGAAGTTTTGCAGTCTGAGCGTCCATTGAGGCGAACCAGAGGGGTACCCCCTGCAAAGTATAGGGATTATGTTATGAGATGAAGTAATGGGTCACTGTTATGTTCATTTGCTATGTAATGTAAGTCATATGTGAATGATATAGAGTGTTACTGAACAAGTGAGTTAATATGTGTTATTCTGTGTTTGTTACAGGGATGCACGGCCGGAGACGTCGCTGGTGTGGCAGGGTTTAGCTGGGGGGAAATGTGACGGCACATACATATAATTTGTGGAAAATTGTCATGTACGGCCTTTAGCGGCCTGTCTGAATAAGCCAAGAGGAAGTGACATATTGAGGAGAGTGCGCACGCGCTGTGGAGAGCGAGCGGGTGTGCGGTTCCGATCGCGCGCGTGCCATGTACAGCAGAGTCACCAGGAAAGCCCCGCGGTCAGAACGAACCCGAACGACGAGTAGCCGGGAGGTTAGTGGGACGACGGACGGGCATCGCCGTGAGTTTATGTGGAGTTTCCCTCTGCGTGCGGAACCAGACCCCGGTTAGAGCGGACCTCCGGGCGCGGCGCTGGGGTGTAGTGTTGACGGAGATAGCGTGAGCAGGGGAGCTAAGTGAGAGCTAAGGCTAGCTGCCCTTCCCTTTTAGCTCACCCCCGTTTTCAGCGCTATAGGCGGAGTTTGACTGTAGAACCCGTATAGAAAGTGAGGCAGCACGGCCGGCTGTCTGGCAAAGGGCTAGCGTGTTTCCGGGAGGGAGTTGGACGGCTTCGCATTGTCCGGGGACTGCCAGAGCTTCGATACATTCCTCGGACCTGACGTTTAGGACCTCGGGAGTCAGGTGTTTGGATTACCCTGCCACTCAGACGACGTTCCGGTCGTTCACCCTGCTCCAGCTGACTGTATGTGAGAGCATCGCTCTTTTCTAATCTGTTGGTTCTTCACGCCCTGTTTCTCTGGAGACAAAGGTACAGTTTCTGTGTTCTTTGTTTTTTTTGTGAACCTAAGACTGGATATTCTGCTCCGGCTGTGGAATTTCTGGGCAGCCTAACAGACTGAAACTCTGGTTCACGGCAGCTACACCTAGAACTGTTTATTGGTTTCATACACCAGGGACAATTCACTGGATTGGACTTTACTGTAAAGATTGGAACTATTTTTTTTGTGTGTTTGGACATTGCAAGTAACGTGATGAAGCTGTGTTAACAATTCTAGATAAGAGAATTTCTGTGTTAACTTTAATTGTTCTTCTGTACTGTGATTTTTGCGCCCTTTTTCTGTGACTAGTGTGGTTTGGCTGGGGTTGAAAACTCACAACATTGGGTCTCACCAGCCTGTTTGATTTATTTTATTTTATTTCTTTTATTTCTTTGGTCTTGGGGAGTTTCCTGGCTTTCGCCCTTTGCTCTCCAGGGCCCTGTTAGAATTGATAATCAGTTTTGGTTCATGAGGGCCATCCGAACAAATAAAAGGGGCCACGTTGTTTAAAAAGTCGTTGCTATATGCTTCTGTCCAACCCAGGTTGCCTTGGAGTAGGGGCACCCGAGTTGTCTGGTTAGGTACAGAAAAAACGGAGGTAAGCGAGGCTGTGTTAATATTCAGCACGTCAGGCACTGTTTGTTTCGCAGGTTTGGGCCCCGGAGCCCTTCTTCTGTGCCTGTAGCAGCCAGATAGCTAAAACCATTCTTACAGGAGTAAGTATCAGGGTCAACTGTACTAAGGGGGGTCACGGACTCAGTTCCCACCGCTCTTTCGTCGTTCAGGGCAGCCTGTGCACCTATTCACCCCTACATAGCTGGGCTAGCGCCCCTTACATGTAACACTGCTGTATCCACCGGATTCCAGCCAGAGTGGATTCTGGAGTCTTCCACGCTCCTGTCAGTGATCCTCCATCTGGATGGATGATAACAACCTTCTGAACAATCTAGCAGGTGGATGGCCCATATCTATGGGACTGATGTCTGCTAATAACGCCCATTGTATGGACTGATAACATCCGCAGCGGGTGAATAAAGTCACCCGGTCGCTAGCTGTGCCATTACCCAGCATACACCTCTCCCTCCATAAATGCAATAAACGATACAAAAGTAATGGCATATAATTAATTTATCTGCTGTATCTGCTGTTTCTCAGGTAGTTGTTTACATTATATAATATATTGTGTTCAGTACACGTCACTACAATGTGATTTTGGAAATGTATAAATATACGAACAACAGGCTCTTCCGCGGCAATCTCTTGTCGTCAATAAACAACGATTAGGGAGCAGCATAGTATTCAATAGGAGGACCCTGCACGTCACTTCTCGACGCCAGGGGGGTACCCTGCGCGTCGATAAGTGAAGCAGAGGGAGCCTGACCATGCGTCACACATTTGACGAGTTGGGAGTGAGAACGTGTTGTCAAAACATACACCATTGAAAAAAGTACAATAGAATAAGTTTGAATCCAAAAATATAAAAAGAACCTAGGATATTTACAAAAATGTTGATATACAATAATAGATTAGATTAGATTAGATTAGATGAAACATTATTAATCCCTCGGGTGGGTTCCTCCGGGAAATTCAGTTTCCAGTAGCACAGCACCAACAGAAGTTGCATGTTACAGATACAATAAAGGGGAATGAGAGCAAGGATATAAACATAAATATACCATATTGTGAAATACCCTCCACACACGTACACACACGCAGAGTACTTTGTCGCCAGCGGCCACGTTTATTTATAGATTCAGGTTTGTTGTGACAGCACACAGTCTGACAGCTCCGGTCTCAGCTGAGTCCCGGCTTTCTTTCCGCTCCTCTCCCGTCTCACTAAAAAGGCAGGAAAACTGTCATTAGTCCAAACGCCATCAGCTGTTCTCACCTGCCTCTCCAGCACCGCCCCATCGAGCTCACTGCGCCACTCCTCCTCTGCAGCCGCGCCCGGGACCACACCTCCGCCACACCCCCCCACCGCCCGACTGGGGCTGGGGAACCGTCCGGCCGAACCTACTCCCCCCCCCGCGAGCGAGAGAGGAAATCGGCCACAGCCATCTGCGCCCCCGGCCTATGGACCACCTTGAACTTAAAGGGCTGTAAAGCCAGATACCACCAGGTGATCCGGGCGTTGGCATCCTTCATGCGGTGGAGCCACTGCAGCGGGGCATGGTCCGAGCAGAGGGTGAACGAGCGCCCCAGGAGGTAATAACGAAGGGAGTCGACCGCCCACCGGATAGCCAAGCACTCCTTCTCCACGGTGCTGTACCGGCTTTCACGCTCCGTCAGCTTCCGGCTGATGTAAAGGACGGGACGGTCGGCCCCCCTTACCTGCTGGGACAAAACAGCCCCCAGCCCTCTGTTCGAGGCGTCAGTCTGCAGAACAAAAGGGAGGGAAAGTTAGGAGTATGAAGCGGCGGCTCTCCACAGAGAGCTTTTTTTACCTGCACAAACGCCGCCTGGCACTGCCCCGTCCACTGAACCAGATCTGGAGCACCCTTCCGGGTGAGATCGGTCAAGGGGCTGGTCAGCTGCGCAAACCCCGGCACGAAACGACGATAGTAACCTGCCAGCCCCAGAAACCGTCTCACCTCCCTTTTAGTCTTGGGGCGCGGGCAGGATGCGATAGCCGCCGTCTTCTCCACCTGTGGGCGCACCTGCCCGCCCCCCAAGTGGTACCCCAGATACTGCACCTCCCTCCGTCCAACCGCACACTTCTTCGGGTTGGCCGTGAGCCCCGCCCTCCTCAGGGACTCCAGGACCGCGGCCACCCGCTGCACATGCTCCGCCCAGGTGTCGCTGTGGATGATCACGTCATCCAAGTACACTCAGAAAAATTAGGGTTCTTAAATGGTTCTTCAGATGTCTCTATGGTTATTTAAAGAACCATCATACGTCAAAGAACCTTTTTATTTTTAAGATGGTTCTTTAGCTATTACAAATGGTTCTTTAAAGAACAAAAGGTTCTTCATCCTTAGCTATCTGAGTTTGTCAGTGTAAGATGGCATAAATATTCATTCACTTTAATGAGCGTGTGAATTATACTGTGTGTTTTATTTGTGTGCGTGTGCGGGGGGCAGATGGTGGGATACTGAATATTCAAATTAAAGTTAGAAACACTTGCTTAAAAATATGCAGGGTGGGTGCTGGGGGCCAAAGCCTAAAGACCCCCAGCACCCACCGTGCAAACCCACTGATCACAAATAATGTGGTAACAGAATATAGAATTTATTACATGGTGAATTTATAAATTAAAAATCTATTTGGGGAATATTAGACAGATTCAGATACTGATCTATATCAATCTCTCTCTTTCTCTCTCTCTCTCTCTCTCTCTCTCTCTCTCTCTCTCTCTATATATATATATAGATAGATAGATAGATAGATAGATAGATAGAATAATAATAATACTAGTTACTGTGAACTTTACAAACCACCCAGCAGTATGTAAAGTCAAATTATAAAATAATATAAGTAAATAACAATTGCACATGTGATCTGAGTACTTGTTTATCACATCGCGATTTATTATTATTTGTGTCGAGCCAAATAAATGACAGAGAGAGAGATGGAGAGTGAGAGAGACGTTAGAACACGTCGTACAACCAAAGGGGGAGGGGGGGAAACTGTAGGGATGCGCATGCGCACACAGATCGCGCGAGCCTTGAACTTTCTAAGGAAAAAAAAAACTTTCTCTCCGGTGGTGACGGTGGATAACAGTATCAGTACCTGCTGGTCTTTAAAGGATTCCTGGACTGTTGGAAAAGGTAAAACATTTTCATAAAACCTTTTTATTGTTTTGTTTTTGTTACTTGTCATTGTAGCTTGCTGTTAATGTTGTGCTAACAGTAATGGTTAGCTATGTTAGATACGTTAGCCTTTGACGTTAACGCAGTTTAGTATCCAGTATATAGAACTGTTTTCCTAACACAACCACTGTTACAATTAAGTGAAGGTGCTCCCAATTAATTTGGCCTCTAAAATATGTGGCTCTATTGCGTGCTGCGTACACAAACTAATGTCAGCTAGACAGATATTAAAATGAATAATATTGTTAAAGTCACCAAAATGGCGCCTGAAGCCTGTTGTGTGAGCTCTGTGTCTGGTCTACAAAACTCAGAAATTCAGTAGCCTGTACTTTGAATTCTGTAAGAGCTGTATAAAATACAGCAATGCATAAGTGTTTTGAATAAATAGAAATGTGACACATGAGAAGTTGTGTCTTTGACTGTTACTGTATAAATTATTTTTAGAGTAGTTGGCAAATTATGCTCCGGTCATTTGATGTTACCAAGATAATGTCCTTTTTTAATATAGTTAAATTTTTTATGTACATTTCATTTATCCAACATCATACATTAGGCAAAAAAAGGTCATCATACTAACAAGACCAGATAATCCAAAGCATAAAATAATCAATTTTTATCTGAAGAAGGTTTAAAAGTTAGAATAAACGGTGGTATAGTGGTTAGCGCTGTTGCCTCACAGCTAGAAAGACTCTGTTCAATTCCCGGGGTCAACCGGGTGCCTTTTTGTGTGGAGTTTGCATATTCTCCCTGTTTGTGTGTGTGTTTCCACCCACAATCCAAAGACATACATATCTGAATGACAACCTTGCCATGGACTGGCAACCTGTCCAGGGTCTACCCCGCCTAAAAAAACAGGTGGGATAGGCTCCAGCACCCCTCCGATCCTTATGACGATAAAGCGGCTTGGAAAATGAATGAACAAAAAATAAATAAATAAATAAATAAGTTTTTGATGTCACAGAATAAAACAATGTAATTCATGTAATACATGTAATGCATTTTGTTTTCTTTTAACAGATCATGGCTCAGCAGTGGACTGTTGGAGAAGTATCTCTTTGGCTTGGGGAAAATGAATTGGCAGATTATCAACAGGTCTTTGTAGGTGAGCATTTCTATGGATGTGCCATATCAGTGTCCACGGTGCTCCACAAGAAAACCAACATATGAAAAACTGCTGAAACATCAACAGATATACCATGAAAGTGAATGTGGATTCTTCATTATCTGCGGACTAGAAGACTGTCCCAGAAAGTTTTTGTCTGTGAAATCTTTGAAAAATCACATAAGGAAGAAACATAAATATCAGAAACAAGGATTAGAGTCTGCCCCAGACTGTGACCCTGTCATCCAGGAAACTGTTGAATTTCCCCAATCATCTGAACGAGCTCTGAGTGAACTTATAGAGAACTTTACAGAGACTGTGAGAAAACAACTGGCATTGTTTTCCTTGAATCTTCAAGAGAAAAGTATTGTAAATAGAAAAGTTCAAACATTTGTTCTTAGTGAAGTAGAGTCACTTTTCAAGTATTTTATTGAAAACTATAGGGAGATATTTACTAAATGTTTGCAGACTCTTAATTTTGATATATCAAGTTTGCATTATATTGATGACAATAGTTTGGTAGAACATTGCTTCAGTGCAGTCAGCAACACATATCAACTAGACAAATACTGTGTTGATAAATTAAACTTGATTGAACCTGTTGAATGTATCCTGGGGATAGATCCTTTTACTGGGAAACAGGACACTTTTCAGTATATTCCACTTCTAAAAGTCTTAGAATTAATATGTAATGATCCTAACATTTTAAGACAAATTTTTAGGCCAGATCCCCGTGCTCCTGAAAGCTTAACAGATTTTAGTGATGGGAAAATTTACAAAGAAAGTGATTTTTTTAACACAGACAACCCACATTTGAGAATTCAGTTGTACAGTGATGAATTTGAAGTTGCTAATCCATTCGGATCAAAGAAACTTCTACATAAAGTGTCTGCATTTTATTTTACTTTGGGAAATATTTCACCAAAAGACAGATCTGTTTTAAGACATATTCATCTGTTGATACTTGTCAAACATAGATTGGTGAAAACATATGGATTTGAGAAAATATTAGAACCATTAATTTGTGACCTACAGGTTTTGCAAGAACGTGGATTACGATTAAAATTTGAAGACAGACAGTACTGCATCAAAGGTGGTCTGGCCACAATATCTGCAGACAACCTAACCTCTCACACACTTGCGGGTTTTAGCTGCTCATTCAGTAATGGTAGAATATGCAGGTTTTGTATGTGTCATTACGAGGACCTGTCTAAGATCATTAGTGAGGGAGATTGTGTTCTTAGGACAAAGACTGTTCATGCATACCATCTGCAATGTGTTGAAGATGAGCCCCACTGTAGGTCAGTGTATGGTGTAACTGGCCCATGTGCCTTCAACAAGCTGTCATATTTTGATACCACAAATGCATTCCCACCTGATGTAATGCATGATTTTCTTGAGGGGGTCATTCCTCTTGTTTTGAAGTCTGTTTTAAAAGCCTTGCACAAGGACAAAACCGTTACTATCCAAGAGGTGAATGACAGCATAAGGAATTTTAGTTTTGGACAGAATGACTGCACCTCCAAACCTGCTCTAATACCTGAGAAGGTAGCACTGGATGGAAATATCTCTGGAACTGCTGTTGAGAAATGGACATTATTTAGGACTCTGCCTTTCCTCATAGGCTCCAGGATTGAAAATGGCAACAAGTTTTGGCAGCTTTATCTTTTGGTTCGAGAAATAGGAGAGATTATTCTTGCTCCAACCATCAGCACTGACTGGATTAGTAATCTACATGAACTGATCACTTACTTTTTGACAGATTTCAACAATCTGTTTCCTGGTGTGTTTACACCCAAGCTGCATTTTCTGCTACATTATCCTCGGCTCATCCTTGATTATGGGTCACTCCGCTCTCATTGGTGCATGAGGTTTGAAGCCAGACATCAATATTTCAAGACAGTAGCAAGAATCACCAATAACTATATTAATATTTGTCAGACTTTGGCAAAGAGGAATCAGCTTCGCCAATGCTGGGAGTGGCAGCCTGAACGGATCATCAGAAGCGATCATACACAAGCAGCAGTTAATAACTTATCACTTCAAGAACTTCCAGTGAACTTGCAGATTTGTTTGCAGAACTTGGAGACAGCCGTTACTGTGGATGAGAAACTCTGGACGAGTAAATGCATCATTTTAAACTCTGTAAAATATGCAGTTGGAGATTTCTTCATTTTGGAACTTGTGCATGCAGAGCAAATTCCACTGTTTGTGAAAATAGTCCTGATTGTGTATATCAGGGCAAACTGGTTTCTTGTTGGAAGACTTTTCACAACACTGGAGTTTATAAGACACCTTCAATCATACCACATCAGAGAGACTGATGATCTGTTGATATTCAAGCCTGGGGATGAGGTAGACTTTCATGCTTTGGACGCATACAGATGTGATGGTCAAGACTTCATTACACTGATCCACCGACCTTTTAAGACAGTCCATACAAAAGTTAGGTAAGATACATCCTAAACCATGACTTTTTAGTTAGGAGTTGTCAACCACTGTTAAAATGATTTTAACAACTTTTTGGCTATTCCACAGGTCTGTCATCATCTACAGTCACTAATGAACTAATGAAGCTGTCTTTTTAGTAATGTTTTATGATATTTTTATTCTTTATCTTCGACATGCTCATTTCTGTTTAGATCCTGTCTTATTGTTTTTCTGTGCCACAGACAATGAAATCGATGGATCGACACTTCTGCAGATGACTGAAAGAATGAGTGAGCGTCTTTTTCCAAAAGTGAAAGACCAAGTGAAATTCTTGTCTGCTGTAGAGAAGCTGAAAGAGTGAGTCTTAAATTGACTGGACATGATTCACTGAATTGTACATTCATACAATTCAGTGTTTCCTCTCCCCTAGGTTTACGGTGTTGGAGGGTGGGGGGCAAGGGGTTGACGCAAGCCTTGTTCTGTTTCTCCAGCGTTGATGTGCATCACACACCCATTTACTTTCAAAATTGAAATGTCACAGCCACTGTACTCTTACTCTGTTATGATTCCGAGCAGCTGTTATTGTGCGTTTTAAATATGCGGATATTCCTGATGCAGGACACAAGGACACGCATATTCATGTCTTGTAACAAACTCTAAACATACATTCTTCTTCTTGCAGTGGAAGACAACACAAAGAAAAGCATACTGTGCCAGCACTCCAACCTATGTTTAACTGCAAAGTGCACTTTCCTCCAGCTGTGCTCACTGCGTTGACCAATAAAGATGCAGCACTAAAGTCACCCACCAAGAACAGACTCAAAAACATGCTTATTCAAGCACTGTTTGACCACTTGAGTAATGAGACAATGTAAGTCTATATATAATTAAGATTTGATTCATTTAAAATACAGTATGTATATCAGAATTTAAGTTCATCATTCAAAATTTGCAGGTATCCCTCTCATGTGCAGTATGTAGAGCTTCTGAGGACTGTCCTTCTGAGTTTTCCTTTTTTGAAGGAGAGTTATGGCTCTGGATATGTAAGTATTTCTGAAAAACAAACATTGATAAAATTGTCCAACAAATTGTCTTTGAATTGCCTTATTATCGGCTAACGAGTGTAATATGCTAACATTTTCTTTGTTACATATTCAGAGGTTATTTGTTCCCTTGTGGCCACTACAATACAAGTATTAGTATTGGGATTTTTGAGGCAGATCTCGTGCAGTATGGTCAAACAATAAATAAAATATCAATTGCCCTTTTAAATTAATTAATGTTTCATTTCTTATGAAATATATTAGCTCTGTTCGCCTTTGTATCAGGATAGTGTAGTTTTTGTATTTAAAAAATTAAATTTGAAAATAGGGCAGGGATAGCTCAGTAGGTAGTGTGGTTGCCCCATGATCGGAAGGTCGGGGGTTCGAATCAACTGAACGGCTACCCTGAGGTACCCTTGAGCAAGGTACCGTCCCTACACACTGCTCCCCGGGCGCCTGATTAGTGGCTGCCCACTGCTTCACTGAGTGAATGGGTTAAATGCAAAGAGAAAAAATTCCCCACGGGGATCATTAAAGTATACATTATTATTTTTTTATTATTAAATGGTAAAGGTATTAACATATAGACTAAAAGATCATGATGAGTATGCTTGTAGGACATAATGCCATTAATACTTTATCTAATCTTTATCTACCTTTTATAGTGTATTTAGCCAATCTAAAGTGCTCCAAACCTTTATATCATGTGTTCGATCAACTCCTAAGAGTTAAAGAAGAGATCTGTAAATAGGAACTAATTAGGTTATGACATGATTACAGCAAACCTACCAGCTTTATGTCACTCAAAGTTTCCTGGTAAATGTCTTGTATTAAGGGAGGACCTAGTTGCACCTATTTATGAATAATTAGTTACATTTTTATCGTTTGTAGGATGCTCTGCATGAGTCTGTCAGGAACAAGTTTAAAAAGGAAAGAAGACCACTAGTAGACGTAGAGGAAATTGAAAAAATGAGACAGAAATACTCAGTTCCAAATTCAGGAAGAAAAAGATCATCAGATGTCCAGCCCTGTATCCTTTTGAAAAAAACCAAGGCAAGTTAAATATGCTCAATGTTTGTTTGCCATTTTAAATTGTACATAAAAGTTAAAAGTATTGTTTTGTTTTGTTTTTTCTCTCAATATTTGCTAAACTTTTTAATAACCAGGATATCAATCCTCTTGACGATGGGGAGGATGAAAGGAGCACCGACCAACATGTATCAGTGATTAAGCAAGAGTGCCAAAAAACTAGGCCAAATGTGGATGTCATTCAAACGCACCTCAGGAAAATACAGAAGTACAGAACACACTACATTCTTCAGCATACTACTGAAGAGGTTCTACGAGAATTCCCATGTCTCACTATCCCTGTTGTGGTGAGTGTTTTATCAAAAACTGCAGCAAAAAACAACAATAACAATAGTGCACAGCAAAAACACGAATATGTACTGATGTGCTGCACATTTATACAGACTTCTAATAATCACGTACCTACAGGACAGGCAAAGTGACTGAATCAGCAGATTTATTTCATGAGTAATAAAACTACACTAACAGAACACTAACAGAAATTGCCACATTGACTATGTCTTTCTCTTTGGTTTTATTTTCATGCTACAGGATAATTTTGGACCAATCTGATGCCAATGATAGTTTTTTGGGAAGAATAGTCTAAACATCCCTTTTGCACAGCAATGTGTACTTGACAATTAAAGTAAACAAGTGCAAAATTATAATTTGTTCTCTAATCATAATTGATGTGTAAAATAATGATTGTTTTGGTTTGCTATATAATGGTATATATTATGGTACAAAGCTAATATGTATATGTTTATCCTTTATTTTAGCTTCTTGAAGAGGCTTCCATGTTACTTAAAACTGATGTGGACAAAAAAGTAATCCGAGGATTCAGTAAGTTGGCAGCGAAGCTTGTGTCAATAGCCCCAAACAGCAACCTTAAAAGCCTTTGCTTAAAATCTGTTGATGAGAGCCAGACAGACACTGAAAGAAAAGGTGAGGGCACTTGGCAATAATGAGCAAAAACATTTTCAACTCCTATCTCAGATACCACTTTTTAAGGTTTCACATACAGCACATTAGTAAACACAGTGTCCCTTACAATATCCACAGACTGACATTTCTCCTTCCTCGTCTCTGCACTGATGTACTTTAAGATTTAACTGATATACCCTTGATGCTATATATATCTCTATGAAGATTTTCAGTCATTCACACAATGTTTATCCCAAAAAATGTTCAGAGGCAGCTAGACTTGCTCTGCAAGTTCTTTAGGACTCATATTATTTAAAGCTAGCAACTTACAGAACTAAACAACATTTTGGGGGTTTTGTATAAATGCTTAACATTTACACTGAATTACACTGAAATGTTAATTAGGCATACATTTACTGCACTAATGCTTATGTTCTGCAAGACATTCGACTCCTGATGAAGGCACTCATATGGCCTTTACTGCTTTGTATTAACAAAATTGGCCAGAAAATATTTACATATTTCTCTTTATTTTCCAGGTCAGATAGTAAACACAGCTGTTCTTCTCCTGCCATCTATTTTCAAAGAAAATGCCTCTCATCTCTTCGTCATAAATAAGGTAAATTTAGATTTTTTTTTTGGTATGGTGAGGGGGGGAGGAGGAGTCTTGAACTAATCCAGTATTTTACAGGAGTTTTATACTTTCATTGGGACACCTGTTTATACTTATTTAAACTATACTCATTTCAATAATTTAATTTCTGTTTCAGCATCCACCCAGCCCAATACCTACAATCGTACTCAGCAGCAGTGACGGCAAGCCCTTGAGTGATTCAACTGAGGTCAATGTCCAGATGGATGGACAAAAAATGATTCTGGACAGTGGGGAAATGGACATTTCATTGGCGATGGGTATTGTCTTCTCCCTGTACCATGTCTACAATGTTGCCTATCCAAGTGAACTAAAAAAGACATTTTGCTTTTTGGAGGCATTTGTTCTCAACTTGGGAACTCTGACTACACCTGTACCAGTAGCTGTGCAAAGAGTGGCAAATGCATTAAATATCTCCTAGATTGCCAGCATAGTGCAGGTGAGAGACTGAAATTGTCCCAATGTGGACTAACAAAGGACCATGAGTCATCAAATTAAACTTAACTTACATAAGGCTGCAGTTCATTGATAATTTAAATAAAAATATTGTTCCTGAAATAGTTTTACTGAAAATGCAAACATGCTGATGAAAATGTGTTGTTTAGTTGTCTGTTATGAAAGTATTGCTATTTCTAATGTAATAATTGTTGTTTTATCTATAGTATAATATTTATATGTATTTATTTATAGTATAGTAAAGATATTTAATTATTACTTTTTAAATGACTTATATGCTACTATTAGTAGTGTTGTTGTGCTTAGCGTTAAAATGCCTTTTTGTCTTTTTCTGTAATACAAAATGCCAATAAACCATTAATATGTCTATGTGCTTGTATTTATTTTACCCTACTCTAATTCAATTTAAGATGCATTTTATTTTGAAAGTTCTTTAAAGAACCACTCAGAAAAGGGTTCCTTAAGATGGGTCTTTAAAGAACCATTTGAAAGACCTTTTTAAAAATAGTTCTTCAAAGAACCATTTTAAAAAAGGTTCTTTGAAAAACCTTTAAAGGTGCCCCAAAGAACCATTTCTTGATGGTTCTTTGGGGCACCTTTAAAGGTTCTTCAATGAACCACTGAAAGAAATGGTTCTTCAAAGAACCATTGTGGCACCAAAAAAGGTTCCTCTATGGCATCAGTCTAAAGAACCACTTTTGGTTCCAGTTGGCACCTTTATTTTTCTGAGTGTAGGCGGCAGCATATGCAGCGTGCGGACGCAGCACCCGGTCCATGAGGCGTTGAAAGGTGGCCGGGGCTCTGAACAAGCCGAACGGAAGCGTAACGAATTGGTACAAACCGTACGGAGTGGAGAAGGCCGTTTTCTCCTTGGACTCGGCAGACAAGGGAATCTGCCAGTAGCCCTTGGTTAAATCCAGTGTCGTGAAAAAACGGGCCGTGCCCAACCGATCCAGGAGCTCGTCGACTGGGGCATGGGATAAGCATCAAAGCGTGACACCTCATTCACCTTACGATAGTCGACACAGAACCATATAGACCCATCCTTCTTTACCACAAGAACGATGGGGCTACACCAGGCGCTGTGCGACTCTTCTATCACTCCCATTTTCAGCATTTCTGCCAATTCCCTCTGAACAATTTGCCGTTTATGCTCAGGGAGCCTGTAGGGCCGTGAACGCACCGTCACGCCAGGCTGCATTTCAAAATGGTGCTCAATGAGAGCCGTTCGGCCGGGCAGGGGGGAGAACACATCCGCAAAACGCTGTTGTAACGCGACAACGTCCGCTCTCTGAGCCTGCGTGAGATGGTCATCACAAGGGAGGGAGGCGGGAATGATGGAATTTGGTACCTCCGGCCCCAACTCATCTCTCTCCTTAATCAGGCTTACCAGAGCAGCGGTTTCAGCCTCTCTCCACGCTTTAAGGAGATTGAGGTGATAAATCTGCGTGGCCCCTCCCCTGTCCGACCGAGCGACCTCATAGTCAACGTCCCCAACTCGCCGTGTGACCACAAAGGGCCCTTGCCACTTGGCGAGCAAACGGGACCTCTATGAGTGGGAGCGGGCGCAAAGGCGCTTTTGGTATGGCCGGCTGATTAACCAGTTGGCAGTCCGGGCAGGACGCGCACCAGCGGCGCACATCCGCGCGGATGCCTGGCCAATAGAATCAGTCCGTTATTCGCTCCAGAGTTTTTTCATATCCCATATGCCCCGCCATAGGGTTATAGTGAGCCGCCTGGAAAATCGTTTCCCGGCGGCCCTGTGGCACTAACAACTGTGCGTGTGTTTCCTCCGTGCGAGCGTCACGACTCACTCGATACAACCTATCTTTTAATAAAATGAATCGCGGGTAGGTCCGCACGGCTTCAGCCGACAGGCTCGGAACCGTCGGCGATGATCCTCCGGGGTGAGCCCCATCCTGTCCACCACCGCCCGGCTCACATCCTGGAAGCTGCTCCGCGAGGTCGGCGGCAGACTCAGGGCCGCCGTCTGAGCCTCCCCTGACAGCAGAGGAAGCAAACGCGGAGCCCACTCCACCTGCGGCCACTGGCAGGCCTCCGCCGTGGCACGAAAAGTCTCCAGGAAAACCTGGGGGTCGTCCCCGTCGCCCATCCGGGGCACCGCCACCGACAGCGGGGGGGTTTTCGGCGGCGCAGCCGCACCAACCAGCCGCTCCAGAACCTGGGTCTGCCGGTCTGCCTGCTCCTGCAGCTTGGCCAGGTGATTGCGCTGGGCCGCCGCCTGATCCTGGCTCATTTTCGCCATCTCCGCCAGCATTTGCGCCAAGAACTGCAAAGGCTGGGCGGGCGGCACAACATGTGGGTCAGACATCCCCACGTGTAGAATTAAAGAAATTAGTTTACTGCTGAACTGTATATAACCAGCATCCTTATCATTACATTAATTATCATTTCATCAAAGCATTTATTGAAGCTGTTGGCATTATGTTATAATTTGTATTACAGGGGTTATCATAATCAAATATTAACATGTTTATTACCGGTGCAGTTATAACCACTTTAAATCGTTGAGGTAAATCTATCATCTTAAAAGCTTATAGTTACAGGTGACACAAGGAGGACAAGTCCATGGGGACCTCAAAGGCCTGAGATCATCACCATATTTGGATGGATGCCAGAAAGGGGAACTTCTGTGTCTGCAGTTATCTCTTAAAATACATGAATGTTCTGTACATGCAAATTATGTGATTGTAAACGCAAGAGGGGGCGTTACAATACCCTGATGTTATAAAAGCAATCTAGAGTGTATTTTGGGTAGAGATGTACAACTGATGTTTTGCAGTTTACACCTCTCCACGCTGCGTGCATTCATTAAAATCAATTGTTTGACCGACCTCTTCTGGACCATCATTGTTTTACTCTCGTCCTCAATTTCGAACCCGTAACACACGTAAAGAGGGTTTCGGCACCACTGTGAAATACCCTCCACACACGTACACACACGCAGAGTACTTTGTCGCCAGCGGCCACGTTTATTTATAGATTCAGGTTTGTTGTGACAGCACACAGTCTGACAGCTCCGGTCTCAGCTGAGTCCCGGCTTTCTTTCCGCTCCTCTCCCGTCTCACTAAAAAGGCAGGAAAACTGTCATTAGTCCAAACGCCATCAGCTGTTCTCACCTGCCTCTCCAGCACCGCCCCATCGAGCTCACTGCGCCACTCCTCCCCTGCAGCCGCGCCCGGGACCACACCTCCGCCACACATATACACATATATAAATACAGAATATATAATATGGATAAATAGGAATACCAGTGGATTGCACATTTGAGTGAGTCTATTGCACAGTGATAGTACAAACCTGTACAGGATCTTAGAAGTGAATATATTGTAGCAAAATTAAGTTCCAATGTTGGCATTTTTACCAGGTTGCTTATACAGTCTAGAAAAAAGCAGCGAGGAGACATGATGTAAAGTATTTTGTAACTCCTTAATTTTCTCTCACAATTTTCCTTGACCTCATGACTTCATGAGGTCATTTTTTTAACACTTCAGCTGCAACCAAAGACTATGAAACACGGAAATGTAATGAAAAGATCAATAGTAAGAAAGACAAAGACAAAAATGACGTAAATGAAAATAAGACCAAAAACTCAATACTTATTAAAAATCTGACATCTGGCCTTTATCTAACTGCATGTGCTTTCAGAGCATGTGTGTGTTTACTGGCTATATTTAGTCTTGTGGATCCAGGTAGTCACACAGAGGTCTGTGAGAGGGAGGTTTTTTGGTGCATTGGCCGAGGGTTGAGGGGAGAGAGACTTGGAGATTGAGACCGAGAGGGTCCGAGGTGCTCAAACGGGCAGACACGAGTCAGTGGTCGAAGTGAGTGGACATAAGCCGGCTTATCTAAAGGTAAGGCACTACCTGTTGAATTATTTCCAAACTGTGCCAGATTGACGATTACAAAATTGAAAGTCTACTCACTGACATTACTGGTAAAGGTCTGTTTTGATTTTGGTGAAAATCTCATGAGAATGGAAGTTGAAGTAATGATAATGAAGTATAAATGACAGTACTGAGTAAAGAGAATAAGAGAAAATAAGTAAAGAGTAAAGAGAATAAGAGAAAATAAGTAAAGAGTAAAGAGAATAAGTGTATTTAAAGCAGTTGGACTGCAGAGTGAATTTAGAGTTATAGGTTATTGGCGAAGTGTTTGTGACATTAAAGTCTCAATTGAATATAAAGCCGGGCTTGGACACCGATATGGTGGGTTTGTGATTTTTGGGGTGTCTTCAAAATAATTAAATTGTATAGAACGGGACTCTGGGAGTCTAACAAGTGCATTGTTCGGAGGTGACGCTCCCAATTTCCTGGGGACGCTCAGGATTTTCCTTTGGAAGGGATAGTTCGATTGGCAATCGTGGACAACTGAGGACGGTCCAAAATAGCTACTGACTGGGTCAGTTTACCGTCCGGGGCGGTGGTTTGCACTTTTTTGGTCAGTAGAAACCGGGTTTCGGGCGTGTAACTTTAACTTAAAACTTCGGGGAAGCCTGGGATGTGAAATGCCCCAAAATAGAGCTTTTCGGCAGGGGTTGAGTTGGTTGACGCTTTTAAATTGTGTTAGGGCATTAGATATGTGACCACGGTCCGGGGCCGAGAATGGTTAATTGATCACAAAAAACTCAGGGAGTTTATCGGTTGGACCGTTAATTTAAATTTTGTCTAAATTCTGTAGGTTGTGCAATATAAGGCCTTGTAAATATTTGATGTATGAGACGTCTCTGTATTATAATTTGACTGTTGGTATATAGATTGTGTCTGTCACGGGGGCTGCAGAAGGCAGGTTATTTTGAGATTGTGTGTCTGTGTCTATGTGAATGAGATGCCTGTGACTTATTTAGAGTGACATTTCCTGTTTACTAATGAGTGGCTAATGACTGACTGCAGAGCCTGGGTTAAGGACGACTTGTATTGGTGTTTTAAGGGAAGAATTGCTTTTATTTACGTAATACTTGTTGAAAGTAATAGGACTTGTGTTTTATTGACTCTTTGTAATCACACCGTGTTTTTTGACTAACATTTTATAACAGTTTGTGTAAATACACATGTTGGATTCAGGGTATTGTGTAGTTGAATATACATGGACAGGGGATGTTTATGATGTAACCTGTCGATGTCACGCTGTGGTTTCAGATACTCATTACGGCTTTTTAGTAACTTCAGTAATAAGGCGATCAGAAGAAGCATTATTAGATTTTGCATGTAGTAGTATTGTTATATTTCGGGCCCTGGAATTATACTGTAGGCAGGATAGAAATCTAAATCCCACTGACGCTGATTGAAAACACATAAGTATATGCACTTAGTACACCCACTCAAGAAATGATGGTGTGACTGATGCTACAAAACTGACCTAAAGAATGGTGATGTGTGTGGAGAAGTGTTAGTTGTCCTGATGTGTGAAAGAGCGCTATTAAAATGTGTGTGAGTGAAATGAAGGCATATTGCTTTTAAATAAAGATTTAGTAGAATTACTGATTATTTGTAGACTGTGAAATTAAAAAGAAGTCTCTGCAGAAGCTGTAGAAACAGGAAACCGTGTGTGTGTCTGGGACAGGAAATGCATGCCCATAAAAGGGAAGCTCACGGTGACAAGTGTGCACCCAGAGTCGAGAGAGAGAGTTAACTCTGGGCAGATGAAGCAACAGGGAGGTTTTAAGATAAACAATGAATATGATACTAATTATATGCTTTAGTGTGTTAATACAGGTGAACGTCTCTAAACCTGGAACCCTTGAGCACAGCAGCAAAAGCATAGATTAACACAATTGGGAAAAACAGGCCACTCTTTGGCTTAAAATTATAGCTTCACCTGGCACTTTGTCCTTGACTCTGAGAAGAAGCTCAAAGGCCAGCTAATCTCCTGATGAAGACCGACAGAACATCGTGGATCAACAGCAGACAAAAGGAACCGAACTATTAACACTGACGACGCCAGCAGCAGCATGTATGCAACATGTACTGTGAATTACAGGCTGGGCAGTTGAACAGTGGGATAAAGAACTGTGGAAAAGCATTGGGCACTGAGTTTCATGTTTGCCATGCTTGAAAGAGAAGACTGAAAGATGGCTGGAGAAGAACAAGACAGTAAATGAAAATAAGATTGACTGACGACTCCAGAAGCAGAATGGAGGAAACCCCATGATAAAATATGCAGGGGGAACTGGAGGCTGGTCAAGAACAGTGTCAAATGACTGGGGGGCACTGAGGCGAAGGAACTGAATGTGGTATTTTGCCAGACTGGAACTTAACGTAAAAGAAGAAGACGGAAAGATCACGACAGAGAAGAAACAGACTGTGTTTGCTTTGAAGGCCGAACAGGACAGTGGGAAGAGAGGGACCAAGGTCAGGTGAACCAGGACAAGTTTGACTGCGAGCATATAGGATATGATTGGGTTGAACTTGAAGGCTGGACTCTTGAGGGTTTAGGGATGTCCACCACATCACAACAAAGAGGTAAACAATACAAAAGGTAAAGATAATCAAAATAACTGACAATTATATTAATGAATAGAAAACGCACATATACAAACTGTTACATGTGAGATTATTTTCGAAACGAATCAGAAGTGAGATAGTTTGAATGTAGAGCTCAGTGAAAAGATGCATAAATTAAATATGAATACATGAAAATGCAATGAATACATAAGGATGCAATGAAGAAGCAGCTTACACTCATGCAATGAAGAAACTGCTTACACTCAATTAAGATGACCACCTGGCATGCAATGAAGAAAACAGCTTACACTGCATTTACATGACCACATAACGCAAGGAAGAACACGCTTACATACATGACATAATTGGTATTTTTGACTAGAAAAAGAGAAATGGGTCGTTTAGGCGTCCGTGATAATAATGAAAATGTTTTAGTTTGTTATTTTCAGGAGTAAAGCAGACCCGGACCAATTCTCCAGATGCAGGAGTCTGAAGAAATTACAGGTTAACATGAATGGATATGTTAAGGCAAGTTTCTGGTTGAATTGTTTACAGTGTCCAGGAACCTGACAGCAAGCCCTAACTGGTGGCGGAAGATCAGGAGGGCTGTGATTTAAGGTGGGGAAGTATAGAATAGAATAGAATAGAATAGAATAGCCTTTATTGTCATTGTACAGGGTACAACGAAATTGGAGTGCCACTCCCTTGGTGCAAAAATACAATAATAAATATAAATGTAAAATATAAAAGGTGCAATAAAACAAACAATAGTAGGTACAATATATACAGGATAGCAGCATTAATATAATGACAGTAAGAATAGCAGCATAATAATTGACGGTGACAGTATGGAGTAGCTAAGCAGTTTCAATTGTTTTTGTGCTTATTTACTATGGTGATAGCTCTGGGAAAGAAGCTATCCCTGAATCTGTTTGTCCTGGTTTTATGTGACCTGTACCGTCGGCCTGATGGTAATAGTTCAAACACTTGGTTGCTGGGGTGAGAATGGTCCTTGATGATATTGCCAGCTCTGCTGAGGTACCGAGAGTTTGCAATGACCTCCAGGCTGGGCAGAGAGCAGCCGGTGATCTTCTGGGCTGTGTTGATGACCCTCTGCAGTGCTTTCCTGTCTGCAGCTGAGCACCCTGCATACCATGTTGTTATGCTGTACGTTAGGATGCTCTCTATGGTGGCTCTGTAGAATGTCACCAGCAGCCTCTCCTCCAGGTTGTTCCTCCTGAGCACTCTCAGAAAGTGGAGACGCTGCTGGGCCTTTTTTACCACCGCCGTGGTATTTGCAGTCCAGGAGAGATCATCAGAGATCTGCACGCCCAGAAACCTCATGGAGTGCACCCTCTCCACACAGCTCCCGTGAATGTACAGTGGGGCCGGGTCTGCTCTGCCCTTCCTGAAGTCCAAGATGAGTTCTTTAGTTTTTGTGGTGTTCAGTTGGAGGTTATTAACTGAACACCACTCAGTCAGTCTGTTGACCTCATCTCTGTAGTCCGACTCATCCCCCCTTGAGATGAGTCCAACCACGGTGGTGTCATCCGCAAACTTTATGATGGTGTTTGAGAGATGGGTAGGGGAGCAGTCGGATGTGTAGAGTGTAAACAGGAGGGGACTCAGAACACATCCTTGTGGAGACCCGGTGCTGAGTGTGATGGTGCTGGACAGGTGTGGGCCGAGTCTGACAGACTGTGGTCTATTTGTCAGGAAGTCCTTGATCCAGAGGCAGATGGGGGTGGAGAGTCCCAGGTGAGACAGTTTCTGGACCAGGATCTCCGGGATGATATGATTGAATGCTGAGCTGAAGTCCAGAAAGAGCATTCTCACATAGCTTCCTCTGTGCTCCAGGTGACTCAGCGCAGTGTGGAGCGCTATGGTGATAGCGTCCTCGGTGGATCGATTTGTCCTGTAGGCAAATTGGTGGGGGTCCAAAGTGGGAGGCAGACTGGCCCTGATGTGCTGACAGACCAGTCTCTCAAAGCACTTCATCACTACAGGCGTAAGTGCAACAGGCCTGTAGTCATTTGGGCTGACCACAGCTGTCTTTTTGGCGATGGGGATGATGGTGGAGGTTTTGAGGCAGGGTGGGACGGTGTTTAATGACAAGGAAAGGTTGAAGATATTTGTGAAGACTCCAGTCAGTTCGTCAGCACATGCTCTGAGAACCTTTCCATGTATTCCATCAGGACCTGCCGCCTTCCTGGGATTCACTGACCTTAGAGCACACCTCACTTGATGCTCCCTAAGTGTTAGTGTGCCGGTGCTGGGGGCGGGTGGAAGTGGTGTGACAGCTGAGGGCCTGGTCGTCTCAAAGCGGACGAAGAAACGATTTAGATCCTCAGCCAGCGAGGCATCAGTCCTAGATGTCGCCTGGTTATTGCTTCTGTAGTTGGTAATGTGATTGATCCCCTGCCACATTTTTCTGGGGTCGTTGTCAGCAAAGTGATCTTCAATCCTCCTCCTATAGGCAGTAAAAGTAAAATTTGGGTTAGTGATTGGGGGACGGAGAAAACTGACTCTTTAACTGGAGAATGGGAAAGTGTCTGTGAGATTGTGAAGCCATATATGCAAAATAGCACACACAAACATACGCAATGAAGATCGGCTTGCTACTTGTATGAGTGATAGAATGGTGTGAATGTTTAATAAAGTGGTTGAAGTAGTTTAAAAGGGTGACTTAGGAGTGCGCTTGCACTGATTGATAACAACAAGTGATTAGTATAGGAAGAAAATGAAAATAATTGAATAATGTGATAAAGTTTAAACATGTATTTGTTTTGCCAAGTTAGGTTGTTGAGATGTGATTCAGTATGAGAATTAGTTGGGGGAGCTTATGTGAGTGAGGACAGAGGAGCTTGCTGTGTGTGTGTGATTGAGGCCTTAAAGGAGGGGTAGATTGTTAGGAGGTACAAATTTGATTAAGAGGTTTATAAATTAGTGTTGACATATTGTGAGAACGTGCTTATTTGTTAGGTTGAATGTGAGTTTGGTAAAGTGCTCAAAGGGGGATGTGGTGTACAAAACGGTGAAGCTTTTTACGTTTTGGGTGTGTTGTATGGGTGAAATTTAAGATTGTTGAAGATTTTTGAGGTTGTTGTTTTATTTTTAAAGAGGGAGTTTTAATAAACATGGACATGTTTAAGGGGTTTTGTAACAGTGCACTTATAAAGAAAAACCTGTCAGGTGATTTTGTTTTGTACTTTGATGAGCTAATACTCAGCTCTCTTTTTTTTCTCATTTTTGTTCTAAGCAGGCCTGCAAAAGACAACAATGAATAACGGCGCCGACAATAGTCTCAGGAAAACAAAAAGTAAGGTGACCTTTTCCGAATTACAATGGGTCAGATTGTGGGTCCCTGTCTAAGAGGATTGCAGCGAGCCAATCCAGTCCAAAAGTATAAAGAACTATTTTCTTAAGAAACGAGTAAAAAGAAAATAAATGATTATATAAATAAACTGAGTTTGCTGAAGGTGGTAAATCTGATTATTTGTGCGGAAGTCAACCAACACCCGATGTTAATGCATGTGAGTGAATGTGTGGGAATGGACAGGTGAATGGACGGACCAGGCATACCATAGGTTGGACCGACTGGACACTGACAAAAGACTGGACTAAGGTTGGACACATGACTGATAATTGTTATGTTTTAAGTTTTCTTTTATAACACAGGTTGGATCATAAGTGGGAGAAACTGAGTATGAAATGTGAAGTTCTGGTTAACACACAGGCTTTTGTTTATAGGATGTTTCAAGGATGCAGGCTGTGGATGGAGCCAAGAAGGGATTTTGACATGATGATTAATTTGATTTCATTCCTTAAACACAGGTTTGAAGGCCCGGAGCAACTATACCTAATATGATATGATTAACTTTTGTTTTAATTCCCTAACTTGAGTGAAGGATTTTGAGTTTGTAACACATGAGATGTGTCACAAAAAGGGGGGGAGTTACAGGATTTAATGTTTAATTTGAAATGGGTTTTAGGATTACTTGATGACGTTTGGGGTTTTTGATAATTTAGGTATGGTAAAACTGAGGCAGAATGTGTTATTTTCAGGTTATTTTTGATTTCTAGAATAAGAGGTTATAATTTAGGCGTGCACATGAGATATGTCAAAGGAAAATTGTATATATGTGATTAGCTACATGAAATGTGCTATTTTAGGGTTACTAAGCAAATGTCTACGTGACCTTTACCTAATAACTTTTGTGATGATAAACTTGTTTACCGACTAGCAGCTCCCTCTCTTCTAGAACATACAGACTTAGGAAAGGGGAACCTTAGCTCTGAGTTCTGAGAATAACTTTGGTATCTTTGTAAGTTGATAGGAAAGGTCGAGACAGCCATATAGGGCAAATGTGTTAGAGCTTGTAATTAAATGTGGGCTTGAAAAGAGGAAGCAAATTTGGTACAGGACGTACTTGAGATGATCAGATGAGAGAAGGAGAAGGTCAGGAATAGTTTAAAGTAAGATTGAGAAATTAAATGGGGTAAAAGGGGGTGTAGCAAGTAGATTCAGGGCAGCTCACAGCCCGGCGTAAACGCAAGGTGCTGTCACACAGCTTAAGTTATTTGGTTGATTTATTTTATGACAAAATAATAAGGAAATATTAAAAATATACAACACGTTGAGGAGATCTCTTTTGTTATATTTTAGTGTTTAACATGAAAGATGCCTCTCTGGAGCTTCTCTCCCGCCAAAGACGCTTATCCATAGAGACCATGTCAGCTCCCAAACAGACAACAACAAACAAAGATTAGCAATAAACAATCTAAATATAAATAATAATAAATAAAGAACAATACAGAATCCAAATCTGAACCGAAGAACAAAATAGTGAAATGTGGATTATTAAATATTAGGTCTCTCTGTTAAAAGAAGTCTCTGTTAGCTGACGCCAAGCGGTCGCAGCAGATGGCTGCCCGTACCTGAGCATGGTTCTGTCGGAGGTTTATTCCTGTTAAAAGGGAATTTTTCCTTCCCACTGTTGCCAAAGTGCTTGCTCAATAGGGGGTCACAAGATTGTTGGGTTTTTCTCTGTATCTATGAAGCGCCTTGAGGCAATTTTTGTTGTGATTTGGCGCTATATAAATAAAATTAAATTGGAATGTATTGAAGTAAACTTAAATGTCATAAACTAGGAATTAGTTCATTTCTCAGGGGAGAAATGAAAAAACGGGGACTGGTGTTAGGAATAAAAGAAATATTTTTAATATGTATCTGCTCATTATCTTGTTTTAAGTACTTTAATAATGAAGGCTGGCTTGTAGAGCAAGGCCACTTTTTACTCACAAACAAGTGCTCAGCCAGACTGAAAAAAACAGGAAGTTTTAGTGCACAAGGCATATTAATAGATATAGACACAAAAAGAGGAACTCCCCAGATAAACAACGTTCAAAACTGTGTGAGGTATAAAATACCGAAAGAACACCATATAAGTCGCAGGTGATGATTGTAATGTTAGAGAGCTCTTGCAACTGGCGTTTGAGCTGTGCAGAGGTCTCTCACCCCCGGAAGAGGATTAAATAAAAAAGCTCCAAATCCGACACTTACACATGAAGGAATCAACATGGCAGATTTAATGGGATTAGGAGGACCTAATTATTGTACTAAGAAAGCAGAACTTGAAGGGAAAGTCAGGGAAGATTTAAAAGCAGGACCTGTTGGGATTTGGGATTTGGAGATTTTTTATTGCTATGATATAATCTGCCTTATGATGACTGCATTAATAACAGGTTGTACAGTATTATTTTAATAGTATTGAATATGTTTGTCATAACAGTGATGTCTCTATTTACAGGTTGAGTTCATTTCAGACACAATGCATAACTGTGCTTGTTTAGAGTTGATGTTCCGTCCAAAAGGGTTTTAAGCTTCACTGGTGAGAGTGTCCAGGTGATACATGTTGAGGGAAGATGAGAACATAGCAGGTTAATTGCATGCACGCTTACAAACACACATGATTTAAATATAGGCCAGGCCGAAGGCCTGGACTTTATGTAGCTTTTAAATTGACAGCTCCTAACTTGCAGGAATGGCGTGGAGTGTAATGAATGAATGCAAAACATGATTACAGACACAAACATGATATGGATTTATTTTACAGGGTAAAGGTGGACCACATGTTGCTTTGTTTCTGCTTAGCCACTACTGAGGTAAAAGGTGTTAAAGATAAATATGCAATAAGTGAACAGGAAACATGTGAGGGTGAGCCGGGTGAAACAAAATGTTGTAGATAATGGAAACTTGTCTAAACTGGCATTAACAGTAACTTTTGCATGTTATGTATATGCTTGAAGCCAAAAGAGGCGTAAATCCTGATAGAAGATTTTGAAGTGTGCTTTCTAGCGGAGATTTAGGCTGACAGGGGGATGGTGTGTATTTTACTCGGGTTGTGTTTAAGAAAACTAAAAGCGTTGCTCACACACATAAAGAGTATTGAGATTAAGTAAAGTTAATATAATGGATAGAGCCCAGAACATGATATTGTCAACCAACTTTGAATAGTTCAAGGAACCTTAGATGAACACAATAGGTTAGTGAGGTGTAGCAGAGAAAGGCTGTTTGTTTTTTATCCCTTACAGGAGAAGATTTCCACTAGAGAGGGACCCAGAAAAGGAGCAGAGACCACTTAAGCATGAAGTGTTTTCAAGTGGGAGCTGGTGTTTTATTACTGGACCACCTAGAGGACATGAGGTGGTTGTCTGATTTGCTGACTCAGAGGACGGCTAGAGAGGGTCAGAGCGAAGGAAGTGGACCTGGGAATGGTGGTTTCGGGGCCCATGATGCCATTAATGGATGTAGAGGTGACAGAGTGGGTCGAGGAGTGACACAAGGAAATGGTGTGGTGATGTCTCTGGGAGAGACATCAAGAGAGGGAATTGTAGAATTAAAGAAATTAGTTTACTGCTGAACTGTATATAACCAGCATCCTTATCATTACATTAATTATCATTTCATCAAAGCATTTATTGAAGCTGTTGGCATTATGTTATAATTTGTATTACAGGGGTTATCATAATCAAATATTAACATGTTTATTACCGGTGCAGTTATAACCACTTTAAATCGTTGAGGTAAATCTATCATCTTAAAAGCTTATAGTTACAGGTGACACAAGGAGGACAAGTCCATGGGGACCTCAAAGGCCTGAGATCATCACCATATTTGGATGGATGCCAGAAAGGGGAACTTCTGTGTCTGCAGTTATCTCTTAAAATACATGAATGTTCTGTACATGCAAATTATGTGATTGTAAACGCAAGAGGGGGCGTTACAATACCCTGATGTTATAAAAGCAATCTAGAGTGTATTTTGGGTAGAGATGTACAACTGATGTTTTGCAGTTTACACCTCTCCACGCTGCGTGCATTCATTAAAATCAATTGTTTGACCGACCTCTTCTGGACCATCATTGTTTTACTCTCGTCCTCAATTTCGAACCCGTAACACACGTAAAGAGGGTTTCGGCACCACTGTGAAATACCCTCCACACACGTACACACACGCAGAGTACTTTGTCGCCAGCGGCCACGTTTATTTATAGATTCAGGTTTGTTGTGACAGCACACAGTCTGACAGCTCCGGTCTCAGCTGAGTCCCGGCTTTCTTTCCGCTCCTCTCCCGTCTCACTAAAAAGGCAGGAAAACTGTCATTAGTCCAAACGCCATCAGCTGTTCTCACCTGCCTCTCCAGCACCGCCCCATCGAGCTCACTGCGCCACTCCTCCCCTGCAGCCGCGCCCGGGACCACACCTCCGCCACACATATACACATATATAAATACAGAATATATAATATGGATAAATAGGAATACCAGTGGATTGCACATTTGAGTGAGTCTATTGCACAGTGATAGTACAAACCTGTACAGGATCTTAGAAGTGAATATATTGTAGCAAAATTAAGTTCCAATGTTGGCATTTTTACCAGGTTGCTTATACAGTCTAGAAAAAAGCAGCGAGGAGACATGATGTAAAGTATTTTGTAACTCCTTAATTTTCTCTCACAATTTTCCTTGACCTCATGACTTCATGAGGTCATTTTTTTAACACTTCAGCTGCAACCAAAGACTATGAAACACGGAAATGTAATGAAAAGATCAATAGTAAGAAAGACAAAGACAAAAATGACGTAAATGAAAATAAGACCAAAAACTCAATACTTATTAAAAATCTGACATCTGGCCTTTATCTAACTGCATGTGCTTTCAGAGCATGTGTGTGTTTACTGGCTATATTTAGTCTTGTGGATCCAGGTAGTCACACAGAGGTCTGTGAGAGGGAGGTTATGCTGCATAAATGAAGGAGCGTCTTCATGTTTGTGGCAATGTGTCGATATTTCCTGTGAAGATGAGAAGTGTTTGGGGATGGGATGAACCTTTTGATCTTGGCTCGTTATAACATCATTGATCTTTTACTTGAACATATATTTGAGAAGTGTACTAAGACACCTTCATTGAATTCATACTACAAGATATTACATGACTCAGGCTATACTATATTAAATATGCTCTGGGTACTCTGTTTTTCATCCACAATTTGAAGACATGCAAGATGTAATGTTAATTGGCAACATTTCTCCACTTGAACTACTACAATTTCTACTTCTTCTTTCACTACACTAGATTTTCTGCCTTCCTCTCACTCTACCGCTCCATTCTCCTCTGCACCTTTCTCTACGTCCATGAACATACTCTGTAGTCTTCCTCTTTTCCACTTGCCTGGCAGCTCCATTTTCAATATGGTTTGTCTAATATATCCACTATCCCTCTTCTACACATGTGCTAACCATTTCAACCTTGCATCTCTAACTTTCTCAACCTGAGCTGTCCCCCTGACCAAAATCATACAATATATACTTCCAAAAATAAACACTCATCTGCCTTCACACACATATGAATTTTCTTAATCCATAGGGTTTAATATGATGTTGGTTCACCCTTTACAGCTGTAACAGCTTCGACTCCTCTGGGAAAGCTTTCCACAAGATTTAGGAGTGTTTTTATGGGAATTTTTAAGGTCAGACACTGATGTTGAAGTCTACACCAAACTCGCTCATCCATGTCTTTATAAACCTTGCTTTGTGCACTGGTGTTCAGTCATGTTGGAATAGGAAAGGGCCATTGCCAAACTGTTTCGATAAAAAAGTCTTTGTATGTTGAAGCATGAAGTTCCCTTCACTAGAACTAAGACATCCTCTTGGCAACCCCCAAACCCAGACTCATCATGTGCTTAGTGATGTAAAGAGTGACACACGACCCACAGACGGACACTTCTGCGTTTGTCAGTTGAATAATGCTTTATTTACAATTGTGATTTTCCCCTGCGGTTTCTCGCTCCTGCCCCGGACGCAGCCACTCCTTCTTACTGCCAGGAATAAGAAAGGTCTCTCCTCATCAAGATAGTTCCGTGCACCTGTTCCTTTCCGCCTCCGCGCTGGCCTGTGAGTTCACTGCGTCACCCCTCCTCTGCAGCAGGCCAAAGACCACGCTTCCACACTGCCCGACTGAGGCCGGGGGCACATCCGGCTGAACCTACCCCCCCCCCGGCGAGTGGGAGAGGAAGTCGGCCACGACCATCTGCGTACCTGGCCTGCGGATCACCTTGAACTTAAAGGGCTGCAAAGCCATATACCACCGGGTGATCTGGGCGTTGGCATCCTTCATGCGGTGGAGCCACTGTAGCGGGGCATGGTCTGAGCAGAGGGTGAATGGGCATTCCAGGAGGTAGTAGCGAAGGAAGTCGACTGCCCACGTCGTAAAAAAGTTAGCAGTGCCCAACTGGTCCAGGAGCTTGTCGACCGAGGGCATCGGGTATGCATCAAACCATGACACCTCATTCACCTTGCAGTAGTCAACACAGAACCGTACAGTTCCATCTTTCTTCACTACAAGAACTATGGGGCTACACCAAGCGCTGTGCGACTTTTCTATTACTCCCAGCCTCAGCATCTCATTCAATTCCCGCTGAATAATTTGCCTTTTATGCTCTGGGAGCCTGTAGGGCCCTGAACGCACTGTCACGCCATGCTGCATCTCAACATGGCGCTCTATGAGAAAAGTACAGCCGGGCAGGTGGGAGAACACATCAGCAAAGCGCTGCAATGTGTTGCAATGCAGCAACATCCGCTCTCTGGGCCTGTGTGAGATGGTCATCACAACAGAGGTGGAACTGTGGAATTTGACACCTCCAGCCCCAACTCATCTCCCCCCCCCCTCCTTGACCAGGCTCACCAGAGCAGCGGTTTCAGCCTCTCTCCATGCTTTAAGGAGGTTGAGGTGTTAAATCTGTATAGCTCCTCCCGTCCGACCGTGCTACCTCATAGTCGACGTCCCCCACCTGCCGTGTGACCACAAAGGGTCCTTGCCACTTGGCGAGTAAGTTGGAGCTGGAGGAAGGGAGCAATACAAGCACTTTGTCTCCCGGTGAAAATTGCCAAACCCTAGCCCCTCTGTTGTACAGGCTCTGCTGACGCTACTGGGCCTGGAGCAGATTTTCCCGTGATAATCTCCCCAACCTGTGTAGCTTTGGTCTCAGGTCCAGCACGTATTGAATCTCATTCTTAGCAGGGCTTGACCCTTTCTCCCAGTTTTCCTTAATCAGGTCGAGCACCCCCGCGGCTGCCTGCTGTACAGTAACTCTAAGGGAAAAAATCCCGTGGAGGCCTGGTGCACCTCCCGCATTGCAAACAACAGGGGGTCTAGCCAGCAATCCCAATTGCGTTCATCCTCGTGAATAAACTTCCGAATCATGGACTTTAAAGTCTTATTCAGCCGCTCCACTAGACCCCTCTGTTACAGGGTGGTAGACGCTGGTCCAAATAGACTTAGTGCCCAGTAATTCGTATAGCTCCCTCAGTGTGCGAGACATGAACGATGTGCCCTGGTCGGTCAGTAATTCTTTCGGAATACAGACTTGGGAGATGCGCTACACTTTTTGCCAAAAGGATTCCTCAGGCTCCATGCTCCATGCCGAAGTCCTCTCTGTCCCACCGATCTCACCTCCCCTCCTGCCGCCAGGTGGTCCTCCACCAGCGTCACCACTGTGGTCAGATCCGGTGACCGGTGGCAGCGAACCCAGCGGGCGGTGGTCTCCAGCAGGCCCTCCATTAACTGTTCCAACACTACCAGGTTCAGCAGCCGTGCCTCCTCCTGCGTTGGCCCCGGACACAGCCATCTCGCCGCCGCGTCCTCCAGGTGTCGAGCCCAGGCAAATGGCCGCTCCACCGTTGACATCCGGCTAGCCCCAAATCGCCTCTGGTAGTCCTCCGGGGCGAGCCAGAGCCAATCCAACACTGTCCTGCAGACATCCTCGAAGACAACTTGGGACGCAGGGGGCAGACTGAGGGCCGCCGTCTGTGCCTCCCCCGACAGTTGTGGCAGCAGCCTGGGAGCCCACTCCTCCTCAGGCCACCGGCAGGCAAGCGCCATGGCCTGGAATGTCTCTATAAAAATCAGCAGATCCTCCTAATCACTCAACCGGTGCATCGTCACCGACAAGGGGGAGGCTGAGGCGGCGCAGCCAGACCTCCCATCAACCGCTGCAACGCCGCCGTTAACTGTGCCAACATGGTATCACTGGGAGGGTGGGTACTGTTGATCTAGAGTGAAATTATCCTGTGGAAACAAGAATTTGTCTTTTTAGAGCATTCTGAAGTCATTGAAAAACAAAATGATATATGGGCAAGTTCAAAGAGCCATTACTTTGAAATGCAAAATCAGACTGACTTGAAATTTACATGTTATCTCTATGGGGTTGTATACTGTCAATATAGACTATAATTATCCTGTGGAAACAGTAATTTTCCTTTTTAAAGCATTCTGAAGTCATTGAAAAAGTAGGCCATATAGGCAATTTCAAAGGGGCATTACTTTCAAAGGCAAAATCAGACTGACTTGAAATTGACATGGTGTCCCTGTGAGGTTGCATACTGTCAATATAAACTGTTACTAGTCTGTGGAAACATGAATTTTCCATTTAAGCCCATTCTGAATTCATTGAAAGAGTAGTTCAAAAATAAAAATTCAGAGGGCTTTAACTTTGAAATCCAAAAAAAGATGGCTTTGATATTGACATGGTGCTACTAGAATACAAGGGTGTGTCATTTGGATCCAACATTAGAGTGTGTAAACAAGACAAAATGATATTTGTTATTATGTTCTTAACATATCTGTTAATTCACGCAAAGTTGGCTTTTATTTTGAAATCAGGTGTCTAAGTATTACGTCTCTTGCCGTAATACTTAGAATACACAGGGAACACAAAACATAGTGGAGGCTGGCTTGACTGTAAGTCTCAATCTGGAGGATGGCTTGACACCAGTGATTATTCTCAGTGGATGTGTGTCAAGAGTGAACCAATTCACATACCATACTCGATCGATCCAAATATTGATAGTATTGATACAAACACTGGTATCAGCATCAGATCGATACTAACGCAATTGGATCAATACTTTGTTTCTATTCTGCCCTCACTGCTACACTGGATACAGTTATGCAGATTAGTGCTGGGCGATATGACGATATATATCGTGTGGACGATAGAAAAGTGTCTATCGTGCCATTTGTCTTCTGTCGTTTCTATCGTTTCTAACCCTAATTTTATAAATTGTTACATAAAATATATCATTAACCCTTTACAACCGGTCGGAGCGGGCACACTCCGTTTTGCCTAACTATTTTTAAATCCCTGTAGAACTGGAACCACGTAAGGTGGCGCCATAATTTTTTTTTGCATATGAAACCGTAGGAGTTGTACTTACATCTTATTCCATTAGCTTGCCCTAGGTCACGGTTTCCTTCCACATATAGCTTTGCAAAAATTGCATAAAAAGCACTTCCAGCAACAAAAACATAATATTCCAAACTTGCAGCAACAAAAACATAATATTCCAGAAACACGCTTTGCCGATCCGATCAGCTGTTCATAGCACTTCCTACGTTGGAATATAAGTCAGCGCGAACTATCGCATGTCCGCCATTACCCGTCCGAAACCGGAAGTGACGTCGTTTTCGCGGAAAATTTAGTTTTTTACCTTCAAAGCCTATGTTGGTGTTTTTAAAAGTCATGTATGACTTTATGCTTTTCTGTATCGTTTCTGGGATGCTTAGAAGTCAAATTACACTGTTGGAAATAGTTTATTTTGATGCACATGCTGGTTTTTTTGCAAATTTGCATTATAATATTTATTTTCATTTTTCCTGTAGTATATTAAAATTAGTGTATCTCAAACATAAAACTATGAAGACACTCAAAATAAATTTCTTGTGGTTGGAAACTATTTTGTGCAATTTTTTTGTATTTACAGTTTTGAGGGATAAGCCTCTTAAATTTCTCTAACTAGAAATATATCTAAAAAACAAAACAAAAACGATTTTCAATTTTTTTTGTAGTTTATTGCACTTTTTTGCAATTTATATAGTTACTATGGACTTAATGCATACGTATTATTAAAATTTGGGCTATAACGGTTGTATTGATGCATAGCAACTTGAAATGCTCCCACAAATGGCACTACAGCATGTAAAATGTAAAGATAAGCTCTGGCGGACTTGGTTCTATGGTAGGTCTTAAAGGGTTAAATAGCCTGTGGCAAATATATTAGTGTTGTCTTCTCACTATACATACTCTTAACTTTATGCAAGAGAAAATAAAGTATAAAAAAAATGATATTTTTCGCAAAGAAACTCCGTCTTGTGGTTTTGCGACATGGTGCTGCTTTACGTGCACCCGGATTTGCGACATGCTTTACGGTAACTCAAAACAAAGACTGCACCCTCTTCACTCGCTGTTTACAGACTGCGTACTTTCTAGATGATCACAGGTCAGGTGGTATATCGTGATATATATCGTTATCGTGATATAAAATAATTCATATCGTGATAAATATTTTTTCCATATCGCCCAGCACTAATGCAGATAGATAAACTCCTCGACAACTGACAGGTGTATTGTCCCTTTTATTGACGCTGCCTTCAATTATCAACAGAGTGAAACTAAAAACAGAAAGAAATAAACAATATTCAAACTAGCTAACATCGGAAAGAAACTAAATCTGAATATGTCGCACAGTGGAAATTTGTGTTTTTATGTTTTATGTTGTTTTGGATCATACTGTGTATTGGTACATAGAGTATTGATTTTATTTGCATGGTTTTATTGTGATATTTATATTGCATGTTTTTTATGTTGACATTTATATTGCATGGTTTTATCCTGATATTTATATTGTATGTTTTAGTGTTGTTGCACAATATTCTTTTAATCCACTGTGGACTAGGCGGATAATGGTAGGCACCTGTGGAGGTGGGGGCGTTCCCCGAGGCGGCCTATCGGCTGCCAAACTGACTTGTTAAAAGGGATGGTGAGCGCAGAGACAGGGGAGGAGACGCATGAAAAGTGAGCAGGAGGAAAAGAAACGCGTGCAAGCTAGCATATGCAACGAAGGACCTGACTGTAGGATGCCACGAGTCATTCGGCGACGGACCGGCCAGCGGAACCCAGCGATTCAGTCCCGACGGCCAGAATAGCGACAGTGGGAGGTGACGCATGAAATCCACAGCAGGGCAAGGGTGTGCCTCTGCCTGCATCTGGCGGTGCTACGAGGGAGGCCGTGTTCAGGTGTGGAGAGTGGCTGGACTGTGCGGTGATGCGCCGTCAGGAGGAGACAGGTCTGTGACAGAAGCCTCCTCCTTGGTCGTCTAGCTGGCGTGATTTCCATATCCTGTTTCTTTCAGATAAGGAACATTTGCCCAAGTGTGGCTGGACTGTGGGATTACGGGACTCACTCCCCTTCTTCTTGTATGTGAACGGACTTTGTGGTGAAGATTTAGATCCACCAGTTTTAGCGGCTACAAATACAGTACCTTTAACCATAAAAGTGCATAAATAATAACAAATATAGTTGCTTTAACTCTTGTTCAAAATAAATACTCACAGGTGATGCTTTCTGTAAAACAGCGAAGAGGATGGATGCAGATGTAATCAGAACAACACGCTGAGTCAGCCTTTTCTCAAAGTGCGCTGCATTACTAACTCTAACCTCTGGGAAGAAGAACTACACCAACACAGTTTCTATCTTCAAAGTCCAGGATGTATCCCACTGTCCAGCCATCCATACATTCTCTTCAGAAATTCAGGGTCACGGGGAAGGGGGGTGGGTGGAGCCTGGACAGGTCGCCAGTCTGTTGCAGAGCTAACATAGAGAGACAGGCAATCATTCACATTCACATTCACTAGTGATGGGTGATGGGATTTCCGGCTCTTTTTAGAGAACCGGCTCTTTCGGCTCGGCTCACTAAAAAGAGCCGGCTCTTTCGGCTCCCAACCGGCTCTTCAGGTTGCTTTGTTGCTTTAATTAATTTATTATTAACAAGAATATAAAATTATGCACAAAAGGAATTACTCCAAAACACATTTCTAACTGAACTTCCAAAACAGAGCTACCTAGATCACTTAAATTACACAACTGAAAGCATATGTGTATTGTTTGTGTATTTATACACAAGCACTCATATATATTCAAATAATAATAAAAAAATGTTCATTTACCTGTTACTACCACACACCAAATCCGGTCGTTGGTATTTCCTGGCTTGTGTAGCCACTAGGCAACAAAAGCTCAACACTGCCCCTAGCATCCTGGAGCACTTCTGTTGTGTTTTGTACGTGCTTCGGAGTTTTTACGTGTTTTGGAGTTTTTACGTGTTTTGGAGTTTGTACGTGTTTTGGAGTTTGTACGTGTTTTGGAGTTTGTACGTGTTCTGGAGTTTGTACGTGTTTTGGAGTTTGTACGTCTTTTGGAGTTTTTACATGCTTCAGGGTTTGTACGGCTTCAGAGTTTGTACGTGTTTTGGAGTTTGTACGTGCTTTGTCTGTAGGGACCACCGTAAATATACTTTTATTTATTCACTTCACATAAAATGTAATAAATAAATCATAAAAGACACCTCACAGTAAGTGATAAAGTACTTGTCTTACTTATTTTACTCACTTACTTATTTTTACTTGGTTGCCTTCAAAGTACAAAATCCCTCCTATGCCACACTTCTGTGTTAAGTGCACCCGACTTGATGCGTCCATTCAAATTAGAGGTTGATGCCAGTGCTGTCGGGGCTGGGGCAGTGCTGTTGCAAGAAGACTTGCAGGGTTTAGACCACCCCGTTTGTTACTTTTCCCACAAGTTCAATAAAAATCAGTTAAACTACTCCACCATTGAAAAGGAGACCCTGGCTTTGTTGTTGGCTCTTCAGCACTTTCACGTATACCTGGGGTCCAGCATGTTACCTCTTGTTGTGTACACCGACCACAACCCACTCGTGTTCCTTGCTCGCATGTTTAATCATAACCAGCGCCTTATGCGCTGGGCTCTGTTGTTGCAGGAATACAACTTAAGTATTCACCACAAAAAGGGGTCTGAAAATGTTTTAGCTGATGGTCTGTCCCGGTTGTAAACATGTTTTGCTGTGTTTGTTCTTTGTTTTTGTTCACACTCTGTAATGTCTGCTTCTGCCCAACATAGTTGGTATTTTAAGGGGAGGGGTGTTACGGCCTCTGGCCTCAGGTGGCCCCGCCTTCCTCTATGGAAATCTAAGGGCGTTTATCAATATGCGTACTTGTGCGTACTTGCGTTCTCGTGTACTCGTGATACGTCATCAGTCGGAGACCAAGTACTGTTCCAATTCGAAGTACGCATCAAGCCGAGAACGCGAAAAAGTCCCGGATGTGTTCTCGATCCGCCCGTTTTATCGAGCATGCATCGGTGTGGACTTGGGACAGCTATATATCCCAGAATGCATTTCGTCCAAAACTCAACAGCGGACTCCCGGCACATCGTTTTCAACCCCCCAAACCGCTCGCGGACTTCTCACTACTCAGGTTAAAGAAACCCCAGCAGCTGTCTATAGTATTGAGTGTCCACTAGAATAGAAATAAAAGCGTTCTAACATCTCACCTGCTTGTTTTTATTAAGGTATGTACACGTATGTACATGTACACTATTTTTATTAATAGAGGTTTCATTACTGAGGTTAAAAATGATATAGAAGTCACTTAGATCACTTCTAAATGTTAATGTTTGGTTTATTTCAGTGTTTTATTTGTTCCTGAGTAAACCGGTTTGGCTGTGATTAAAGTTAAGCTTCATAACATGTTACTCACAGTTAAATTAGGAGGGGACGGCAGTAAAAACTCCGGACCTGTGACATCATCACGTACGCAGGTGTTCCAATTGTACATATCGCGAGTCCGTGCTCGCGTTCTCGGCGGGTACGTACTCCCGTGCGTTCTCGGCGAGTACGTATTCACCGAGAACGCGAGTACGTACTCGCGTACTTGGGCATTGATAAACGGCCTAAGTGTTCCAGGACTCACGGGGGATTGGCTGGCCCGGTCCTATGCCCGCCCCAACTTCTCGCAGATCAGAGTGTGCCAGACCACTCACACCATTGGCTGCTGCAGGAGCCTTGAGTACGACAGACCAATGACACAGCTGCCTGCAATTACCTGAGAGTATAAAAGGCTGAGGAGTCTTCGGGCGTTTATCAATATGCGTACTTGTGCGTACTTGCGTTCTCGTGTACTCGTGATACGTCATCAGTCGGAGACCAAGTACTGTTCCAATTCGAAGTATGCATCACGCCGAGAACGCGAAAAAGTCCCGGATGTGTTCTCGATCCGCCCATTTTATCGAGCATGCATCGGTGTAGACTTGGGACAGCTAAATATCCCAGAATGCATTTTGTCCAAAACTCAACAGCAGACTCCCGGCACATCGTTTCCAACCTCCCCCCCCAAACCGCTCGCGGACTTCTCACTACTCAGGTTAAAGAAACCCCAGCAGCTGTCTATAGTATTGAGTGTCCACTAGAATAGAAATAAAAGCGTTCTAACATCTCACCTGCTTGTTTTTATTAAGGTATGTACACGTATGTACATGTACACTATTTTTATTAATAGAGGTTTCACTACTGAGGTTAACAATGATATATAAGTCACTTAGATCACTTCTAAATGTTAATGTTTGGTTTATTTCAGTGTTTTATTTGTTCCTGAGTAAACTGGTTTGGCTGTGATTAAAGTTAAGCTTCATAACATGTTACTTACAGTTAAATTAAGAGGGGACGGCAGTAAAAACTCCGGACCTGTGACATCATCACGTACGCTGATGTTCCGACTGTACAAATCACGAGTCCGTGCTCGCGTACTTGAGAATTGAGAAACGCCCCACGAGTCCGTGCTCGCGTTCTCGGCGGGTACGTACTCCCGTGCGTTCTCGGCGGGTACGTACTCACCGAGAACGCGAGTACGTACTCGCGTACTTGGGCATTGATAAACGGCCTTCATTCGTGGGGGACTTGTTGATTTGAACAGACTGTGCAGATTGTCCCTCCTGCCTTTGCCTTTGTACTCCTGCCCTTTTGAGCCTTTGTTTTGGAGTAGCCACCTGTGAGATGTTTAGGTGATTGTCATTAGATGATTGGTGTTATATTAGTGTTATTTGAATATATGAGCTGTTTGTTATGTTCGTTTAAAGCCCCCTACTGCCTAGTGAGTTTCACTAACGGTTTTCAGTTGTGTTAATAAACCTTATGTTTTTCTTTTTATGTAACCCTCCTGTCTCTGGACTCATTTATGTTACAGCCCTTGTCGCCTAGCAGAGCCGGGTCGTAACATAATACAAAAACCAGCTATTTACATTTCAACTTTTAACTACTTAAATTTTCAGCTTTTTCCTTTTAAACAAATTTAAAGTGAAACGACACAAAACACTGCAAACCACAACACAATTAAATATAAATTAAAATATGAAAACAAAAAGAAGATGCACATTCTCTGTCATATGGGCCTGCATGAATAAACTTTCTGAATCCTTTATCATCCACAAATGAAAATAGTTGTGGATGATTACTATACCTTTCTAATGTGACGTTGTTGTCCCTGGCTCTCTTTCTCTCTCTCTCCCTCCCGCTCTGTTCCTGTGCTACTGCGAGTGTAACTACCGCCCCTCCCCCCTCTTCCCAGCGCAAAGTACAAGGCTCGCGTGCAGAGTGAAGCGGGAAAAAAGTGCGAGAGAGAGAGAGGGTGAGAGAAAGAAAAAAAAACCCACGGCTTCCAATAAGGAGCCGGCTCGCGCCGTTCATTTCAAAGAGTCGGCTCTAAGAACCGTTTCGTTCGTGACTGACACATCACTAACATTCACACCTATGGGCAATTTAGAATCACCAGTTAACCTAACCCCGCCTTATCCCACTGAACCATGTTAAATAAATTTTTTTTATCTTTGTTTTAATGAAAAAATATCCATTCATCTTCTTGCAGATATCACCACGTCAATTCTTCATAGCCTAGAGCACATTTAAACAACAGAAGTAGACCCAAAGTCCTTCAAAAAGTAAAAAATTGTTAAAATAACAACACTGTTATGCTGGTGTTCATTGAAATGTGTTAAGATGTGGCAAATGTACGATGATTCAGCTTATAATTCACACACTGCTCTCCACTACATAAGGTCCCTTTATAGGTTAAAAGTATCGGTATTGGTAATACTGCTCTTAATTTACTTGGTATCAGATCAATACCAAAATGTGCAGTTTTGCACAGCACTAGTAGGTATCTGCCCTGTTAGCTTGTTTCTCAGCCAGAAGAAAACTAAACTCGTCTCTGGTGTCTGAAAGTAAAAGCTAACACCTTAAAAACAAAAGCAAAGCACCATTACAGCGGATTCATTTCACACCAATTTGTGTTTTATACATGTTAGTGTGTTTGATCTCAGATCTATTTAAAGTATATAAAAATAGCACATTTTGCTATGAGCTTTATTCAATAAGCACAACCAAATGAACTAATGAAAGGTTCTGGACAACTTCATAAATGTATTTAAATCAACGGCAGAAATCTTTGTTTTACAGAAGATTATGACTCTAATTCAACTCTTAATGAGGCCTTGTCTGCCTGTCTGTGAGCAAGTTTAACAAGTGACTAGATAAATCAGATAGATCATAAAGTGAAGAGCTGTGGCTCACTTCCTGTTGTTCCTGTCTTCACTGCCAGCTCTGCCAGTTCTGTCACAGTCAAATGTTTCTCAGTAAATGACATCATGTTCCTGTAAAGACTGCAGAAATATTTACTCATTCACTCAGTACTGGAATAACATTATATGTCTCTTTTTAAAAAAATCTCCAAATAATAAGCATGGGCTTAAATTTTATATGCATAGCATTTACAGCACTTACAGAAGTCTGTTAGGTCTACAATCTTGAATTGCAATAGCATTACCAGCTCTTTAACTGCTCTTTAACTGACTTAGATGTTGATATAAGTGGTATTTTCAAGTTGGAATTTGTTAATTATGTCATATGTTTTAGTATTTTCCTTAAGAAACGCTCTAAAAATCAACCTTTTAATGGTTCTTTCTCACTGAATTCAGCTATAGCCATTCCATGTTCTATTCAAGCTGAAATTAAACCAGTCAGCAGTTAGTCTAAGCATGGTGTTTTCACTATCTAGTATTGTGCTCTTGATTTGGGGGGAAATTGCACATAGCAGATCTTTATGGCATCTGTGTTCATTGAATTCCCATAACACTTCGCTATGTGTAGCCAGTGAGAGAAAAGCAAGTCTCTTAGAGTTAGTCTGTTTCCTTCCCTGTTTGGTTATTTTGGAGTGTCACTGCTTTCTCTAAAGCTCTGGTTTCCTTGTTTCCTGGGAGACGTCTCCCCTCAGAGAAGTCTGTAAAAACTGTGGTGCTGGCAAGCATCCTTCCACCTGAAATACTGTATCTTAGTTTCCAGGACAGATAAATAAACTGCACTTTTGTAGCTATTTTACCACATAAGACTGGGTTGGAAACACACTGACACTGACACAAATATCATATTATTCTAACCATTTTGGGCAGGCTTAGTATCTCTTGGAGTCATGTGAGGAAATGTGACAGTTCCTTGTTTGAGAACCTCCAGGCTCCTCCAGGGTCATTTGTATATATCAATTTATCAACTTTGTTTCCTCTATCTTCCCACAATGCAGCCCATTCATAATGAGGTTTAAGTCTGTACACAGCTACCTCTCTTTTGCAGCATTTCGCTGTCTTCCCCATAAACAGTTACAGCACTGATGCACTTGCACTTATGGTGGAGGTCTTACTGTGTGATCTGATAATTTGTTGAGGATATCTGGGAGCAATCAAACATGCCAGATGGCTTGTAAACAGATTAGTCTGGATGATATCAGCTTGTAGTTTGGGATTAAGATTTTTTTAAATTGACATATTCTTTATTGATTTTATTTGAAAAGGAACCATGTACAATCTTAAAATAAATGTTGCTGTTTAATGCATTGTACCAGAGTTAGCTTACAGCTAATTTGCATCTACATTCACTTCAGTGGTTTTCTCCTGACAAACATAAGTGGGAGGATTAACATTTTGCTCTCTGAAATGTATCATCTGCCTCTGCTTTGTGTGGGTTTCAGTGGACTGACTGAGGCCTATAAAAGATAACAGCTGATGTCATGGTCTGGGACATTGACACAGTGTTTTGTTTTGAATCTTGTTATTTCTTTATTGTTTATGTTCCTTGATTCTTTTCTTATACCTTGGTTTCCCTGTGTTTGTGAATTATTTTAACTGCATATTGTTTTCACGGTGTATTATACATGTCAAGTTTAGTTTAAATGTTCTAGGTTTATTAGTACCCTTTAGCGTCCCCCTCCTGTCCTCTTACAATCACCTCTGTATTTTTGACCCTTAGTATCATCCATATTAAATCTGTCAAGTTTTCATATTTTTTTTTACCTTTTGTACGTGTCAAGCCTAATCATAATGTTCTTTGTTGGACCATCATCTAATTTTCCCCCAGTGTCTCCCAGCACCTCCTAATGTTTTATTTAATTTAGTTCCTGTAATTTGAAAGTTTAAGTTTTTTCTTTGTATTCTATGTTCGGTTTTTCTTTCTGGATTACAGGCTAATAAAAAGCTCGCCTTTTGTTAAGATAATCCTGTTGCCACGCATCGGCATTTGGGTCCTCTACCTCAACACTCGGTCTGCTCATACTGCTGACATTGACAGCTGAGGAGATGCTGACCTCTTAACTGTTGTACTGGCTAATGTGGGCCAGAATGCAAATGTGCCCCCTTTCTTAAAATATCCCCCCTTTCATTTCGGTTTATTTATAGAAAACCCAGTTTGCTTTTTAGCTTATGTGGGTTTCTTTGTGAGGATGGATAACACGGGAGTTACACCAGTCCTTCACAAGCTTTGGAATCAATTATTTGTTTGAAAAGGTGCACTGTTTTCTTACACTCTTTTGTTGTATAACATCATAAATCTGCTTCAGAAACTGTAACTGAACCCAAACATAATTAACATTTAACATTAAAGGTATGATTAACTGCTGTGATACTGTTATAAGGATGCATGGATGCTCACAGCTAAATACAGAATTCAATATATATATATATATATATACACACACAAGAATTACAAGAATAAATATTGGTTTGTATAAAGAGTTTGTCTAATGTGGTTTAAGATGATGATGTAGGTCATATTTCCAAAGACCGAAAAAGAACTACAGTCACAGCACAAGACCACAAACGGACACACGGACCGTGTTTATGCTCGCGTTATTTATGTGACACACTACTGACAGTTTTCTGTGTTGTTCAGCTCTGCACCCACGCTTGCAGCTGCCCAGCTGCACTCTGACTGTCTCCTCCAGTCTCTGCTCCAGCTTCACTATATCACAACAGAAGAGAGACAGAGCTCATTAAATCAACTCCATGCACCTGTCCCACCAGCCTCCCTGGCACTACCCCTTGAGCTCACTGAACCATCCCTCCCCCATAGCCGAGCCAGAGACCACACCTCCACCACAAAGAGACATTACTGTCTGCTTTAAGTGTATAAACATGCTTCACTAGAATGACCCTCATTTCCTATGTAGTGACAGTGCACAGAGACCAGACGCTGCTTCAATTTGGATTTAATGAGAGCAGTGCTGGAAGAGCTACACCATATTTATTACCAAAGCCTCGTTTGGCTGCTCTTTATGCACAGCAGAGCTAACATAGCAATGAGGAAGCTCAGAGCAGTTTGAAGATATTTCAAATGTGCTTCACCAATAGCTTTTCTTTGTATAATTGGAGAAATTATTTAATTTCCATGTCAGCCTATTGAGATTATAAACATAAAAATCAGGAACATCATTTTAAGCACAACCACAGCATCTAGACACAGAGAAAATGTAATCTCAGTAAAGCTGTTTATGGCAGGATTTTATTGTCAGATTGTCAAGTATTTGTGAAAGCTACAACCCGAGGAGACTTATTTATACCCCAGAGACGGACAGCATTTGGGCAGAACGTCCTCTCTGTCCAGGGTGGCCATCGGGGGAACAGTCTTCCCCAATCCATTAGAAAATGCTCGACATTCAACTTGTTTAAGGCACAGGTTAAAAACTGGTTATGGACAAATCAAGTGTGTGATCATGTATAAGTTGAATAGTTTTAATGTTTTATTTGGGAATAGAATGGTGTGTATGTGTGAGTTTGGTGATGGAGTTTTTATTATGAATTAATTATGAATTTTTTTATGAATTATTATGTCTATTTTTTATGTTTTATGGACAACAGATGGAAATTAGCCCTTGGCTATAATCTGGTATGTTTGCATTCATGTAATTTTTTTACATTTATGTTCATTAACATGCACTGTCCTAAATAAACAAATTAAATTAAAGCATGGACTTCTTGAGATCTTCATAATAACGGAGACTGAAGAATGGTATGAAAAAACAAAAACAGGCTGTGAGTGCTGTGTGCGGTGATGTGATCTGTGTTCCTGGTTATGTGTATCTCTTTTGGGTACTTTTCATACTGTCATACTCTTCCAATATTATAATGTCTCAAAGCAAAAGCTGCTCCATTAACATGAAATATCAGATCTGGTGACACATACAGACTTTGGCTGCAAACGGGACATATTATTATTATTATTATTATTATTATTGTTATTGTCATTGATATTATTATTATTATTATTATTATTATTATTATTATTATTATTATGAGCACGGAGGGAGGTTAGCTAACTATTGTAGCTGCAGAAAGGTGCAATGAAGAAAGTGCCTAAGAAGTAGAAACTGCCACTCAAAGGCTGTGTCCCAATCCAGCGACCGCACTCCGTAGAGTACGCATTTTTTCTTTTTTTTTTTTCATTTACGCATTTTTCGCCATCTTACAATGCTGTGATTGCAGTCATTCCGCAACTCTCTGTGAATGGTATTCATGGCCATTGATCAGTGGGCTTTGGTCAGTGGGTTTTGGTCAGTGGTCATGAGAATTTGCATAATTAAAATTAAGGAACTGAGCTCCCAGCCCGTTGTTCCTTCAGTGGGCTGGTTTTAGTCATTATGCAAATGTACTGTTTATAAGATTGGGGAAACCTGCAGTCAGCTAAGACTGAAGAAGTCACTTGGATGGTTAACGAAATGTTTCTCCCACAAATCGCTACGTCCAGATGAACAGAATCAACTTTTGGAGACTGATAGAAAAGTTTAAAATAACTAATTGTCTGTCCTGAATCAGTCTTATTAGGTAATGTTCAAATAATTTTATCATTCCAGTGTTTTCAGTGTGGGAGGAAGTACTCAGGGCCTTCAAGTTAAACACTATGAAAGGCAGAAACAAGTTTAATGTTCAGAAACCTAAAGTATGTATCAGCAGCAGAATGGAGCTAAAAATAAATGTTTGTTTCAGTTCTATGAAGCTTTGAGTATTTTGGATTAGTAGTACTGCTGTGTTTGTTTCATCATATTGCTGTAATTGTTTATATGCTTTATATATTCTGAGGTAAGTTAATCTATAGTGTTACATCATATTCTATAAGGATGTTATGTGTTTGTTTACTTTCTGCCCAGTTTGACCCATTTAGCAGAAGTCAGCCTGTTTAAGGCTCTGATATCTATTCTGTAGGGCCGGGCCATATCATACCATTCACGGTAATACCGGTATAATGTTGGGCAATGATAAGAAAATGAAATATCGCGATAGAATATGGGTAAAACGTGCATGCGCAGTGCCTTTGTTTTCATACGCACATGGAGCAAAAAGCATGGCGGCGACGGAGAATGAGAAGGGCGAAAGCGGATCATTGAATGAAACTGATGAACCAGAACTGGTTTGTAAAAATGCTGCAACTTCAGTGGTGTGGAACTGGTTTAGCTTTCGTCCGTCAGATACACAACAAAACACTATTTTCGATAGAGCATGCTAGCGGGCCGTCGTTATTACCATGTTTTTTGGAAAATACGGCACACTTAAAATCAATCCTTTGATTTTTCTGAAAATCGACAGTGCCCTTTATAATCCCGTGTGCCTTATGTATGAATTCTGGTTGTGTTTACTGACCTTGAAACGATTTTATGTGGTATGTGTCAAATGTTTTAGCACGACTTTGCTAAGCTACGAACCCGCACCGCTTGATGGATTGTCGGAGCGTTACGGCTATCGTAGGCAGGAGCCTCGCGGAGTGATACGTACTGTGCTTCAACATAATATTACCATGTTGTGTGTGTATAACCTCTTTTTAAGTTTTGTGGCTATTATACATGGTTATGCTGAGGATATGTCGGCCAATTTCCACTGGAAATGCCTTTTGGTTAAACTGTCAGCAAGGAATTTGCATTTGCACTGTTAAATTTTTATATAACTTTAATGCACATAAAAAACAGCTGCTTGTTTAAGTGAAAATACATTGATGGGTTTTTTGCACTAATAAAGTTGTGGAGTTGTAAAGTATCTTGTCTAGTGTCAATTATATCGTCAGTTATATCGTTATCGCAAATTTTCAAATGTATATCGTGATAAATATTTTTGGTCATATCGCCCTGCTCTACTATTCTGTATGACTTAAAGCAATTATGACATGGTCTGATTTTCTCACCCAATAAAGGAATATTTAATATATCAGTCTACTCTTCATTTTATCAGAAACAGTTATCACAGCTCGTACATTTCCTTTTTACACATAAATGTAAGCATTGAGCCAAATGTAGTAATGGCAACATATTAAATGAACAATTTTTGTCTCTTATATATAATACATCTATATATACACTGCCAAAGGTACTTGTCTTTGAGTGAAGATTTAAGGTGATAGGAAATATAAATAACTGCAACATGAATCTTTACTGAAGCTCATTTGACACAGAGTTCAAGTTCACTGCTGTAATAACTAATCATGATAAATATAATAATAACTGTAATATTGGCCATATTATATTTACATTACAAAAGTGAGATGACTTTAGTCTCATCAAATCAATTTATTTATATAGCACTTTTCACAGGATAAAAACCACAAAGTGCTTCACAGTAATATAAAACAGAAATACATAAAATACATTAATAATCAAACATACAGCACAAATCTAATTAAAAGCCAATCTAAATAAATGAGTCTTAAGCTGCTTTTTAAAAGAATAAATACAATCAAGGCAACGTAATGATGGAGGGAGAGCATTCCACAACCTGGGGGCCACCGCTCTAAAAGATCTATCACCTCTGGTCTTAAAACGAGTTCGTGGGACTACCAACAGCCTTTGATTAGATGATCTCAGGCTGCGAGAGGGAGTGTGGGGTTCTAAAAGATCAGAAATGTAGGTAGGGGCATCACAATTCAAAGCTTTAAAAGTCAGTGAACTCATGAACAACATCAGCTAATTGTTATTTACTAACTAATCTTAAAATGACTGTTCAGTACAGAAATGAAGCCCAACAATCATGTTTTAAGTCCCGTGGTCTCAGCCTCAGATACTCAACTAATCAAAGTGATGTCATAAAAAAAATGAATGAACAAAAAAACATTTTTTTCTCCTTCATTTCTGTCAAACAGTCCTGCATGAAACGTTTCTTGCGGTTAGTATCATGGTTGCTAGGCAACCTGAGCAGCGCGACGAAGGCCAGACCGTCCCATTTCACAAGCCTCTCACTTCCGCACTTCTCGTACTTCCTAGTACGCGCCGTACCTAGTACTAGAACTGCGCGTACTCCGAAGCGTGCGGTCGCTGGATTGGGACACAGCCAAAGACTCACAGCCTTGGCCAGCCGCTTGAGGAGGTACACCAGAGAAATAGAAGGCAGGAAAATAAACCAGCTGTTCTCCACAGAACCATTCAAGGTACTCTCAGTGGCAGGGGAACAATATGTGAACAGCACCACCAAGGCTGGAAGAGCAGATGGGAAAAGGACGCAACCCATAATGGCAATGCTCAGTGGCTAGTGGATCTGAGAGCAGACCACAGCAACCTCCCTGAACAAATGAACCAGCTGCTAGTCGATGAGAGACACCCAGAATGGCTAACTGAAGGCTGGACAGTCATGATCCCCAAGGATGCCCAGAAGGGACCGGCCTCAGTACAAGGTTCAATGTTCAACCAGCAGTCAAGTTATATTGAAATTCTTGTGCAGAGCTCTCTCAGTCATGGTAAGCATTTTAGAAAAAGACAAAAATAAACAAGACAATACACAGGAGTCTGATTATATTGTGAATATTACACATATTGCACAGTTAGGATATGCACATTTCTGAGGTAGTGTGGGGTAATTATTGCACATGTTCAGTGGTTTTTGTTTGCCATCAGTCTGACTGTGGCAGGGAAGAAGCTATTGAAAAGCCTTGTTCTGGGAGTGACGATGCTGTCCGCTCTGCTGTGTCTTAGGTTGCATGTGCAGTTCTTGTGTTTGAGCGGAGAGCGAGCTCGGTGGAGTGAGTCCCTGATCATTTCCTCTGCTCTTTTCAGGCAGCGCTGTGTGTATATAGAGTTGAGGAAGTTGTGGAAGTTTTGTCCCTATTATGCTCTGGGCAGTCTTTATGACTCTTTGCAGAGCCTTCCTCTCTGCCTGTATGGTGTTTCCATACCAGACAGTGATGCCTGCAGTGAGGATGCTCTCTATCAGTCCTCTGTAGGCCTGGGTGAGAGGGCAATGGTTCAGTCTGGCTTTCCTGTGCAACCTTGATAAAATAAAGCCTTTTCTGGGCTTTTTTTTCACTGTGGCTGTGGTGTTAAGAGTCCAGCTAAGGTCTGATGTGACCTGCAATCCCAGGAATATGTGGCTGTTGGCCCTGATGATGAGAGGATGCAGAGGGGGGAATTTCAAGTCCAGTATAATTTATGTGGTCTTGTCTGTGTTGAGGATGAGGTCATTTTCCTCTCCATAGACAAGAGTGTTGTTTACCAGTGTCCTGCACCCCCCAGTGCAGCTCACAGTCACAGACTCTGAGGTTCTGACTGTGAGCTCAGCAGACACCCGTCCTCCCATTCTCACCACCTGTAGTCTATCTGTCAGGAATCCAGTTGCAGGTGGGAGTTGGAACATCAAGGTCTGTCAACTTCTCGAGTAGCTTGCCAGAATGAATGGTACTGAAAGCAGAACTGTAGTCTAGGAAAAGCATCCTGGCATACATTCGGCTATCCTCCAGATGTTGCAGAGTGTAATGTAAGGCTATTGCTACCCCGTCATCCACTGATTGATTGGGGCGGTAGGCAAACTGGAGGGGATCGACAGTGTCTTGAACCATGTGGTTGATGTGCGTGAGAACCAGTGTTTCTAGGCACTTCATGGCAACTGGTGTGAGTGCTACTGGCCTGAAGTCATTTAGTGTGGATATGTCCGGTCCTTTGGGGACTGGTATGATGGTGGACGATTTGATAATATGTGGGACTACTGCCTGGGACAATGACAGGTTGAAGATGTCAGTATACACACCAGCTAGTTGTTCCCTGTTAAGTTGTAGCATGGATTTGTCCACCAGGGGGCAACAGTTGTTTGAGAGTGGTGTCAGTGTGTGTGGCGCATGCCCCAGTTCAGAATAATAAAGAAGTGACTGTGAGGTCAACATGGTGTCCGTGGTTCCTTAGTTCTAGGATATCAGATATGGCAACGAGGGTAAAAGCCAGGTGTTGCGGTGAAGTTAAGCCGTGATAAGTGGCTTGTAAAGTGAGGTTAGCAAGTTGTGCGGCACTGGCATCTGTTGGAAGCGGAGCATAACCCTCGGTGAGGAATAATGGCTACCACAGTGGGCTCGGTGGCGCCGTTCGACAGCGAGCTGCAATCCTGGGAGGAATATTGTGAGATTTTGGATTACTTCTTTGTGGCGAATGATATTAAGGAGGAGGAGAAGAAGCGAGCAGTACTGTTGAGTTGCGTGGGCGCACACACCTACGCCCTGATGAGGAACCTACTCAGTCCAGTCAAGCTGGGGGATTGTTCTTATGCTGAGTTGGTGGGATTGTTGAACAATCATTTTCACCCTAAACCGAGTGAAATTGTGCAGTGGTGGAAGTTTAACACATGGAATAGGAGGCCGAAGGAAAGTGTGGGCGATTATGTGGCGGAGCTGAGGAAGCTCGCACAGGACTGTAACTTTGGAGATTCCCTGACGGTGATGCTGCGGGATCGTTTAGTGTGCGGAATAAGCGACAACAGGATACAGCGCAGATTGTTAGCAGAGGATGCACTAACATTTGAAAAGGCACTGAAGTTTGCTCAAGCAATGGAGGCTGCTAATAGAGACATTGTGGAGTTGAAGAGCATGACGGAACAGTCGCGATTCAATAAAGGATTAGGAGCGGTGAACAAGATGGAGGACGGCGGCTTGATGTCACAACAGGTTGTCAGGAAGTGCTACAGATGTGGAGGGATAAATCATGTGGCCAAGGACTGCAGGTTTGTTTCAGAAAAGTGCCACAACTGCGGCAAGATGGGACACATAAAAAGGGTCTGCCGAATGAAAATAGAACAAAAAGGAGGGCGTGACAGACAAGGTAAACAAGCCCATTTCTTAGAAGAGGAGAATGTGGAGAGTGAGGAGGAAGGAGCTGAAATGCACCACATAAAGGCAAGTCGTATGACTATGTATAATGTGCATGAGGAGATTAGTATCCCAAGGGAGGAACCCATCAGACAGAAGCTAAAAGTAAATGGACAGAATGTGACATTTGATGTAGACACAGGCTGTGGCTACACTATCATGTCGAAGGAGGCATTTAAAACACTTTTTGAAGGCAGTAATGCACCCAAAGTAAGCAAGTGTGGAATCAAACTGAGAACGTATGGAGGCCACAAGTTACCCATGTGGGGAGCAGCCAAAGTGCAGGTGGAATTCAGAGACAGTAAAAAAACAACTGGATGTGGTGGTGGTTGAAGGGGCTGGAACTAGTTTGATGGGTCGGGGGTGGATTAAGGCCCTACAATTAGACTGGCAACCTGTACATAAGATAGAAGGCAGAGAAGATGCCTTACAGCGGATACTGGCCAGACATGAAACAGTGTTTAAGGATGAGTTAGGGATGCTGAAGGGGTTTGCAGCAAAGATACATGTAGCCAGTGATGCCAAACCGTGCTTCTTTAAGCCCCGATCAGTTCCGTTTGCTATGAAAAAGAAAGTGGAGCAAGAACTGGAGAGACTGTTGGAGAAGAAGATCATCCAACCAGTGAAATTCTCAGAGTGGGCCGCGCCCATCGTACCAATACTAAAGCTAGACTCCAGCGCCAGAATTTTTGGTGACTATAAACTGACTGTTAACAAGGTGTCGCCTGTAAAACAATACCCCATTCCAAGAATGGAGGACATGAAAGCGGGGCTGGCGGGAGGAGAAAAATACACCATGTTAGATATGAGTCACGCATATCAACAGGTTGTACTTGATGACGAATCTAGAAAGTATGTCACGGTGAACATACACAGGGGACTGTTTACATATACCAGGTTGCCATTTGGTGTGAGTTCAAGTCCTGCCATTTTTCAGCGCACCATAGAGGTCTCACCAATGTTGCAGTGTATCTGGATGACATCATTCTGACGGGAAAGAATGACAAAGAACATCTTCAGACACTGGATGGAGTGCTGCAGTGCTTGGAGGAGGCGGAGAATTCATGAAGAAGGAAGTGACATTTTTAGGACATCGGGTGGATAAGATCGGTTTACATCCAGTGCCAGCAAAAGTGAAAGCAGTGCAGGAGGCGCCACCCCCAAAATCAGTGACAGAGCTCAAAGCTTATTTGGGGTTGTTGAACTTCTATAGTAAGTTCTTGCCAAACTTGTCCACACTGTTGGCCCCACTGCACAAGCTTCTGAGGAAAGGGGGAACCGTGGTGTTGGGGACCAGCACAGGAGAAGGCTTTCTGCAAGTCAGGCAGTGTATTGGTACACTATGATGAGCAGAAAGATTTAATTCCTTCTTGTGATGTGTCCCCCTACGGAGTGGGAGCAGTACTAGCTCACCGCATGCCAGATGGTCAGGAGAAACCTATTGGGTTTGCAACATGTACCCTGAACGCAACAGAAAAGAACTACTCACAGCTGGATAAAGAATACAGAGAGGGCAAGAACAACAGTAATGTTGATGGTCTGAGTCGTCTTCCTCTTCCAGAGAACCTCCCTAAAGAGGTGGCAGCAGAGGAACAGGTGTTGATGGTAGATCAGGACCAGGAGGGCGTGATAACATCTGAGCAGCTGCAAAGATGGACAACCAAAGATCCCATACTCTCCGGAGTGCGTGAGTATGCTTTGAGAGGACGGCCCACTTCGCAGCGTCCTAATTTTCAGCCCTACAGACAGAGACAACAGGAGCTGAGTGTGCAGGATGGGTGTGTGCTGTGGGGGGCTAGGGTGGTGATACTGTTTCAGCACGCACGGCCTTCCTGAGAAGTTGGTCTCAGACAATGCCCAGTTCGTAAGTGCACAAACTAAAGAGTTCATGGCAAAGAACAGAATCACTCACGTCACCTCCGCTCCATATCACCCAGCATCCAATGGGTTAGCAGAAAGAGCAGTGCAAACTTTCAAAGAACTCATGAAAAAGAGTACTGGAGACACACTGGCAAGCAAGTTAAACAGGGCTCTGTTTAGTTACCGAATCACACCACAGTCCACAACAGGGAGGTCTCCTGCTGAGTTGATGATGGGCCGGAAGTTGAGGTGTACTCTTGATCTCATACACTCTGACTTGAAACAGAAAGTGACAGCAAAACAAGATAGCCAAAGACTGTATCATGATACATGATACATGATGCAGACACAGTATATACCAGAAACTATGGCGGAGGACCCAAACGGATACCAGAACTCATACAGGAGATGACGGGGCCTGTTTCCTACTTGGTGATGCTGGGCAATGGGACAGTGGTGAGGCGTCACGTAGATCAGCTGTTTGCCTGCCTGGAGCCGTACCTGTCAGCAGGAATGCCTGAAGGCCAACTGGGCGAGCCTCCAAAAGCAGCACCCATCATCAGCGCTGAGCAGGAGACAATGATGAGAGGAACATGGAGGTGCAAGTTACACCAGTGATGAGGCCACACATGGAAAATAGTGATTCACAGGAGTTGCCAGCCACTGGGTTACGGCGATCACAAAGAAACAAGAGACCTCCTGAGCATCTGAGAGACTTTGTGCCATGATTGACAATAATAAGAAGGAGATTACAGTGAACTGTTATAGTTTAACCTAAGACTGTTGGACTAAAGGTTCATTATTATGGAGTGAAATTTCAGTAAAGGCTGGGGACTGGGTTGTTGCAATTTAATAAAGGGGAAGTTTTTATTTATGGGTATTTTATGTAGTGATTAAAACTACAGAGTAGTTTCAGTTTAAGGGGGGAGGAATGTTATGTTGTAGCAGGGATTTGTCCACCAGGGGGCAACAGTTGTTTGAGAGTGGTGTCAGTGTGTGTGGCGCATGCCCCAGTTCAGAATAATAAAGAAGTGACTGTGAGGTCAACATGGTGTCCGTGGTTCCTTAGTTCTAGGATATCACATTCCCCACAGGCCTTCAGAACTCTGGAAGGAACTCTATAGGGTCCCACAGCTTTGTGGGGGTGTACCTTCTTCAGAGCTTTCAGGACCTGTGTGTGTGTCATCTGGAAGGCAGTGTCCATGGGGTCGCTGGGGCCCTTTGAGGGTGTGTCTGTGTTCAGACTGTCAAACATGGCGTAGAACGTGTTAAGGTTGTCTGGAAGGGTGGCATCTCGGGTGTCTGTGGTAGTTGCGGTTCTCCTGTAGTTTGTGACAGATTTAATTCCCTGCCACATGCTGCGTATGTTGTGATTGACATGGTCAAGTTTTTGTGAGTGGGCCGTTTTTGTCCTTCAGTCCTCCCTGAAGGCCGTGTAGTCATCTCGTTGGATGTCCTTTCACCCAGCCAGGTTTCACAGAAACACAATATGAGGCAATCCTGAATGTCCCTCTGTGTGGAAATCCGATCGTGGAGCTCACCCATTTCACTTTTGCGAACAATATGACCCTGGAAGGTTAGTCTTCCTTTGCTAACCAAGCGCTGAGCTTCCATTCAGCTCCTCCCCGTCTGCCTCGCCTCTCCTTTGGCCTGTTCCCAGGAGGGCTCCCTGTCGGGGGCCGGCCTAGCATTGAGTCAGCATAATCTGCTAGCTCAGGGTAGGATTCCAGTAGGATTCCAGTACCACATGAAAGCTCCTGTCGGGCATCATAGTGGTTAAGATGAACAGGCACATGGCTCAATACATGAGCGGAAACAGAAAGGAATTGGCAGCAATACCAGAGTAACGCAATACCAGCTACTGGTAGCTGAGCAGTCGCCCAAGACTGCAAGATTAGGTTGACCGACTTGTGCATTGCCTGGATTGATTACAAGAAGGCCTATGACTCGATGCCCCACATCTGGATCCTAGAATAACTAGAATTGTACAAGATCAACAGTACCCTAATAGCCTTCATTAGGAACTCAATGGGAATGGGGAGTACAACACTAGAGGCCAACTTCAAGCCCCTAACACAGGTTGCCATCAAGTGTGGGATCTGCCAAGGAGACGAACTGGATCTACAGCAAGGACATCGGAATGTCGTTCGGACTGGAGAAGTGTAGTCGGATGATAACAAAGAGAGGGAAGGTTGTCAGAACTGAGGGGATCGAACTACCAGAAGGCAACATTGCAGACATCGAGGACAGCTACAAGTACATGGGAAACCCACAGGCAAATGGGAACCCTGAAGAGGCTGCTAGGACAGCTGCAACCACCAAGTACCTGCAGAGGGACAGGCAAGTCCTGAGAAGTCAGCTGAACAGTAAGAACAACATCTGGGCTATCAAAACCCATGCCCTGCCCATGATCAGGTACCCTGCTGGGATAATAAGCTGGCCAAAGGAGGAGATAGAAGCCACTGACATCAAGAGGGGGAAGCTCCTGACCAGGCATGGATAGGTTTCACCAGTCCAGCACCCTGAAGCTGTATACTAAGTGGAAGGAAGGAGGCCAGGGACTAGTGAATGTCAGTAGGTTCAGGATGAGACAGTGAACACCCACGAGTACATCAGAAAGATGGCAATGACCAACCGTGTGCTCAGTGAATACCTCAGGCAGCAAAAACCCAAAAAGAGGAGCAAGAGGAGGAACCATCATGGAAGGACAGGACACCGCATGGTATGTACCACCGGCAGATAGAGGAAGTAGCTGACATCCAGAAAGCCTACCAGCGGCTGAACAAACCTGGACTGAAAGACAGAACAGAGACACTAATCATGGCAGCACAGGAACAAGCTCTGAGCACAAAAAACATTGAGGCTGGGCTCTACCACACCAGGCAAGGCCCAGGTGCAGGTTGTGTAAAGATGACTCTGAGACAATCCAGCACATAACAGCAGGGTGCAAGATGCTAGCAGGCAGGGCACACATGGAAACGCCATAACCAAGTGGCCGTCATAGTTTACAGAAACATCTGTGCCAAGTATGGCCTGGAAGTCCTGAGGTCAAAATGGGACACGCCACCTAGGGTGGTTGAGAAAGACCGAGCTAAGATCCTGTGGGACTTCCAGATACTGACGGACAAAATGGTGATGACTAACCAACTGGACATAGTAGTGGTGGACACTCAGAGGAAGATGGCTGAGATATAGATGTTGCGATACCAAATGACAGCAAAATCAGGAAAAAGGAACACAAGAAGCTGGAGAAGTACCAAGGGTTCAGAGCAGGGGCGTTTTTAGCCCATTTTGGGGGGAGCAGAGGAGCAGAGGTGTGAGTGCCTGGCTTAAAATAGGACATGGGTTAGCTGTATTTAACCTTCAGTTACTCTTTATATAGTTAGGTAGGAGTCAGGCCATGTTTCTTTTTAGCTGAAAAACATTACACCCAGGTAACCTGCAGTGTTGAAAATGTGTTATGTTTGCTACCCTACAATCTGTCCTACTCTGTAGTAAAATCAGCGACATTTGACCGTCCTGTTTCTCCCATTGAAATTTATATAGCCTATTTAAAATCAAAAACTTAAAATTGTCCACAGCCTACTGTGTTACCACTGTCCTGTTTGAAATGGAATGAGAGAAGCTGGTTATTTTGTCATATGTGCCGACATTAAACCTAAGGTACTAACTAGCCAACTGACTGGATGCCCATTAACCTTATAACCAGGGCTGCACATAAGTGGTCCGCAGGTGTGCATTCGCTGTCAAAATAAGACCCTAGCGCGTATTCCTGGAAATTCCAAGAAATTCAGAGAATACGCGCTTCTTTTGCGGTGGAGGAACACCAAAGTAATTGCTTACGGAGCTTGCTTCTTCGACATCTTTAAGAATTCTGAACAAATGTCTGTCCTCCTCCAAACGCAAACGCGCATTCCAACTTATCTGGTGCGCGTCTTTTATTTTGACAGCGAATGCGCACCTGCGGACCACTTATGTGCAGCCCTGCTTATAACTCCTGTTGTGTGTGTGTGTGTGTGTGTGTGTGTGTGTGTGTGTGTGTGTGTGTGTGTGTGTGTGTGTGTTTGTTTGTTTGTTTTTGTGTACAGAGGGACAGCCAGGTTCATAATGGATATAAGGAAGTTTTTTCAAAAAAGGAGCAACATTCAGGTAAAAGTCTAAGATCAAATGATCCGTCAATCAAGAATAATGTTGGATTAGTGTTTCAATATTTATATCTTTTATTAGATGTACATGTGGTTTGGTTATTTGCCTTTCGGTTGAAAGTACACTGAGAGAGGACTTTTTTATTAGTGATCTTAATAGTATTTTTTTTTTCATATTAATGTAATTTTTTCATCTAATTGAATACAATCTATTTGTGTATGATTGTCAGTCCAAAAAGGGAGAGAGGAGGAAAGAGGGGAACGTGAGGAGAAAGTACAAGGTCAGGAAGAACCAGGTAAGAAAACAGACAGGGAATAGTGACAGGCAAAACAGAAACTGTTAAACTGACAAAGAAAAAAACACAAATTTTGCTCATACAATCTGGAAGTTGTGTTCTCCCTATATTAAAGCTGCTATACAGAATCTGCAAAACAAACTGGGTTGAAAACTTTTTTGACCCTCTTTAACAACATTCCAACATAACATTATCATTGACTGGGGAGATTAAAATTAATGATATATTTTTATGTGGTTCAGCCACAACTCTACTAAAACCTCAGCCAATAATAGGTAGGGCAACTTTTAGACCGTCTAAATCTTATGATTTAATAAAGAAATTTGCAGACTTGCACAGAGATGGTAAAATTATGATGACTGATACGGAGATGAAGATAACAGACGACGAGGACAGGGAGGAACAGGGGTTTAAATGCACCAAGGAGACAGTCAGAGAGAACTCGGGACAACTGGAGACATTTAAGGATGCAGGGACTGACAGAGACAGGGAAGAAGTCTCATCGTGACGAGTAAAGTTTATGTTGCATGGCTGGGCAGCTCTCTGGGTGCTCAGCACCCTCAAAGCTCTGATCCTAGAATTACCCCTGGTTCAGAGAATAGCTCGAGAAGATGTGGAGGGTGAAGGTAACAGTGGTCCCAGTGGTAATCGGAGCACTCGATACAGTGACCCCAAAGCTAGTCGAGTGGCTCCAGCAGATCCCAGGAGCAACATCCAAGATCTCTGTCCAGAAGAGCACAGTCCTAGGAACAGCTAAGATACTGTGAATGACCCTCAAGCTCCCAGGCCTCTGGTAAAGGACCTGAGCTTGAACGATAAAAGACCGCTGCAGGGGCAAGACAATCAGTGGTATCACTGAATATCTGAATAAAAGAAACACATACTTATTGTTTTATATATAAATTACATTAATATAGATCAAGTGTCACAGCCTGGCTCAATGGAAGGACAGATCAGGAGGCTACACATGATTTTTTTTTTAAAGTTAAACATAGTAAAACTAAAATAACCATAACCATAAAGATCGATGAATTCAGTAGTGTATGTAGTGTCTGACTCTCTCCAGTCTCCCCAAATGAGGAAGCACCCAGAGACCTCACAGTGTCACACAAGCTAGTCAGTAATTTATAAGTAATTCATTCATCAGCACCTGCAATGATCAAATAATGTTTGTGATGCTGAAAAGTAGCATTCTGCATAATGTGCATGTTTACTTACTCAGTACAGCTTATGCATTATTAAGCTATTTAAGCCGGGTTACTGTATAACTTTTTACTGAGTAAAAGACTTCATTTTAATGTTTTTCCCAATTTAAAACGAAATTATGCAAAGATAAACTCCTGTGTAGCAGTGAGCTGTAAAAGTCATGACCAGTGTTTGTATATTTGTATCCCCCCCAACGAAAAGGGAAAAGAAGGGGGGAAAGGGTAAAAAGGAAAAAGAGGGAAAAAAGGAAATCAGGTTCTGCCATCAGTTATTTTCCACCACTTGGAGGAACCTGTGTATGTGTACAAAGCGAGAGCGAGAGAGGGAGAGCGAGCGAGAGCGGGTGGGCGGGCTCTGGCGCAGCTCCATCCCACCTCGAAAATACCAACCAGGTGCTGCAGCTTCTTCCTTCTCTGCTGCCCGCTGGCCTCCCACATGCTTGTGGACGTGAGTCGCTTCATCGCTGCTTTGACGGAAGCCTGCGGCAGTGAGCAGCTGCTGTGTGCTTCCACTGATTGACACACCGCCGTGGTGGATTCCGCTCGGACGGACGGACAATAGGCAGCCCGGTGCAGCAGCAGCTTCTCGTTCTTAGCCGGGGAGCTTTTCCAGCATTCCTGTCCGGGAATTCTGAACTCACCGCGGCTCCAGATGGCCGGACACGGCTGGGAAGACTGGTTCGAGAGGGAAGAATTTATCGGACAAATCAGCGATATCCGAGTGCAGAACCTGCAAGGTAGGAACATCTCCGCTACTGTAGTTTGAGTCCACAGAACAGTGCGGATGGCCTGGCCACGCATGCACCAGCACAGTGCACACTGAGTGCCCGGGAACTCACTTGCGTAGAAGATCGTTTTATTCTGATGTGGGGAACTTTTCTTTTGTTGTATTTGGCTGCTTTCACTTGCAGCACGAAGGTTCCAAACTTTCCAAACGGAGCTCACAAACGCTTTGTTCCACACTGTGCGCCCAGGAGCCTCACAGACTCAGTGACCCGGTGATCTGCTGTGTGGAGGCTTTTATTTACTGAAGTGCACTTTCAGTGTACTCGACGTATGCGGTCCCTGATACGTATACTCTTTTCAAGACTAGTACACTAAAGATTATTTGGAGGCTCTAATATGAGCTTACAGTCGTGTGTAAAAGGGAATGATCACCGAGCTGCAGTAATTAGTTATTTTATTGTTGGCTTACTTATTTGAATTATTTGTCTATTATTTGAATCCAACATAGAATCACTGAAGCGGTCACACAGTAACCTCTCTCTCTCTCTCTCTCTCTCTCTCTCTCTCTCTCTCTCTCTCTCTCTCTCTCTCTCTCTCTCTCTCTCTCTCTCTCTTTGTGTGTGTGTTCATTTTCTAAAACCATCCAATCCCAGTAGTTGATTAGACCAGGTTCACTTCCAGAGGAAAAATAACTTCCACTAAATCAGAGTGCACTAGTGTGGACACTTGTATGTCATCACTGGGTGAAGTACTGCTGTTACTGTCTGAATGAGTTTTGTATTGGCCTATAATGCTCCTGCAGAAATGTGGGGAGGCATCCGGATATGAACCTGCAGCTCAGGTTGAGGCGTCCTGACTTCCTCAGTATGTATTAGAGCCAGCTTTTCAAGCAAACATCTGTGTTCTTATCTAATAAGTTATAACACTTCTTTAACTGGAGTGTGCTTAAAAGCCAGTGTTAAAATGTGAGTTGTCTTAAGATTGTTTTTCATGTCACACATAAAGCAAAAAAGTAACATAACAGTTTTCATAATTTCCCTAAATACTCCTCAGAGAAAGCAATCTTGTGGTTTTTATTATAAGAAGGGGGGCATGAATGTGTGAGCTAACATGTTGTAGATTGATTCTTACAGACAGCTCTTCTGCCCGTGTAGGTGCATTACATTCTATTTTTCACTCCTGTGGGTGTAAGAATGGCTCTCTCTGCCTCTTCTCCAGAAGCAGAGCACATGTGAAAAGCAAAACCTGCTGTGGATTTTACGTAATTTAACACCACTGTTGAACAGTGAAAACATCTTTAGATGTTTAATTCCACTGCAGTCACTGAAAATCTCTTATTTAGCTGCCAATCGACCTGAATAAGAGCCAAACATGTTAAATGAAACCAGGCTATGCAACATGATCAGAAAGGTGTGTTTTGTTATTTTGACACACACATCTATGTTCGGTCATTCTCAACCACCTGCGGCGTTTCCCATTTTGACCTCGGGACTTCCAGACCATATTCTGTATGGATGTTCCTGTACACTATGCAGGCCACTTGGTTATGGCGTTCCATGTATGCCCTGCCTGCTAGCATCTTTACACAGCCTGCACCTGGGCCTTACCTGGTGTTGTAGACCCCAGCCTCTACTGATCTTGTACTTGGAGGTTGTTCTTGTGCTGCTATGATTAGTGCCTAGGTCTTTCAGTTCAGGTTTGTTCAGCCACTGGTAGGATTTCTGGATATCAGCCACTTCCTCTATCTGCCGGTAGTACATACCATTCAGGAGCCTGTTCCTCCTCTTCTTTCTCTGGTTTCTGCTGCCTGAGGTATTTACTCAGGTATACTCAGGTTTTTGTAAGGAAAGAAAACAGACACAGAATATTATTGCACAGCATACTAGCAAATCCACCAAGAAATCATGAAAGAAAAAGAAAATAAAGGCACAGGTGTGAATCTTACTGGAATGTTGTGAGAGGATTCAAAATGATTTAATCATATGCATCATGGTTTTGTACAATCTAGACTCAAAGCGACAGAGGGAGTGTAGTTATGTGTCCGGCTCATAAACCCAAGCTCTGCTGTCTCTACGGGAGCATGTGCTCTAATTAGAAGCCCGCACATTCTCAGCCATTCATTCCTATATGGTTTTAAACAAAGCTTTTCCCGTGAACATGGACATGTCAATTCCACCTTCTTAAAATGCGCCAGTTTCACGCTTTTGTCCCTTTTCTCTGCACGAAAGCTCGATGAGCAGCTATCACTTTAAAACAATGGCCTGGAGGTTGTTACATAACACAAAATGAGAGGGAGAACGAGTGAGAGCAGCTCTCTGTGCATAACAATATTGAACGCTCCCACACCACACATCCCACACAGCTTTCTGTCCTACCTCACTGGGATGTAGGTTTCTTTCTGAGTACAGTTAACATTGCTGGTTTGCATTCAAGTAACACATTACTAAAGAATTACTTTCTGCTAGTTTATACCATAAACATGGGATGATTCTAAACTTGATTATGATGTGCTGAATCCTTGTGAAAAATTCATTTGCTATGAGTGTGATTTCATTTAAATGTACAGGACTGTCTACAGAGCTGTATTCACATTCCTTTGACATTTATCCCACAATCACCAGAGTTTATTTTTCAGGTTGTTTACACTCATATCATGGGTCAGAACACTTCTAATCTTTGCACAGTTGTCACAGGTGTTCCTTTTTGATAACAGTAGGAGTCCCACTTTATGTTCTCTATTTGACCCTTTCCTTCAAACACATGCTGAACTATATCCTCATGGCTTTTTCTGTGGTCTGCTTGATGTCAGGAAATTATTTTGGGGACAAAGTAAGTATCAATCTCTGTCAAAGAAAGTTGGCAAGTTTAAGAAAGCATAAAGGATGAGTTCTCGAAAATGTATTTGATTGCTGTCTCCTGATGCTCTAGACTAGCCTCAGTTACTCCTTGTGAAGTTCTTGAGTTGAGTTTTGGTGACACTTCTCTCAGAGCTGTGGTCATCACTGTTGCTTCTGCACTTTTTCCCTGATTTTTTTTTTTCCTTCCAGTCAACTTTACGTAAATATGCTTTGATAAAGCATTCTGTAAACAGCAATGACCTTCTTTTGGCTTTCCCTGTTTATGGAAGGTGCCGATAGTCATCATTTGGACAACTGTCAACTTTGCAGTCTTCCCCATTATTGCCATCATCTGTACTGAGGTAGAGAGAGGTGCACAGTATTTATACAGTTTAAACAGAAATGTACTGGAACTTAATAAAAATGGATAATAACAATAATAATAATAACAATAATTAATAATATTAATAAAAATAATGAAGAAGGAAAAATAAAGAATAGTGGTTTTGTGATTTTCATGAGAGAGATATAATCTATTAATATAAGATATAATCATAAAAGTTAAACAAAGATATATTACATAAGAAATGTTGGTATATTGCTATTCATGTGTAATGAATATTAAACGTACATCAGAATTCAATTTTTTTTAATTAAATGGTGAAAAAATGAATATTGCACAATATTCAGATTTTTAAATGCATCATTGTATTTCTTATTGATGCTTACCATTTTAATGTGTCCCAAGACATTATAGACCAGGGGTGAGAACTCCAGGCCTCGAGGGCCAGTGTCCTGCAGGTTTTAGATATCACCGTGAGTCCACACACCTGAATCAAATGATTAGTTCATTACCAGGCCTCTGGAGAACTTCAAGACATGTTGAGGAGGTCGTTTAGCCATTTGAATCAGCTGTGTTGGATCAAGGACACATGTAAAACCTGCAGGACACCAGCCCTCGAGGCCTGGAGTTCCCCCACCCCTCTTATAGACCCTCATACTGTCTGTGTACTCAGGTCCATGGGATCCTGTACTGATCCTCGTTGTTTTCAAGAGAACTGACTGGTCAGTAGGCTGTGATTTTTATACATGAAATGATTATACCCAAGCATAGCCTACAAGCGTAAGCAGATTGGGTGTGCAATAAAAGATATTATAATGTACCACAGTCGGAAAGCGACCCTGTTCATAACACTGAGAGCACAGAGTTAAACATGAAGTTACCATGATAACCACCAATGTTGATTCATAGTACAGACCTGTGATCTGTGCATTACTATTTACAGTCAGACTAGAACTGCATATAAATTAAAAAAAAAATTGTCTGATATTGTTTGACTTTGGACAGTTTAAACGTTTGTCTTTTGCTGTGCAGGAAACCAAAACCTGGTTTACCTCAAAGTCACATAATACTACTCAGACTACTAACAGCAACCAGAGAGCTTCCAGTACCGGCAGCTTTTCCCTTCAGTGAGTCTGCATGCTCTTTTCATTGTTTTTAACACTTCAGCTCTTTGTATGTTAGAACCTTGCTCTCTTCCATGGTCGGCTCATGGACCAACAACAACACAAGCAGAGCGGCCCAGACACCAGTTGTAGCACATACTTTGTGCACTGCCTCTATGTGAGAACAGAGCTCACTGCAGGCAGACGGACAGGGGCACACTCTCACTGCTCGACCATAAGACCAGCTCGAGTCTCCATACACTCACTGCTATGCGGATCCTGGAGGTCCCATCTTTTGAGTTCATTCTTTTTTGCATTTCCTGGGGGCAAGGCATGTATAGACTTTAGATTTCACCTTGATACAGTAAAAAAGCTTTCACTGCACAAACACTCTGTAGCCTGAAACTTATAGAGTAATAGACTTCTACTTTGTGTGTGCACATTGGACACACAGCATAACAACCAGTCAACTTTAAAGCTTGTGCTGTATTCACATACTTACAAGCTTCTCCCTGAGCCAACAATGGGAAAATCTTTGTAATTAACAAGGTGCACATCATTTCATTACACTGCTCTAACACTCGTATATACAGCCTTGCATCCATTTTGCAAATGTACTATAATATGCTCAGGTGTGAGCACATTCCACAAACACATAAGAATCTCCAGAAAAATAGGCCTGCTTACTGAAATATACATTTGAAAACATCCAAAGGGCAATTCAGTTAAGCTTCAGCTCAAAGACACACAGTGAAACAGAACAGAGAGCAGCAAAAGACAGAAGAGTAGCTGTAGTTCAGGAGGCTGAGCAGGACATCTACTGAGTGAAAGGTTGGTGGTTCAATCCCTGACTGCTTCAGTCTATAATCTAATATATAATCTTGGGCAAGTTGCTCTCCGATACATTCATCTGAGTGTGAGCGTTGGATAGAAAGTATTTCAATATAAAAACAAAGGGCTCGTATGAATGGGTCAATTATGTCATGCTGTATAAAGTGCTTGGAGGCTCAGGTAGAGTAGAACAGTGCTATATAAGAACCAGTCAATTTACCATTGACTTTACACTGAGCCGAAATGAAATACTAGCACAGAAGTCAGGAAATGAAATTTGATCATCGTGCTTTTGCCCAAGGAAGTCTATAAATGGATTTTTGGATATTTATTACAGGTCAATAGAGTTGAAGTTAGAATAATCCTCTCTGTTGTGTTTTAACAGAGATGGTAACCATTTTAGTCTGACAAACTAAAACAGAAGAGTGAGAGACACACTTAGATACAGTGGGCTCAAGTGTGGGCTGACATACTGTATGATTAACATGTTTTTTTTGGAGGTGGGAATGAAAACTCCGTGACGTCATCTGATTAATGAAGCAAAAGGACACCAGAGGGTTAGTTTACTAGAATGGTGCTGGAATCTTTATCATTAAAATCTTTCATCCCACCAAAGATGCACAGGCTTCTATTTTTTGTCAAGATGACAGATTCATGAACAGAATCTTTTAATGATTATTAAAGAGCACTGGCTTGGTAAAGCGAAAGTGGAAAGGTGCAGGGATCTTTTCATTACAGGTATGCAGCTCTAAAAGGCAAAACAGGATGCAAATCTGTGAGGTTGCATAACTTTGAAGAAAAAATCTTTCCTGCTTTCATGAAAACTCCACAGTGGTTGTATATCATTCATGTTAAGAAGGCTTCTTCAATTCAGAGGATAGCAAAGTATCACAGTATGATATCTTTACACATTACCAAGAGCTGTGCGTGGCTGGACAGTTGGCTGCAATAAGAACAGACAGATCAGAATATTGTGACTTTATCAGATTTCTCAGAGCTACTGCACTGTAATCCTGATTGTGTGTTTGTTGTAAAGATTCTTGTTTCATTTGCCCTTTTCCTCACGCTCCCTCGCCGCACCAGGACCACTTTGGTTCCTCTTTTACTTTCTCACCACTGATTGGCTCTGGAGTTTGTTCCTTAATGGAACTCACCTGGCACACATTATATAAAGACTGCACTCACTACCAGCTCACTCTTTTCACTCCCACATGGGGCAGCAGCTGAGAGTTAGCAGTCCATGTGGGTGTCCCCTTAAGTTAAGCTATCACTGATAATAACTAAATAAACCAAGATATACTGCAACAGATTGATGGCTGTTTCATTTTGCGTTCTGACCAGAGGACATGATGATGATAATTTCAACCTTCCTATGAACCTCCTAATTAACAGTATTGCGATGGCGGGTGGGCAGAGTGAAGCAATTTCTCTCCTCCTTGAGATATTGATTCAAATTGCTACCAAAGGTGTATCTACTAAAAATCTCAGATGAGCTCAAGTCTCAGTGACCTTGACTTTAAGATCAAGGTCAGAGGTCAAGTGTTCTGAAAATCTTGTGAATGCGATAATTTATTTTATTTTTTTGGGGACCATTTTTACCATGATGAACTACTCCATAACAATTTTAGGAACTTTCAGAAGAAGACTTGGACTACTCAAAGTAAAATAATCAAACCAAATCTGTTGCATCCCTAGTAAATACTACTGAACAGTTTTGAACTGTAACTGTAGCAGACTTTAACCAGAAACAAAATTATTCTTCACTCTAATAGATGGCAAATTGTGACATCCCTTTACATTTACTGTAGACTGGAAAGTATCAGGATTTAATTTGTCCAAACAGACAAGCTTTTTCAGTGGAATCTCCTTTTGCCCAGCTGTGAATTATAACAAAGATTCATCTTGCCCAGTCTTACTTTAACTTACTCCTGTTAATGGCTGTGTTTAACACAGTAATTACACAATGAATGACCAGTGAAAGTCTGGAAGAAGCTCCTTTTCAACATTTATTCCCACTTCCTTGTCTAAAAATAAAGTGCTGGGTAATGTAAGCCTGGTTTTGCTCAGTTTTCGTCTGCAGTCTGTGATTGGCCTGGAAAAGCTGGTTTTATGACATGCACATGATTCCCTGGAGCCTGACAAATGGCCTGGTACGGACACATGCACTGAAGTAGAGCTGCCTCCAAAGAAATGGTGATGAGCCATGTGCCTCATTGTTACTAAGAGATGATGCTCTCAGGTTGACCTGCCGCCCCCGGGGGTGTTCACCGAAGAGGTGTAAGTACAACAGAAAAACATCCACCCAACCACTAAGCAGGGATCACTTTTCAATTCTCCACATATTCAACCTGAGATCCTTCTCTTGATGCTTCACTCGTTTCTTTAAGCATCCTTCATTTTGAAGCTATTGCCTCAGTTTTTGATCAAAACTAGTGTTTGAGCTTTGTTGAAGTAGTGGCTGGTTTGTATAATTTGCTGGAATTTAGGTGATGTTTAAAACAGGGTGACATGAGCCAGTTTATACTGTGTTCAGCTCTTATATCAGTTCAGAATCACCCTCTGATTTCATATGATGGCCCAAGGGTTAGGTAGCGTGGTCACCCCATGATCGGAAGGTCGGGGGTTCAAATCCACTGAACGGCTACCCTGAAGTACCCCTGAACAAGGTACCGTCCCTACACACTGCTCCCCGGGGCCTGATTTGCGTCCGCCCACTGCTTCACTGAGTGAATGGGTTAAATGCAGAGAGAGTAATTTCCCCACAGGGATCAATAAAGTATACATTATTATTGTTATTATTGTTATTATTATTTAATCACAAGCTGTTGTGTTGAAGCAGAGTTGCACACTTGTCTGCAGCTTCTATCCTCCTGTTATTCCCCCAAAACCCCATCCCCTTAGAGACTGTGTCAGCTCCCAAACAGACAAAAAACAAACTAAAAGTTGTCAACAAATGACTTAAACATAAGAAATCACAAAGAAAGAATAATATAGTATCCATATCTGCACAAAAGATTAAAACATTGAAATGTGGATTATTAAACATTAAGTCCCTGTTAGTACACGAATCAGTAACTGATCAACAAATCGATTAACCCTGCCTTAGAGAAACTGGGTTACAGCAGGATGATTACTTGTTGTTATTATTAACAAGTTTTATTTGTAATCATCTATTGTCCACCTGGGCCTAACCCAGAGTTTCTGTCTGATTTCTCAGACAGAAATTTCTTCTTATCCATGCCGTCACTCTGAGAACGCTTTTCAGTTTGCTCTAATTTTCAGTATTAGTTCACAGACATTGGTGTCATTGGCAGCAAACTGTATGATGTTCTGCTTTCACTTCACCTGAAATGTTCATTCAGCCTCCTGTGTCTGATCTTCTGATACAAAGACACTTGGACCATTCGACAATAGCTGGTTGTGTATCAGGGCCTTTGCTGTTTGCCCTCTTGTGGGAAGGTCAGCTGGATTAACCTTCCCCAGGATGTGTGACCATGAAGATAAATTGGTAAGCATCTGGATGTCGGTCACTCTGTTTGTGACAAATGATTTCCACCTTTGTGCAGAACTGCAAATCCATTGTGAAGTGATCTTATTTTATCTGGGTTTCCTCAGTCTTCAATGAGATGATCAAGTTGTTTCCCAGTCTTGATCCAGTCAGGGCTTCCCATGAGCTCCGGACACAGCATTGTTATTTATTTTTTGGATGGATTTAGATGCGACCAAGCTCATTGTTGTTTCTCTTTCTTGTTTTTTAGCTTGCAGATATGCCACAGCACTGTATGCTTTCTCACTCCCTTCACAGAACACATGTAGTTCCAATTCATAATTATTTTGCTGCATGCTGGTTTGGTACCACCTTGGTTTGGTGAGCCGATGTATGAATAAGTGAGTTCTGAACACCACTGTTTCCATTCTCGGGCCAGATCTGGTGGCAATTCTTCATCCCAGGAGAGCCCCCTCTCCCACTTCCATTTCTTGAAATGCACATGATGCTAATGGTAAAGGGATTCAGAAAATCAAGTTGATCATAAATGCGTGCTGAGGAATGCAGAACACTTCCTTTAGTTCCTTTCCTCTCTGTTAAAAACCTGGCTAGTGCCTTAAGGTCAAAGGTAAAATCGTCAGTCTCTGGCCTCCACACTGATTCAAGTACTTTAAGTGGTTTTCCATTTGTCTCAGGTGCCAACATGTAGTTTGCGGAGCTCTCCTCATCCATTTGCAGAGCTCCATACCTGCAGCAGCCAGTTTTGTTTGGCAGTTGTTGTTATATGATGTGCTTCTTCAACTGAGCGTATACTTGAAATGAATTCATCCACACAGAGTGACTCCCTTATTGTATTCACAACTTGTGGTTTTCTATGTTTCATATTGTTTTAGGTGTCTTTGAATCCTAGCCACAAGCAGAAATGGGCTTGGTGTAACCCCAAACACCAGTCTCGTCATCCTCAGAATGCGCAGGTGTTCATTCCTTTTACTGTCGGTGTACCTGAGAACCACAAGAACCTGCCAGAAAGGCAACTTTATGTTTCTAAATCTAATAAGAACAATGAGCAGATCTGGATTCAAGTTTGGCTCTGTAAGTAAGCAACCATTCAGCAATGGACGGCTGTCTTCATGGGACGACACATCGAGGACCACTCTTAATTTGGTGGTTGCTTTGTCCTCTCTGAGCACTACATGGTGAGGCATATAGTATCTTACAGTATCTGTGCTGATGTTATCTTGTGTCGCATCTTCTGCTATGTTCTGCTCTAAATAGTCCTCCACCAAATCTGCTGAACAGTTCCTGTTCACCGGGAATGGCCGAGGACACTTGTGGGGTCTCCACAGCTTTTATTACAGTTTTCTGCCTAGGATGCCAGATATTTTGTAGCAAGACCTTTACTGTGATTCATTTTGATCTTGTGGGAACAAAGGAGCCAAACATGTGCATACATTCTGAATTTTTACTTTGTTTGTTCCATTTCCCTTCCATGCTCGTCATCTGCCACTCTTGCAGCTTCGGCTGCGTCACAACGTGAATCTTGTTTGCTCATTTCTCCTGGGTTTCAGCATCAAAAAATGATGTAGCAAATTCTCTTAGCGAAGCAAATGGACAGGACGTCAGCTATAGAGACAAATGTCTTCATATGAGTCTTCAACATGGCGTACAACACAAGCACAAAATGTAATGGCTTCTTGATATTCTTAATCTGGATTACCAAGCATTTAGGCCCATGGCTAGCGTTAACTTAAAGTCATGATCAGAAGTTTAAATAAACAGGACAAAGACTGAGCTGTTTGGCCACAATGGCAAGAGGGTTAAAGGTGAGGCTTTAACACCTAAAAACACTGCACCAGCAGTCAAACACGGTGATGGTCGTGCAGTGTTTTAGGCTGTATGGCTCAAAGCACAAAGTGGATGGAATCATGAAGGAGGACAACTTTATGCCTTGATGATGTCAGTTATGATATGGGCCTCCAGTATTATGTGGTGATGTTGTTGATGAACATAAAATTCTCAAGTCTTCTAGAAATGATGAAATAAAAATAAAATCTGACAAAATAGTTGTAATACATTTTAATATCAGTGAGTAGCTTAAAAAGCTTAAAAAGTAAAAAGTTTGTGGCAAGCACGTGTGATTTGATGTTGATTTGTAAACCAATCCTCACTGTCAGTTTCATCCTCTCATCCTATGACACGAGAGATAAGCTTAGTCAGTCGTGTCAGCAGCGTTTGTTGTTCTCTGAAACATTTTTAAACATTAACCTAATAAATGGCTTCCTCAAGGATTTATTGATGTTTGCAGAGGAAACAGGTGCAACTCATGCACCAACATCAGTGACCACATAAAAAATAGTCTGGGGCTATTTCTTTGTTTGACTAGCGTGCCACGTCAGAAAGGGAGGGTGTGAGCATATTGGCTTACTGGTGAGTGTGAAAGACATGAGCAAAGAGATTAATATAATAACTGATTAACAATTATGGACACTAGTGGTGCTGGCTAGCATACAGGGCTGTGTTGAGTCTGCATCGTTTTTATTATCATTTTATAATCCTTTTTCCCTCCATCCACAAAAAAGGAGGGGTTGTTCCATTGACTAAGTTATGTGGACCAGATGTTACAGATCTTACAATTCAGTTTTATTCAGACAGCGCCAAATCACAACCACAGTCACCTCAAGGCGCTTTACTTGGCAATGTAAAGACCCCACAATAATAAAAGTATGGACATGGATTACCAATCCGTTTGAGCACAGCACAGCGGAGTGTGTGCTCTAATTGTTTAGATAGCTACCTTACTACGAGAACAGACTGAAAGCACTCTCCACACCGCTGTGAGTTGACCTCTGTATAGGGAGATAAAACAAACACTCGGTTCAGATCAGTATCCAGATTGTTTTTCTGTGTGTTTACTGTGAGACAGCCACAGTTACCTGAATTCAAAGGTGAGACCTTTGCACTGTGAAGGGTGTGCTTTCAGGTAGGGTTGGGTGATAAAATGATTAAAAGAATTATTGTGAAATAACTTTTCCTGGACAGACAAGATGAGTACCACGCTGAACAAATCATGGGGTTGGAACAGAGTTAGAGCCATGCCAGTTTAGGTAGATTATGAGAAGCACATGTGCTAATGTTTGGGCTACTGTAGCCACACACACCAGTGTTAGGAGTGTGAGTGAGATAAAAGACAAAATGACGACAGAAAGTGTTGCAGTAAACTCAAGCAATAGCGTTAGCAAACAAGATACCCGAGCAGACAAAATAAGAGGACGTTCTTGAAAAGAACGAGAAGAGTCAGAGGAATTCGGTACTGTCGAGAGATTTTAAGTCAAACAAGGAAGCAGAGTAGCATACACTGCAAACTGTATTGAAAGCAGGCGAAACCATTAACTGTTTTTACATCTAAAGCAGTGCCATCCCTCCACAGGGCAGAGCTGACCATTTACCAGCACAGGGCAATGCACACACAAAATGTGCATTGCACATATTCTTAGAGGCTTTCTCACGTACCATGCCTTACAACAAAAAATATGGAGAGACAGTGATATCACGACAGCCTACTTTACTGTAAAAGACATGATGTTAGAGAGCACAATTGAAAGTTTAAGTGGCCGATTAAAGTAAGTGACTCTCATTACAAGCTCTCTACCATAAACAATCCCTTAGACAGGCCTTTTCCAGCTATACAGAGACAGATGTTCATCTGGAGCTGTCATACTTCACTAATGATCAAGTCACACGTCTGATCCATGTATGAGCCTCACTGCCCACGTCACTAAAACAGCACCCTTCTTGTGTCTTTCTTGAAAAGGCACGTACTAATTTTTTTGTCTAGGAGAAGAAGCAGAAAACAGCTGAGTGAATATCTCAGGGTTGTTTCAGTTCTCACTTGTTTGAAAGAATTTATAGAGAATCCACTCACAATGTTTTTTTTGGTTTTTTTGGCTTTTTATGTGTTGGGTTATTTCCCAACCAAAAGTTGTGTCATGTTCTAAAGTCCATTTATCATGTTTAACTTCTGCCATAAAATGAAAAATTAATCTTATATTGTCACTTACTAATTAAAGAGGACCTTGAAAGAAATATTTATTTGATTTATTTTGTTATTTACTGATTTTATAAATAATATATTGTGAGATTCTTTTTTTCCCCATATTGACCAGGTCTCCCTTTAAGTCCCGGTAGTAAAAAAAATTGTAAATGATGATACTCTATAAATTATTGTAGCAGTTTTCTACTTAAAGGGGGCTGTTTTACCTCTTAATGAACCGTTCTTACTGAACTGTGTGTGTGTGTGTGTGTGTGTGTGTGTATATATATGTAGATAGAGATATATATATATATATATATATAGAGAGAGAGAGAGAGAGATATCGATATATACACACACACACACAAAAGCAGCTGGATAACATAGTGGTTAGACTACACGCCTTTGGAGCAGAGGATCGCAAGTTCGATTCCTGCCTGTGGCGTCTGTATCCAGTAAGGGTCCTAAGGCTAGACCCCCTATGCTAAGCGAGCCTACCGCAGACATGAGCGAGACAGATAAATATGAAGGCATGCCGGCTCGGACGTCGGTCAACAAGGTCCGCGTCAGGTGTTGAGGAACCAGGGCACCCTGACGACAAGTGGGCTACTGGAACAAGAAGGCATCGGTGGGCCTTCTGCAAGTAACCCTGGCGGAAGGGGTTACATGAATAGGATGAGGGACCTATGGATTCTTCGATACCCAACATCCACAATGACGGCAAAGAAGGGACTGCTCTCACAGCTAGAGATTGACGAGGTACAACATAAATGCTACGGCAAGGAGGAGTCAGGACGCCAGGTCAGGGGGGAGATATCATCACCCCCACCCGAGATTGGGTACATAGCCCCAAGTGCGATAGGAGAAGGATCGTTGAGTGCGAGAGGAACTGACCTGAAAGATAGGATCATGGCCAAGCTTGAAACCTGGATCCCCCGTAGCCGGTTACCAAGATTACGTGAAGTACCCTCAGAAGGTCTGCTAGATGATGTTAATGCAGCACTACGGATGATACCTACAACCACGATTACCGACACTAACAAGCTGATCTACAATACAGCAGCAGTGATCAGTGAGATGCTTGGCTACAAGTTGAACAGCCACAAGGGGCAGTACCCTCCATGGAGAAGGAGGCTAGAGGGCAAGATCAAAGTAGCACGAAGGGAGGTTAGCCAACTAACGGAGTTGCAGAAAGGCGCGACAAAGAAGGTGCAAGTCCTGAGGAGTCAGCTGAACGGTAAGAACAAGATCCGGGCCATCAACACCTACGCCCTGTCCGTGATCAGGTACCCTGCTGGGTAGGCTGGCCAAAGGAGGAGATAGAAGCCACTGACATAAAGACAAGAAAGCTCCTGACCATGCATGGAGGGTTTCACCCCAAGTCCAGCACCCTGAGGCTGTACGCTAAGCGGAAGGAAGGAGGCCGGGAACTGGTGAGTGTCAGCACCACAGTCCAGGATGAGACAAGAAACATCCACGAATACATCACGAAGATGGCCCTAACTGACAGCGTGCTCAGTGAATACCTCAGGCAGCAGAAACCCAAGAAAGAGGAAGGCGAGGAACCATCATGGAAGGACAGGCCCCTGCACGGTATGTACCACCGGCAGATAGAGGAGGTGGCTGATATCCAGAAATCCTACCAGTGGCTGGACAAAGCTGGACTGAAAGACAGCACAGAGGCACTAATCATGGCAGCACAAGAACAAGCTCTGAGTACAAGATCCATAGAGGCTGGGGTCTATCACACCAGGCAAGACCCCAGGTGCAGGCTGTGTAAAGATGCCCCAGAGACAATCCAGCACATAACAGCAGGGTGCAAGATGCTAGCAGGCAAGGCATACATGGAGCGCCATAACCAAGTGTACAGGAACATCTGTGCCGAGTATAACCTGGAAGTCCCGAGGTCAAAATGGGAGATGCCCCCAAGGGTGATGGAGAATGACCGAGCTAAGATCCTGTGGGACTTCCAGATACAGACGGACAAAATGGTGGTGGCTAACCAACCGGACATAGTGGTGGTAGACAAACAGGAGAAGACGGCCGTAGTGATCGATGTAGCGGTTCCGAATGACAGCAATATCAGGAAGAAGGAACACGAGAAGCTGGAGAAATACCAAGGGCTCAGAGAAGAGCTCGAGAGGATGTGGAGGGTGAAGGTAACGGTGGTCCCCGTAGTAATCGGAGCACTAGGTGCGGTGACTCCCAAGCTAGGCGAGTGGCTCCAGCAGATCCCGGGAAGAACATCGGAGATCTCTGTCCAGAAGAGCGCAGCCCTGGGAACAGCTAAGATACTGCGCAGGACCCTCAAGCTCCCAGGCCTCTGGTAGAGGACCCGAGCTTGAAGGATAAACCGCCCGCAGGGGCGAGATGTTGTTTTTTTTTTTTTTTTTTTTTTTAAATATACACTGAACAGAAATATTGGCTGTTTAAGCCGTGCTAAGATGCAACACCTCCAGGAACCGCTAGTCAGATGTGCTGTTTGTCGTGGGACAGATGACATGTGGGAAAACCAGCAGTTTCACCTTTTTTTTTTTTTTTTTTTTTTTCCCCTAAAAAATGAAAATACAGTTGCAACAAACTGGAACATTCCAGCAGAAAAATGCATTACTTTATTCAGTATGGGCATGCAGACCTTCCCTGGAGAAAGAAAGGCTGGTGGCACTAGCACTGCCACTGGTTTGTGTTTGCATACTGAAAAAACATGCTTTATGTGTTACAAAGACAGAATATCAGGCTTAGTATGCAAATGTTAAATGCTGATAAAATAAGCATGTGTACAAATGGAGTAATGTTAGAATGAGCAGCCATACTTAGTGGCTACTTAATGTTGTATCTCAATAAATGAAAGGAATGAAAGTTTGCCTGGCACCTGGTTTTCCTTCTTCCTCTCAGATGATGCCAGCTTCTCAGGACTCAGGCTCCAGCCATAATGTCTATCACACGCTGTCACAAATGCAGTCCACTGGATTGTGAGATTTTCTTGCAATCAACCTGACCAATACAAAGTTGGTTAACTAAGTCTCACCTTGTCAACCTTTTGTAACACATAATAATTCTAGGGTTATTGTGTTTCTAAAAATCGATTAGCATGTGAAACTATTAACTGCATAAATACATTTGTTGATATACTTACTAGTAGTATACTTATGAAGGATGTTTAGCAGCTGTATTCAAATTTATTTTGTTTCTTTAAACAAAAGGTCAAGTTTAATTTCAGATTTTTATTTTAAATACTTTAAGAAATAGAAGTGGCACCTATAAGCATTGGTTAGTATATTCTTACACTGAAATGGTGATTAAAACAATTTAATGGGTTAAATGTCGACAGGGAAAGAGTGGACCAAAGCGTGGGGAAACAGCTTCTTTGAACTCTGCTGTTATGTAATGTCTCTGGAAGATGCAGCACTGCAGTCTAAAGGGATGCTCCTGTCATAGCTGCTTAATAAATATTTCAGTGAAATTGCTCTACTGCTATTTTGGTATTCTGTTACCTTGAGTCACAAACCAGCATTAACGCTGCATGTGTAATACTGATAATAATTAGGTCCCCAAACACAAAACAATCACAATCACTAAAAGAAAGGACTTTCTCTGGGAATTTGCAGTATTTCATCTCCTGAGTCGGCATTCAGAGTGACACCAGTGAATGTGTAGGTGGATCCAAGATATGTGCAGTGATTCATTTTCAGTGTTATCAGAGTGTAAGAAGTTGTCTTCGTGGCTCAAACTAGCAGAAGTCAAAGCTAACCCTTCCCTTTGAAATTACCATCTTTTAAAGATGTTTAATTAAAAACAACATGTCAGGTAATGCTATATAAGAACCAGTCCATTTTTACTACAAAGCCAGTTCAACCTGTCTGGGATATCTTTCTGTTATCTGGATTCACTTGCCCTAACATTGTTTATCAGCGTCAGCAGTAACATGAAGCTGGTTATCAACTCTTAAGTTAACCCAGAGTTTCCCCTGCATGTTCATATGAAAGGGGTGACAGCAGCTGACCAAACACGAAGGGGTGTTTCATGGATCGCATGACTCTTCCTCCAAAGAAAATAATCCCTTAGTGCCTGCTCCAGAGATGTTATCAAATGGTGATAAGCTCTAAAAAGCATAAATGAAACCAGTAAACTGCAACACTGTTGATAAAAGGACAAAAGATCAGTGCTGCACAGAGCAATAAAATAAAGATTTTAATTCCAGTTAATTATTTTATCACTGTGTTCTCAGTGCTGCTGTTTATTTCCAAAGCAGCGACTGCACATTTAGAGCTGTGAAAACTATTTAAACATTAAAGCTTACTGTCTCACAGCCTGATGAAGAAGACGTAGAAATCGCTGCAGTTTGTTGCAGATCACAGTGATAACACTACCACTGGTTGCTCGGGTATTCTTGATGTGTGTTCTGTGTTCTAGTAGCTGCAATCCCAGCAGAAAAATAAATTTGATAGCAGATTAGAATGAAGTGTAAAAGAACTCTTTAACATTTTAATTTTGATACACGGACATTCCTGTGACAAAGCGACACACAGTTTTAAGTATGACTTAACAACCTGTACATATAACATGTATCCCCAGCAGAAAATCTCTTAAAACATGCTGTAAATAAAAGAATCAGTGAAAATGTGGTGTTTCCAGCAGATTTTGAGCCAAAAGTGAACACCTAACCACTTACTAATTAATTATAATTGCTAACTTTCTGAGTGCTCTTCCTCCACCTCTGTGTACCCAGTAATATCATTAAAGCTGTAAAAACATCCTTCATACTGCCCATAATTTAAAAACAAAAAAATTTGCACAGCAAACAAATGAGAGCAGCCAGCCAGAGAAGGCTTGGCTTAGATAAATGTAACTTGAGTACAGATGCTATGCTATGGAAGCACTGGTATCTCAGGAAGGGCCTTCAGTCTCTATTTTGAGAAGCTCAGAGCAAATTCTGGATAATAGAATAAAAATGAATGTCACATTTCCAATGCCCATGTTTGTTAGAGGGGTTACAGTCAGACATCAACACAATTGCTATTTGCAAAAGAGACTGATTCAGTTAACATACTCGGGTACACCATTTTATTTTTGGAGAAGTTCATATTTTCGAAAGAGCGTGGCTCAGTGCAGTTTAGAAGTGAAATCATCAAATTAATTTGAAGCCTTACATATACAAGGCAGGATTTAAAAAACCGTGGGTGGTAACAGTCATCTTAAAGTTAGTCATATTTTGCTCAGTCTGTGCTTGAGGCATTGAGAGAACAATCTGAGATACACAGAGTTTCTTGCAACATGTGAAATAGCAGCTTCATGAATGTTAATGGTGATGCAGTTACATCCCCATCCCCAGTGTCTTTCTTCTAGCTAATGTTTTCTGCCATTAGCTTTGTTGGTGAGAATATATACTACCTGCTCCAGTGCTAGCCGGTTAACTGTAGCTTACGTCTTTGTGTTGTTGTGTGCTGTTCGAGTAAATCTGTTGCAATGAATGAGTGCGAGGATCCAAACAAAAGACAAGTGAACACAAGTGAATCTAACAAGGTGAAAGAAAGAGGCACAAAAACTACACTAAGACTAAAACAAAGCAGGAACTGAAAGTACAGAATACTGATGAATATAAGAACATGATACAACAGACCTGCAGAACCAAGGACACATGAAAACCACGTAAAGATAAACATGAGCTCCGAACTTCAAAACCCTGGACCACATTGGGACTCATGACCAAAAAAAAAAAAAAAAAAAAAAAATCACAGCTTGTAGGCATTTTCTAAAAGAGGATGACAGATGTTTCCCGATGCGACAACCAGAACAACAATTTCCAGTACTGAGTTTGTTTGCTTTCCTCTGAAATGATTGGTAATCTACCCTCACATTTGAATAAAATGATGATCATATATCTATCGTAGTACAGTCAAAGCTTATCCATTAATCACCAAGTTATGAAATCTGACATAACTTTTGAAAGAAGCCCATTCATTATGTGTTATGAAAGTAATGTCAGCAGCTGAAATTGTTTTTCCAGGTGTAATATCTGACACACTGCTCTGGTCCCTGTTAGGAAATGAATGCTGAGCTGTGGCAAGTGGCTGATGCTTTTATGAAACATTAAGTCAGTGTCTTGCATACCTAACAGTGTATCCTTATTAGAAGTGGGAAGTAAGTAATTCTTTTTTAATAGGAGCTTAGTGACGCTCAATTAAAAATAGTCAACAAGAGTGGCATCAGTGTTTGATGATATGACTGCTGAAAGCAGAGAGACCCATAAAAAGGCCTAGCATCACAAGATGAAATAGAATTGGTACTGAAAGTATTTCATCATTGTGGGAATAGTTAGGACCTAACTAGAAGTATGTACTTTGAAACTTTGATCACTGAGTACGGTGGGATTCAGTCTGTAGCACTGGCTGCTTTATAAGTGTTTTAGAGCATACTCTTCAGTTCATCTGGCTCATCTTTCCTCAGGCTTTTTCCCGTCATGCTTTTTCTGTTTTCTCACCTAACGCCACCCCCTTCTTCTGTCTGCTGTGACAAAAGCCTCAGCTACACCTCCTGAATACCAAAACTGGCACTCTCTGAGAACAGTGAGGTAAATCCTCTGCTGGAAGGCATTTCCCTTTGAGGAAACATTGCTGATGTTCACTTGACTGGACACATTGACAAGATGGATCAGCATTCTACATGTTACTGCTCTGATACAGAGGTGCAGCTGATATTGATTTTTGCTATAAGGCGACCTGTCATCAAACTGCAGTGTGATGATGATGAAACATTCAGCATTACTGCAACTGTATAAGCTCTCGTTACCCTTGTCTGCAGCGTTTGCTTCAGTACCTGACCCATTCTGAACATGGAAATAAATAACAGCTGACTTTGCTGCCATGGCAACCCCTCCCGTCCGTTCTCTAGTAGTTCCCTCCATACATCCACTCTCTATGTTGCAGCTTCTGCCTCTCTAGTATTGGTAAAGGAAATTAACAGGAAAAAATAATAATTGTTATTCATCTGTTATACACCAAAAGATGTAGCACAAACATACGTTTTGGTTGTAGGTCTTTTATAAACCTTTGAAATGGAGAGTTTCCGCTAGTTGGTCATTAGCTCAGCGGTCCACCTGGCCTGAGGTGAACCAAACAAATATTACTGGTGTATCTGTATTCTGTATATCATTGGTGTATTTGTAGTTTATTAGTGGACAGATAACAGAGTTTACAGGCATGACTACTGGAAGTAGTCAGAGAGCACATGTGACACACTGACTAATAATAGGACCAAATCCGCTGCCAAGCAGGGGAGTTTACATGTTCTCCCGTTGTGGGTTCTTTGCAGATCCTCCAGCTTCTTCACACACTCCAAAGCCATCCTTGTTAGGCTTGTTGGTGATTCTGAATTTGCCATAGGTTTTATTGTGAGTGTGAATGGTTGCCTGTCTCTGTGTTGGTTGTGCGATAAAGTGGCAACCTGTCCAGGGTGTACCCCGCTTCTCATATCGTGACAGCTGGGATAGGCTCCAACCCTAATTAAACTGTTCTTTTTATGAGACAATAAAATTTGGAGCATACTCTCTAAATACTACTTTCCATGCATTGTGACTGAACAACATTATGTCACAATGCATTGCATTGTTTTGAATAGTAACCGCAGTAGACCTACGTGTGCTGTCTTCTTTGATAAAGTAACTCTCAAATCCTTTTTTCTTGTTTTTCTGTGTTACAGTTGAAAGGGAACTGGTTCAGAAGAGGACCTTCACCCGTTGGATAAACCTCCACCTAGAAAAGGTTTGTGCAGAGCATCGTGATGTTATCACTGCAGAACATTCACAGGACTAGAAACATAAATCATGGTCTTCATGCTCAGTTACTGCAGTTGCTACTCTTTGATCTAACTGCGGTTAAGCAGACGAACCCGCTCATACACATGGTAGGACACACAAGATGGATATAAATGGGGACAGCCACTCTGAATTATGTATGTGGTTGTGTGAAACTGCCTGTGTGTGACATTAAACTTTCATTTGGTTTTCTACTGTTAATCCAATCTACTGTTAATCTATTCCCCAGACATACTCTGTTTCTAGAGACTGATTATGATTCTGTGGAGTCTGTGCTTTTCTGCTCTGGAGCTTCTGTTTTGCTTTCGTTGGCAGTTCTAATCAGGGGTGAGTCAGAGTTAGCTGTGAGTTGGAGTGTCTGATCAAGGCTTTTGTTTTGCCTCACACAATGAGCCTCTCTTCTCTTATTCACTCTTTGGCCATGTGTCAAATTTCTGACCCACTAATTGACAATCATACGTTTGTCTGCTGTCAACTTGGAAAGTTGATTCCCCCACCATCTGACCCCTCCACCACACAACATGCATACCATGTTCAGACTGGTTCACAAATCCCTGAGTTGTTTTTTAATTGTTATGACAACAGAGCTAAGTGTTGTCTCATGCAGACTGATTTTAACCATAAGCCTGTGCTTGCACTTGTTGCCGTTGGCCTACGTACCATGTCTTTAAGCAGGTAACAATTAAACCAAGACTTCAAAATATATCACTTGACCCAGCGGTCTTAGCTGATTATTGGCCAATCTCCAACCTTCCTTTCATCTCAAAAAAGAGTAGTTGTCAAACAGCTAACAGATCATCTGCAGAGAAATGGCTTATTAGAAGAGTTTCAGTCAGGTTTCAGAGCTCATCATAGCACAGAAACAGCTTTAGTGAAGGTTACACGTGATTTCTTCTCTGAACCTGGTTCTGCTGGGGGTTACTATCGTAGGGTTTTTACTTTACAATGTAAAGCACCTCAAGGCTTCTGTTGTTGTGATTTGGTGCTATATAAATAAAACCGGACTGAACTGAATTGGTGGTTTTGGTTGCACTCAAAGTAGGGGTGGGCGGTATAGACGGTATACGGTAGAAACGATATAAATTTGGCCAACGGTAGAGATTTTGACTATACCGGTCTACCGCGATAGCGCATGTTGATGGGGTCATCAAGCTGCACCTGTTTTGGTCGAAAGCATTGCAGCAGCTGCAAACAACATCATCTGCAAATTATGCCGGGCGACAGTAATAGCAAAGAGATGAAGCACTTTTGGAATATGGGGAAAGCCAAAAACTGCGCTTCCTCCACTTCCATACCATTGATTCATTAATGTTGAATTCTCTCGCAGCTGCTCTATTCCCATGTTGTTGCAGTGTATATTAATGACTAACCTCGTATTGTGGATGGATTATCTCAGTTGTTCTCCTGACTGAAGTTTGGTCCGTTTACAGCATCCTGCCATGTGATTGCATTTGTCCCTAACCACCAGAAACCCTCACGTTAACTTTTATCGAGTGGAAAAAAGTTAGCGTTCATCCTCCAGCTTCACTGTGTTTATGTTATGCTAACGTAGCTGTTTTACTAGCGATCACGTAGGACATCATTATATACCGTATTTTCACGACCATAAGACGCACTGTACTAAAAGACGCAGTCACAGTTATGTGTGCCATTACTGTATTTAACACACACATAAGGCGCACTTGATTATAGGGCGCATACAAGTATGCGTATTTAAAAATAAAGCGGGAGCAAACCTGAGTTTGGTACTCACATTTCTATTACCGGTAATTGTCATCATCAACAACACACAAGCATACAAGTGTGCATATTTCAAAATAAAGCAGGAGCAAAACTGAGTTTGGTACTCACATTTTTATCATCAAACCCATCGAAGTCCTCATCCTCTGTGTCTGAATTGAACAGCTGCGCTAAATCTCCATCAAACATTCCAGGATCACTTTCTTCACTGTCAGAGTCACTTTCCGTGCCGTGCGGCTCCTCGGAAATGATGCCGGCTTTTGCGAAAGCTCGAACAACAGTGCCAGCAGACATGTTAGCCCAAGCATCTACAATTCATTCGCAAATTGTGGCGTAACTCGCCCGGCGCTGCCTTCCACTCTTGGTGAAACTGTGGTCTCCATCGGTCATCCATCGCTCCCACGCCGCTCGCAGCCGATGTGTTTGCTGCAGTAGGAGCGGAAGATGGCCAGCTTTTCCTTATAATCCGCTGGAAGTTGCTGCGCTACCGTAGTCCTGGTCCGGATGGAAAAATGGCACCGTTTCATAAAACGAAAGCACCAAGACGGGCCTCCTTGGAAATGTTCAATTTTCATTTCTTCAGCTAGTGAAACTGCTTTTAGCCGAATGGTGACCGTCAAAACGCTTCTCCCGCTCGTTCTTTGCTCGATGATCCACCGCTCGAGTCTTTCCTCCAACTCGGGCCACCTCGCCTTATGTCCGTGGAAACTCAGCTGTGTTTTCTTGACCTGCCGCAGCTTGTTTTCTAGCTTCCTCCACTTACGAACCATCGATTCGTTAATCTTAAATTCTCTCGCGGCTGCTCGATTTCCATGTTCCTCCGCTTAGCTGATGGCCTTCAGTTTAAACTGTGCTTCGTAAGCGTGTCTCTTTGCCATTTTCAGGGTTGTTAAAACAACGATGTCTTGCATAACGCACATACCTGTTCTTTTATACAGGTATGTGCGATTGTATATACCGCTACAGTCAACGCCCACACTTCACCCTTTAGCGTTCTCATGGTGTTCTCTACTACGTCCTCATTACAACACACAGGGCGCACTGCACTATAGGGAGCGCCGTACTTTTTGAAGAAAATCTAAGACTTTTAAGTGCGCCTTATGGTCGTGAAAATACGGTACCAGCTAGTCCAACTTCAGTAACCCTAAAAAAGTCACTGCTGTTCAGTTTTCTGTTTTCATTTATGTTGGAAGTGATAGCAGAGCTGTACGTTTGAATTTTGTCAGAAATCTCTCAGTCAGAACATGCTATATCATGTTTAGCAGGAAGTTAGCTTGCTAGTTTCCACCTAACTTCTAACTCCGTTGAATTTAATACATTCTGTTTTCATGGATGCCTGGATGTTAAACTTAATTGTTACACCTGGTAAAGCAGCAACGCTGATCATTTTATTAAAGATGAAAGAATTTAGACAGTTTTTAACTCTTAGTGATGTCGCAGTGTTCGTTTGACATTGGGACCTGAAGCAGATGGAGTTTTGGACCCAGATTATTCCGCGAGGCTCCTGACTACGGTAGCCGTAATGCTCCGACAATCCATCAAGCGGTGCGGTTTCATGGCTTACCAAAGTTGTACTAAAACATTTTTTGACAGATTTCTGCACGCCGTGTACCACATAAAATCGGTTCGAGGTCAGTAAGCACAACCAGAATTCACACATAAGGCGCACTGTCGATCTTTGAGAAAATTAAAGGATTTTAAGTGTGACTTATAGTGTGTAAAATATGTTATACAGAAGAAAAGAATATATCATGATATATATCGTTACCGCACATGCTTCATATTATACCGTGATATGGATTTTAGGCCATATCGCCCAGCCCTAACTCAAAGCATCCATTTAAAACATTAACATTAATTAAAGTGTACAGCAGTGAACCTTTGATGATTTTTCACAAAGCTCTTATAGTTTGCTGCACAGCTGATGACAGGAAATGTTACACAGTTTCTACAATCTTTCAATGCCCAACCTTCATCAGCTTGTTGCCAACCGGAGATTTCAGTGATTTAAGACAGTATTAATGTTGTTTTTGCTCTGTGCTGTTCAGCTTGAAGTGTAATGATGTATTACAGTTTAGATCTTGTTAATTCCCATGACAGGTCATCTTAAACTAAACTCTTCAACTTCTTGAAATTGAGCCTTTATGCTAACATTTTCTGTTTACTTTATTAAATATCAGATTTCATTCAGATTTAAATGATGTAGGTGTAATGATGTAAAGTAGGTTTGTACAACCCAATCTACAACAAAATGAGATGTTTTAATAACTGTCAATAAAAAAGGAAAAAAAAAAAAGAAAAAAAAGAATGCCACATTTACATTTCATTTCAAACTTTTCGTCACTGTAAAATCCTCAATGGTACGAATCTTGGCCGAGAGTCGGTGCATCTGTCATTGTCATGTTCCTCAAAGTGGATTACTAAAATCACATTTTGTCAGAGTCAAACACACACGTTCCCCCAAAAATGCCCATATTCTCAGACCACGTGGAAGAACATACCAGAGTCATCCAAATATGCTACATAATTTTTCACACCAGACTGCACAGGGTTCATCAGCCTTTGAAAAGTGGCTGGGACATTTTTTCAACTTAAAAGATTTGGCAGTGTATTATACAAACCCATCTGCCAACATCCGATGACCGATCCGTGCTGGGTTAATGCAGTATATGTGCTGGATGATGGGCTTGTGGTCACCACTCTCTATGTAATGCTCAAGAACTGTGGCTAAGACAGCAGACTCTAGATGTTTTCAAAATTTTGGTATTCTCATTTTTTTTTAACATGTTGACTTTCCAAAAGCGGGACTTTTTGTTCCTGTCAAGTCTTTGAATTGAATAGTCTGTCATTGCTAAAAGCAGCAAAGAATATCGACTTCACTGTTCAGTCTAACATGAAGTAGAGAGGGAACGGCATACCAGCTCACAGGCAGTATGTAAAACGGTTTGCAGGACTGAGTCAGTGTGGCTAACAACCAAAGCCAAGACATTAAATTATTCCTTTAGCTGAGAGATCTTCATTCTTAAACTGTTGAGGTGAGGCAATGAAGTTTGTGAGAGAAAAAGGGTGTGTGCATTTATCTCTATCAGGAGAAACCAGAACTTCATGATACACGAATGAATAAACACAGTCAGGGCTGGAATTCAAAATGTATTATTTATACTATTTTTTGATTAAATATGATGCTGTTTTTATCTGCATTTTACCCAATGTCTCAACTTTTTTGCTTGGATGATTGTCTATGACTTTAACAGAAACAAGAATCTGCATCTGTGCTGCCAATTATCAGCTTTAGTAATTCCTAAAAAGGAAAACAATTTAGCATGATCATTACTGTAAATGGTAATAGACGCTTTTCCTTTCTCCGTGTCTGTTGTTAAAGAAAGCCCTCTTTTCTCCTCATTCTTGTTTGTCCATCCACAGTGTGACCCACCCATAGAGGTCCATGACCTCTTTCAGGACATCCGGGATGGGCGCATCCTCATGGCCCTGCTGGAGGAACTCTCTGGCTGTAAACTGGTCAGCCTGTAACACTGAATTTTAAGTGCTAGATTGGTTTTGCACTACTTGCTTTGGCAAGTGTTGTTGCTGTTTTATAGGATACTTAATTGTACTTTTTCCCAGCTTCATGGGTTCAGGAAGTCCTCCCATCGTATTTTCCGACTGAATAACATTGCCAAGGTCCTGTCTTTTCTTGAGGAGAGAAATGTGAGTATGACAGTTAAGCAGTGGTTAAATTGCTGGATGAAATGCAGAACTGTGAGGACATACACGCTCTGTCAACAGGTAAAGCTGGTCAGTATCGATGCAGTTGACGTTGCAGATGGAAATTCCTCCATCATCTTGGGACTCATTTGGAACATCATTCTCTTCTTTCAGGTAATTGCATTTTTTGTCTTGAAGCTTCTTCATCAAAATCCTCTCTCACTTCTCTAAGAAGAGGATGCTAGTACAAAACGGTGTATTTTTCATAAGCTTTGCACTCCCTTTCTCTAAAAGGGAAAGAAAGCTCTTCTCCTCTATTCTAGAGTCAGGTCTAGGCGAGGTTAGCTATTGGCTAAACTATACCTTTTTCTTTTTTTAACTTCCAATGCAAATCTTTGTATAACACAAACTGTAATATAAGCTTTGTGTAGCCTAAAAATTGGCATTTTATAGCAAAGCCAACAATATATTGACAGTAGAAGTTATTTTTTGCTTTGGCATCGGTGCTTTGACAAAGGAACTTTTGTTCATCACTGTTAAGTAGATGGGCCTCAAAGCGTGGTAGCTATGATCACTCAGCTAATCAGCTGCTATCAGGGGTGAAGAGGCAAATGTTAACCATCTTGTCAAATGTTCAGTCACAGCTGTTTTCTTATTCTGAGTAACTCTGACCGGGTAAACTGAACTAAAGGTGAAAAGCTCCACAGATTCTCCACTAAACGAATTCTCTGTATTATTCTTTAACAATCTGTTTAAGGGTAACAATTTCATCCAATGGTTACTATAGTAACCATGATGTAATGAGTCAGTAGATACGAGGACTTTATCTGTTTATCTTCAAGTGTAGTTTTGGTCCAGAGCAGGCCTGCAGTCAGATGCAATGCCTAAATGTTGAAATGAGTAGTAAAGTAGCTCAACTAACTCAGCTCTTCTGCCACCCAGATTAAGGAACTGACTGGGAACATCAGGAGCCAGTTCCCCTCCTCTTCCAGCCTTTCATCCATTCCCACCAGCTCTGACTCTGACACATCCTACAGCAGCACGCCATTGGACGACAGGCAGTCAGCATCCACAGCCGTGCGAGAACACAGCAGGGCCATTAAGAAGTTACTGCAGTGGGTACAGAAGCGAACACGCAAGTGAGTTGGAGCTGCCATTTCCATTATATGGAAATATGTTACATGCATTACATGCAAACATAGTTTGTGTCCTTTTGGAAAAGCAGTAATTCTTTGGATCTGTTTGTGTTTGATCCAGTTAGTTCTTTGTGGGATATTCTGCTTTTCTCTTGCCTTTTTACCCTCACTGCCCAACTGGTTGAGGCAGATGGTTACCACTCTAGAGCCTGGTCCTGCCGAAGGTGTTGTCCTGTGAAAAGGACGCCCTTCCATCCCATTGTCACCAAGTGCTTACTCATCGGGCATCGTCTGATGTTTGGGGTTCCCTCTTTGGTTATGCAGGTTTTTTTGCTTTCAGTGGAAAGTGCCATGAGATGGCTGTGGCTCAGGTGATAGAGCAGATCAGCTACTGATCGGAAGGTCGGTGGTTCGATCCTTGGCTTCCCCAGTCTGCATGTCAAGTATCCTTGGGCAAGATACTAACCCCAAATTGCCCTCCGATGCGTTCATCGGAGTGTGAATGCGTGTGAATGCAGGTTAGTTTGCACTTGCGTATAGAAGTGCTTGTACGAGTGGGTGTGAATGGGTGAATGAGGCATGTTGTATAGAGCGCTTTGAGTACTCCAGGAGAGTAGAAAAGCGCTATATAAGAATCAGTCCATTTACCATGAGATGATCGATGTAGTGTTTGTTTTTGTTTGTTTGGGGGTTTTTTGGTGGTGTTCCCGGACTGTCCCTTACCACAGACTATTTCTTATTTTTGTTACAGGTATGGTGTAGCAGTGCAGGACTTTAGTAAAAGCTGGATCAGTGGTCTGGCTTTCCTGGCTGTTATTAAGTCCATTGACTCCAGCTTGGTAGACATGAGGAAAGCCCTACTGAGAAGTTCCAGAGAAAATCTAGAGGATGCCTTCAGAATAGCCCACTACAGCCTCGGTATACCGCGCCTTCTGGAACCTGAAGGTAACAAGACAACAGCTACTTTTACTTACCAGCCTAATCACTAATCTAGTGACTGAAACTGTAATTCATCTATTTTACAGATGACGTGATAAAAGAGAGCTCAAGAACAGTGACAATAGTAGTTGAGTGTATCTCATCAGCATATTTTTGTAATGTGTGAGTAATTTCTTGAGATTAAAATGCAACAGTAAGAAAACCTTCGTCGAGAGTCAGAATCTAGTCAGAATCAGCTTTTCTGAGGATAGCTGACTGCTTTTGTGTATCAGAATGAATAGCCTTCAGAGATGCTGCTTTTAAGGGGCCGAAGTTTTACATTCTACTTTGTAAGGAATGCAGCAGTGACATTTTATATTTGTGAGAAGAAAATGACCCAATGGTTATATGATAACGTAAACTCCCATTAACAGGAAGAAAATACATTTTACTCAGCACCAGAGAACAAATGGACTATAAATATAAAAATACATTCACTGTGTATACGACACATTGCTTAACTGTAACTTCCTATAGTCTTTTGTGTTTCCCATGCTACACCACCACATATGCTCCCATCTGTCCTCCATAGGCAGACTGCTGCCACTAGAAACTTTTATCTGAAGTGTTTGCAAACAGTGTTACACACAGTATTCTATAAATATGTTTTACATTAGCTCGGCTGATAACGTAATTCTTGATTTAGCAGACACTGAGATTCAGATGGATTATTTGCTAACAAAGAATGAGAAATCCTTTTTGTTGTACACGTGATAGACTGAAGGATTTGACGGGGAATATCGACCATCATTTGAGAAAATCAAAGCTGTTAAATTTAGCGTAGTGTAATTTATTTTTACCACATATAAAAAATGCTGTTACACTACACAGTAGCCCTTTCAGACAGTCTTCACTGAGTTAATAAAGTAATGGTAGTACCTTTTTACACAGAGCTGCAGTGCTTATGCTGTATTTGTCCTGGTCTAGTATACAAGAGACAGTAAAAACCAGACAGCCTGTAGATTTCCCCATTATTATGAGTGGAAATATAGAACCTTTCAAGGTAATCCTCTCGTGCATCTCTGGGCTGTCTTCAATTGGCTGCTTTGTTTTTAAGATCAGTCCGTGGAAGTTCCATTGTATTTGTACTTGTAATGAATGCTTTGGTGCTCCTGTAAAGCATTCATTCGATGCTCCTGGTCTCAGTCTCTTGCCTGGCACACAACTTTCAGAGTTAGTAAGTGCACATTCTTCCAGTGAAAACTGCTGGAAACCTAACTTTCATCCCAAGTGAAGAGGTAGAGATTTTGCCACAGACATGAAACTGGTCAGAGTCTCCTAAGACCCTCCAAACAGAGCAGCTGCACTGGAAGCTATGTAGACATGCCCAAGGAGATTATGTTGAACAGGAGCCTTACCTAATTTAAGTTGGACACGGCTTTTTGATTTTCATAAGCCTGTTCCTGGATTGTCTTTTGGGCACATCTTGGACATAGGATTATACCATAATAATAATAATAAAAAGGCATGTTTACATTTAGTTACTCTTTTTCTTTCACTCTTGTTCTCTCTCAATTTTCCTTTATTTGCTCAGATGTGTCTATCAATGCACCAGATGAGCAGTCTATCATTACATATGTGTCTCAGTTCCTGGAGCACTTCCCTGGTATCGAAGAGGTATGAAAGATCCCTTACCTAGACAAAATCAGTGAATTGGATTCGAATTGTATTTTGACTAAGCTGTCATTTGAAAACTGATATTTCTCTGTTCCCGTCTCAGCCAGAGGAGACCTGCCAGCTAATTGAACGAAGTGTCTCTATGGGCCGACTCAACTTCCGCGACAGTGACTCTGACCACATGAGTAAAGATACTCACCGAAGCAGAGTAAGGGAGAGGTCCTATATGTTTCAGAAGGACTGTGCCCAACCCCCACCCAAAATCTTAATTTCCTCTGTATCAGAAGACAGAAGCATGATGCCACCTTCCTTCAGGGTTACGGCAACTCGATCGTGGTCCAGTGATGACATTTTGACAGATTCGCCCCACACAGACGACCCCATAAAACCGGTGGAAGAAATCTTAACCAACAATGATGACCCACAGCTGTCTTATACTCACTCGCCCACCGGCTCATCAGTACCCGAGTCTGTAAACACAGAGTCAGTAATGGATGACTCTGCAATCAGCTCACCGGACTCTTGGGTGGAGAGTGAGCTTGCCGTGGCAGGGGAGAAGGATGGTGAGAGCCAAATTTGCTTGTGTGATATTGGAACAGCTTGGGATGTGTACCGTGCGACTCCTGTGGAAGTAACTGCTATTGATGAAGGATTTATCCCATCCATAGAAGAAAGAGCCGCTGATGAGCAGTCACTGAGTGAGTGTTGTGTTGATGAAGGGATTTACTCTTTGGGCTCACTGGAGAGCATGCAGGACAGATTCCAGGGGCATGCTAAGAAAAGGGAAGTGCGAGTAGCTGAAGTGGAAGATTCAAAACTTGAAAGAAACAAGGACTTGGAAACGGAGCAGGTACCTGAGCAGATCAATACTGAGGTTATAACACAGCTAGAGTCTGAATCCCTAAAAGAGAAGGAGCAAGAATCTTCAGCTGAAGTGAGCGACTTTGGTGCTGAAGATATCCTTGAACCTCAAATACTGAGCTCCAACACTGAACGGCCATCCAGGGACTATTGTGAAGAATCTGTGAAAGATAATATTATAGAAGACGGTACTCACAGAGATGAGAAATGTGTAAAGAAATCTGTGAATGCACAGAACCACAAAGGAGAAACTAACAGTCAAAGTGAATTTCTGCAAGACATAAATGTCTCTGAGGAGGTTGAAGTGGAAACTGAATGCCATAAAACAGACTGCTGTGGTTCTTTAGAGAACAAAAAAGAACCAGAAATGTTAAAGGGCAGGAATGAAGTACTTGTACAAACACAAGATGAAGCAAGTGAAGGACTTTTAAAAGACAGCCCAGACTCTCAGGACACAAATAATTCTGTACAAATTACTAAAGCTTTAGAAAACACCTCTTCTACCAACACAGAGGAAGTATTAACAACAAGCCAGGATCCAAGCATAGGCATGAATATTCCTTCCATCTGTATTGTCAGCGTGCCAGAAGAACAGGATGATACAAATTTTAACCAAGAAGAACACGGTACTGCTGATGAAAATCTCAGCCAGCCATTGGTGTTTGTAAGCGAGGTGACCGACATGTGTGTCAACAGTACTGCAAACCCAGGTGAAAAAAGCTCTACCTCCAATAAAGATGATAAAATTATTGCTGAGGGTCTGTTTGAAAACGCTAAAGCCACATCTTCAGGAGAATTAATGGATCCAGAAAATCAGCATTTAAATGATATAAATGAACACAATCTATCATCAAATGAACACATGCAAGGTCAGATTGAAATAAGTGAAGATGGTGATAAATGCAAGCCTCCTCTTGATGATTCTCAGGGAGAAACTAACTTTTCTACAGAGGCTGAAACTCATATAGTGGATATTGAGCATGTTGTAAATTCCACTGATCCACCTGATGGACATGAGAGCAAACTAGCTGACACCTTTTGTAGCAGCGACATAGCCAACACACAGCTTAGTACACTGGATCCATTCAACACCGAGCCAAGTGATGAGATGGGGACGTTGCGCTCTGAACCAGCTACCGTGTCCAGAAACATGGACGTTTTGTTTTATACAGACTTTGATCGAGGTTCTCCAACAGAGGATCTGGTTGGTGACCCTGTTGAGCCCATGGATCTGTTCTACCCAGACAAAGAAGAGCTCATGTTTACAGACCAACCTGACACTGAAGCACAAACCTGGCCCTCTGTTTTGAGTGTCTCTGCTCTGCAGCCAGCACCACCTTCAGACTTTTTACCAGATGGCCAACAATTCGATCCGCTGGGTGAAGACGTCAGGGAAGTGGACTTGATACAGGAGCACGATGAGGTAAATGTGAACCTATTTCACTTTCTTGGGGCTTTAAGGTCAGTAACACTGTTGCGTTGCGAGTTTTCAGGAGCATTTTCTGTTGTCATTTTGTCTTTTCTCTTGCTATTGCTCTTAAGGTACCGCTGCAGCAGTCCAAACATACACAACTCGTCATTGTCTCTAGCCTTCAAAATGTGAAACAAATGAGTTCTGCTGACTTTATATTGACCATGTCTCATATTTCGATAGTGGAAAAGTTATTTCGCTGTAATTATATTTATCATTTTATCACCTAGCCCTGCCTTCAGCTTGTTTGGCAAGTTTCTCAGAGACATTACTGATACATTAAGTATAAGTTGATGATTTTCACACAATGAGCAGGACAGAAGCAATGATATGTTAAAGTGTGACATTTTTTCTGTACTTTTTATTCTGTTAAAATATCTCTTTTTATCCTATTAGGTGATCACAAAGACCACCCAAGAGACAAAGAATGTATTTGGATCCCAGCAGCACTGCTTGTTGCCTGGAGTGAAGCTATGTAAGCCCTTAGGAGATGCTGATGTTCTAGCAGACAGGAGGGATCCCAGTGAGGCTGAGCAACAGAAGCCAGTCTCTGCCAGGGAAAACACAGAGCCTGTGAGGTAGGCTTTCTATTCTTAGTGTACACTGAGAAGCACACTTTACCCAGGGGGAAAGCAATGTTGTGGCAAATGATGGGATTCTTCTGACCCAGCCTTTCAGTTAGACATTTCTATAAATGTCCTGAAAAGTGGAGGCTGAAGGAAATTAAAGGAAGGCAGTATGAGACAGACAAGACTGTGACTTGAGAATTAAAGACATTAAAGTGAAACACTTTCTTCTGTGCTTTCTAGCTAACATTCACACACATTTATCAGAGTATGAATGTGTTAGGGTTAGTATCTTGCCCAAGGATATTTGGCCTGCAGACTATGGGGTGCCAGGGATTGAACCACCAGCTTTCCCTATTAGCAGGTGACCTGCTCTACCTCCTGAGCTACAGCCACAGCTGGACCAATCTCACTTTTAAAAAATACATAGCAGAAAATAAAGGAAAAAAATAAAGGATCTTTTTAAATGTTTAAAGCCTTTTTTCATATTCTTCAGTTCTGCCTGACCCTTAAGTATTATAACAGAGCTTGATTCTGTCTGGTTCTTTGTTTTGTTATAGTGTTTTCACTGTAAACCTGAAGTTTCTTGAGCCAGAATGTTGGAGCAGCTTAGTGTTGCTTTCATGCCAGTACATATTCTGTGAATCCGGAGGCTTGAAAAAGTAATTGTTTTTGTTATTTCCTGGCTTTACTGTCTTCTGTTGAGAATGAAAGTGATAGATTTTTGTTTCGTCAGGAGCAGTGCAGGTTCCAGCAGACAAGGTGAAACCCATATCCCACCAGTTCTCCGTCACAGAAAGGGGGCTCATTGCCCAGAGTCAGTGGTGAGTTTGATGCTCTTTTCCCTCCCACAGTGATGTTAAAACAATGAGTACCACTGTATATTGAGAGTGTGCGACTGGCATTTTCACAGGACAGTCGGAGAGCTGTAACTACAAAAGCTGACCGTGATGACTTTGATTTTTGGTAAGAGCATTTCCTTCCCTGATTTACAGTCAGGTCCATAAATATTGGGACATCGACACAATTCTAACGTTTTTGGCTCCATACACCACCACAATGGATTCCAAATGAAACGAACAAGATGTGCTTTAACTGCAGACTGTCAGCTTTTATTTGAGGGTATTTACATCCAAAACAGGTGAACGGTGTAGGAATTACAACAGTTTGCATATGTGCCTCCCACTTCTTGAGGGACCAAAAGTAATGGGATAGAATAAGAACCATAAATCAAACTTTAATTTTTTAATACTTGGTTGCAGTCAGTCACAGCCTGAAGTCTGGAACACATAGACATCACCAGACGCTGGGTTTCATCCCTGCTGATGCTCTGCCAGGCCTCTACTGCAACCGTCTTCAGTTCCTGCTTGTTCTTGGGGCATTTTCCCTTCAGTTTTGTCTTTAGCAAATGAAATGCATGCTCAATCGGATTCAGGTCAGGTGATTGACTTGGCCATTGCAAAACAGTCCACTTCTTTCCTTTCAAAAACTCTTTGGTTGCTTTTGCAGTATGCTTTGGGTCGTTGTCCATCTGCAATGTGAAGCACCGTCCAATGAGTTTTTCAATTCAATTCAATTCAATTTTATTTATATAGCGCCAAATCACAACAAAAGTCGCCTCAAGGCGCTTCATAGGTACAGAGAAAAATCCAACAATCATATGACACCCTGTGAGCAAGCACTTTGGCAACAGTGGGAAGGAAAAAGTTTTGAAGCATTTGTCTCAATATGAGCAGAAAATATTGCCCGAAACATTTCTGAATTCATTGTGCTGCTTTTGTCAGCAGTCACATCATCAATAAATACAAGAGAACCAGTTCCACTGGCAGCCATACATGCCCAAGCCATGACACTTCCACCACAATGCTTCACTGATGAGGTGGTATGCTTAGGATCATGAGCAGTTCCTTTCCGTCTCCATTCTCTTTTCTTCCCATCACTCTGGTACAAGTTGATCTTGGTCTCATCTGTCCATAGGATGTTGTTCCAGAACTGTGAAGGCTTTTTTAGATGTCATTTGACAAACTCTAATCTGGCCTTCCTGTTTTGGGGGCTCACCAGTGGTTTACATCTTGTGGTGAACCCTCTGTATTCACACTGGTGGAGTCTTCTCTTGATTGTTGACTCTGACGCACATACACCTACCTCCTGGAGAGTGTTCTTGATCTGGCCAACTGTTGTGAAGGGTGTTTTCTTCACCAGGGAAAGGATTCTTTGATCATCCACCACAGTTGTTTTCCGTGGTCTTCCAGGTCTTTTGGTGTTGCTGAGTTCACCGGTGCGTTCCTTCTTTTTGAGAATGTTCTAAACAGTAGTTTTGGCCACGCCTGATGTTTTTGCTATCTCTCTGATGGGTTTGTTTTGTTGAAATCAACTCTGGACCTTTTATCTGCTCATTGTAATTGGGGTAATGAGGGAATAACACACACCTGGCCATGTAACAGCTGAGAAGCTAATTGTCCCATTACTTTTGGTCCCTTGAGAAGTGGGAGGCACATTTGCAAATGTCAATACCCTCAAATAAAAGCTGACAGTCTTCAGTTAAAGCACATATTGTTCGTTTCATTTGGAATCCATTGTGGTGGTGTATGGAGCCAAAAATGTTAGAATTGTGTCGATGTCCCAATATTTATGGACCTGACTGCAGTTGTTTGTAACACTCGAGCCTTTAACTGTGATGTAGGTTTACCGTGTTGCCAAGTTTATAACAGTAGCTGCTGATTTGAAGTACCTTCAAATTATGTTTTTGTGAGCAAACAGCACTCGAGTTAGATTTATACGTGGCACAGGAAGGATTGACGTCTTCATTTCTCTGCAGCTTACAGATTAGCAGGAGAACCTACATTTGGATGTACCTGTGAAGACTACACAGACTTCCTTTGAATGAAATCACAACGTAGCTGGTCCATGCAACTTGTTTTTGTAGTACATATTACAAAAAATGACAACATGGTAAATGTTGAAATCTGTTGCTGTCAGAAAAATGTGATTTGTTACTGGACACGACTTTTGTAACACAGCAGACATTTTGTTGTAACAGACAGAAAAGCACATTCAAATTTCCGTTCCATCTGTGTGAGCTAATTCCAGCACGGTTGTAGTGTGCAGTCTGGTTCAGCATCATAGCTTTGCCTCAAATGTGGGTTTCTTCTATGTTAAATTGTCTGCAATGAAAACAGCTGCTTGAGTTCATATAGCGAGAATGTGCTGCAATACTGAAAATGTTATGAAGAGCACAAGTGTGTGAACTAGCCGAAGAGTGCAGCTCAACCACCAATTAAATCAAATGAGCTCAAACACTGTGCAAAGAGAAAGTAAAGTTACACTTGTCTCTGTGTGTGTAGGTGGAGGGAGAACTGGGAGCTACGTGTGCTGCTGCTGCTATGGTTACTGCTCTACTGTTTCTGGGTGTTGCCTCAGATTGACCTGAAGACACTGCCCAACATGCTGCTGAACCGCTGAATGCACACACACACGCACACACACGCGCACAAGCACAGCTTCTCTGAGCTATGAGGAAAAATAAAAAACTTTAGGTTTTTTAACATGCACATGCTCACACAGCCAACTGCCACCTTTTAATGAATCTACATTAAGTGAAGATATTTAAAACATGTATAATTTCAAACTACAAGAGCTTGTTTTCTGTGTTTTGGTTTTTAGCTTCTAGTGTGGCTTAAGCAGTTTATGTGAGAGTGTAAAGGTCACTTGGGGAGGAAAAACATTGCAGTCTTTTTAGAAAAAGATCACACTTTTATGAAAATAAAGTTAAAAATTTAAAGATAAAAAGTTTACTGGTTTAAAATAAACAAACCAGATTCTGAAAAGGTTGGGACACTGTGTAAAATGTAAGAAAAACCTAAACAGAATTCTGTAATCAGACAAACCAAAATTTGAAATTCTTCTTGGAATGAAGAGGAGCTTGTTATCAGCACTCAGTTTTTAAATTAATACATCATTAGTACATCTGCTAGAAGATTCTGGGGTAGCACTGGCGGTATAGTTTTTATGACGCCTGCTGTCATCATGCACCCATCTGATTTTTAGATGAAGCTGGAATCCTAATTTGATTTGATATCTAAATTTAATTATTCACTTCTAACCTAAGAACAACAAAATGTAGGTGTAAATCCATGATCTGTTTTGGATAAGTGGACTCTGACATGGTTTGCTGATCTGTTGCAGAGCCTATCATCTCAGCGATTAAGGTTCCGGGTTGACTCGACACTAATTCAGCTGCTTTTCAGTGTAAACTGTGTCAAGGCTCAGACTCTGAAATTCAGATACCAAAATGTTGTTTGACATAATTCATAATAATAATGACTTAATCTCAGTCTGTGCACACAATGTAAATGTTCAGAACCTGCAGATAGTCCATGTTTAAGAACAACTCTAAAATATATGGAGTTCAGTTTGAGTGTCAATGTCGTGATATGCTGTGCGGCAGGCAGGACTTGGACCTGATATGCAGGACCCTGGAGACAAAAGGATAAACTCAAAAGGATGTCAAGGAGACAAAGCTGGGCTCAGAAGAGAAAACACAGAGCGTGGGAGCATGGACAACAAAACATGAACTGAAGAAAACTGAGACGACTGACTGGCAAAATAAGACAGGGAGTCATGAAAACACCTACACTGAGGGAACGGGGAAGGCTAAGAAGAATAAGTATAAACCGAATCACCAAAACCAGAATGATAATAAAAGATAGACATTAATTGAAGCTTGTTTATTAAATTATAAACAAAAACCCAGAAACTTCAGGACATAATCCAAACATAATTACAAGAACACTGAAAATATAGATTTAAAAAAAGAAATTAACGGAGGAAAAAGAACAACAAACTGAAAACACTGACTCCAGGAACCATGACACTTAAAGTCATCTCAGCCCCACCTAGTGTTCACACAAATATTTACATCAGCTCCAAGATCCAAATGTGACACACGTTTTTCGTCAGTGTGACAGCTGACAATATTTCCAGTGTGCAAAACACAGTAAATGTTTTCAGGAAATTGGCTGACAGCCTGACAGGATTATTGCCCAGGGTCAAAGACTTTTGTTAACCCTGAGATGAGGGAAACTTTATTATCAACTCAGAGTTTTAGCTAAGCCTGCTTCCCAGAAGCTCATAGTGTTCATACAAACTGCCATCAATTTCAAGATGAGCTAATATTTTTCTTAAAATATTTCCTAGTTTAAACCTTTAGTATATTTTCAGGTTTTTTTTTAAATTGTGAATAAAATATGGGTTTATGAGATTTGCAAATCATTGCTTTCTGTTTTTAAACACATTTTGCACTGGAACCAAAAAAAGCTACATTTCAAAAACACATAGTATCTTTGAGTTTTACATGACTGCAAAAGATCCTGCAACTTTATTCTTGAAATTTCAGTGCACTCATATTAGTCTTAATATTAAAATAAATGTATTAACTTTCACAAAAAAGGGTTATAGATTAAAAGTTTTAATAGAAAAATAAAGGCTGTTTTGTTTTGTACAAATAAGTCCTATTTATAAAAGCTTAAGAAGAAAGCTGCAGTTGTGCAAGTAAAACTGTAACAACATCTATGTAGGTGTATGCTACAATGCATTTTTAAATACATTTATCAGACATTTGTTTTTAAGGCATTATGCATTTCACATGTCTAATGTATCAAAACATTAGATACTATTTAAAAATCATTAAATTGTTACATTAAAACACATCATCCCATACATTAATTGTGTTGTTGTAACCTGTCCTGCCGGCCACATCCACAGTTGGTGCATTGTAATGTACATCTCCACAGATGAGTCCATGCAATCAGAAAATCTTGACAGGCATGGAGATGTCCACATGAACCCATGCACTCACTGTGTGAGAAAAATGTCACTTGAAGCAGATCCTGCTACGTTAATGTGACCTTTTGTCCACCACTGCTATATAGACCTTGTCACATATTATTAGAAACCTTTATTCAGGTGTCAAGCTCCATAACAGCATTATGCTGTTTTGCATCATAGATGTGATGACCTTAATAAACATTGAAGGTTTTGAGTTGCTAATATTTACAGTTAAGTTTTCATTTTAATTTTTAGTTGTAATTAAATTTTTTTCTAATGAATTCTTCTCTATTGAAATGCCATTGTGTGATGAAAATGAACTTGTAATTTGACAAATTATAAATAATTATAAAAATGAAAGTGTGTTGGTAAAATCAAGGCATATTTTCTCTCAAAAGGCTTTTTCTTTTCACATTTTCCCATGTAGAGATGCAGCTTTGTTCTTTAAATCCAAACTTCATTGTATATTAGACAATTATGACTATTGCTATTAATAGCATCTTTAATCAGAAAATGGCACATTTCTTAAAATATTACATTCATGTTTTTATTCAACTGTGGCCTTGATATTTTGTTGCATATGTGCTTACAAATGCACTATTATATTTTTGTGGTTCATCATAACTGTACAGTAGACTTGATTTGTACACAAAAATACATACTATGGATAAATGAATGCAAAATATAAAGCCATCTAAACCTGATGAAGATTTTATGAAATAATGAGTGTGTTATCAAGAAGTTCTTCAAATCTGGTTCACGGAGAAGGCGTCCTTGAAGGATATATGAACTAAATTTAAACCAAAAAGGGTTTTTTAGGTTTATATATACATATATGTATATATATATATATATATATGTGGATTTCAGAACGTTTTTGATGGCACTTTGCAAAATTGTAGGACAATATATGTCAAAATTTTGGAATACTGAGCTTCCATACCAGCACTATGAAGGAAGAATTTTGAGTCTTTTGCACTTTTTAAGAAGGAACACAAATTGCCAAAGATAGTGTTGGAAGTGCTAACAGAAATGACACAACTCACCACAGGCCCAATAATGGAGTCTTGTTTTTAACAGACATAAAGTCACATATTTCTTGTGTAGTAAAGCATCACCCTGTCTCCATGTTGTATAATATTAGGCAGAATATGAATTTGTAATGTTTTATGCCTCATAACATGGATCAATGGATTTATTAAAACATTTATGATAAAGACATGTTTTATGTGTTTAAGCTATGCTTTAGCCTTTCCAAGCCTGCTATTGAAAAAGAATGCTTTACACTGAAATATCTTTCTATGTGTTATTTTTGAACAATGTCTGTAATGAAGCAATATGACAAAAGGATAACAAACATCTGTTGTTCTGTCATCTTTGCCATCAGAACAAACCTACTTAATGACTATTGGTTAAAGTATTGTGCATTTGAAAAATACATAAACACAAGTCTTGCTTCGACATAATGAATGGTAAATAGACTGATTCTTATATAGCACTGTTCTCTTCTCCCGGAGCATCAAAGTGCTTTATACGACATGCCTGCTTCACCGATTCATACAAGCACTCTTTCAATGCAGAAGTGATCTAACATTCACACACATTCATACTCGCACATTCATATATCTGACCCAGATAGACTGCAGGTCATAACTTCTTACCTGAAGTTCAGTTCACTTGACGCTCGGACCGGCGGCCACCTCGGGTCTCTGCTCCTCCTGCCTCCCCTTTCCTCATCCACCTGCTGGCCTCCACCACTTGCTAATGTTACGGAATCTGTGGAAGCTCCGCGATGCCACCAACAAACAACAGTTATTTTTACACACCGGCCAGCATCTGGCCAATCCAGCCCCTTTCATTGTTTACACCATTACAAAAAAAACCAAAAATGCCCAGTATGCCCGATGGCCAGTCCAGCTATGGTCATGCCATCAGTTAACCCTTCGCGTGCCAACTGTGGCACGCGTGCCTAGGGTTGCCGACCCCTGGTCTACAGCATTCCACTCCCCAAGGACACATAGTCTAATGCCTTTATTTTTCAGGGCTGTGTCCACTTAATACTATACTATATAACTTTATAACACTTATTAATAAAAACATAGCATTATTGAGGCACTTCAAATAATTTTATCTCAACAGGACAGAGTTTCAGTCTTGAAAGGGGTCCGTTCGGCCACACGAAAAACACTTTTAACATCACTGTCCATGGAAACTACTTAAAAGTTCATAATCAGTTTCAGCCACACAAGACCTAGCCACAGCATGGAAACATTCTCGAAAAGTCCATAACTTGGTCCCAAGTCAAACACTGAGAAATCTGTTATAGCAGGCTCAGTGACTAGACTTGCAGGTCTGCTGGGCACCAGCTGTGCTCACCCGAGGTGTTATGAAGCTCTTTAAACTACAAGTCACATTTCAAAATAAATTCATACAGGGCTTTATTCAATATACTTGAATTACTTTGTCTACCTCACACCCATAGCCAATTTAGAATCACCAATTAATCTAGCATATTTGACCTAGCATGTCTTTGGTATGTGGGTAGGCAACACGTTCAACACGTTCTCACTCCCGAGGCGTAACATTTTACACTAGGTGACAAATCGTCAACATATTACGTTTTCGGGCACCCAACGCGTTCCTACGTGACGACATCGGAAAACTGCGGACACATGAGAACCGTTTGGACTCAATCTACACATCTTCGCTCCTCCTCCTACAATGTATTTCAAAGAAGCACAGGGAGAACATGAAGAGTTAAGATAAAAAAAAAAAAAAAACAAACCTCCAAATGTCACCTCTGTGAAAAATAAGAGAGTGATATCAAATAAAACCTCTCAGTGTGTAGTATATGATAATGACTTTTTATTTTTTAGAAGACTAGAGATGTTGTGTCTGAAATCTGCTCCAATGTCTCCTGCATTTATGCTTTTGGAGACTTTGTCTCCTAATGCTCTCATGACCAATGGGACCACTTTTTTTTTACTTGCCACATCTGTCCCAGTTGTTTCTTCAGTACCTGGTACTCTTTTGTGCTCCTTCTTTCTGATGTTGCGCTCCACTGGGATTGCCACATCTATCATATCTGGAGTCTTCTTGTCAACCGCCACAATATGGTTGGTTGGACAGCAGCTACTTGTCTTCCTGAAACTTGATGTTCCACAGGACCTTACACCCTTAACTATCTTTGTAGCTGTCTTCCATTGGAGCTTGGCACTAGGACTGTGCGATATGACCCAAAATTCATATCTCGATATTCTTTAGCTGGATGGCAATATACGATATATATCTCGATATTTTTTAAAGCCATAAAGTAAGAACAAAAAGAGTTCTTAGTCAAAGCTGTGTTCCAGATGTCACACAGGCACTTTTATTAACATACAGCGCAGATGTACAAGAAAAAATTACTCAGAAATAAATTATCAGCATTTATTAAATAATAATGCTCCATAAATAAAATAAAACAATGTTGTTTTTGTGCATAACAAAAAGCTCACAATTGTGCAGTCAAAATGTAAACTAAAAAGACGCTGAGCATAATAACAAAGACAGATTTCGCAGCTACTCGGTTCCCAGGTTCTACTGCGTGACTGACAGCCTGGAGTTTGAAATCCTCTTTGTAACCATGTCTCTTACAGGTGCCATCTGTGGTCCTTATACGCACATAATACGGTAATATTTCGTTGAAGCACAGTACGTATTACTCAGCGAGGCTCCTGACTACAGTAGCCGTTGTTGTGCCAAAAAGTGATTGTCTGCCAAAAACTGATTGCTCGTACTTAAACTGCTATAAGTAACTTGTTGGGCTATAATATGTGAAACATATGTCAAATGCATCCCTCATGGATGACATAAAGTCATCTTGAGCCACAAACAACATTCGTGTAACAAGGTAGAAGCTGCAATCAGCTTTTGGCAGTGACTTTTATATAACCTTTATTTATGCAGTTAAAAAAATCTCATTAACATTAAAAATGTCCTTTGTAAGAGTAAGTTGGCCAAGAGGACAGCAGAAATGGCAGCAAATATTACAATAGGTCTGTAAAAATAGTTCTGTAAAAATTATCTGAAAAACAGATAATTTTTTAATTCTATATATAACCCCTTTGTAAACCCTGTTCACCGAAGTCTGTTTACCAACATACGTAAAGATATTACACATAAAAAATACACAGAAACATTGGAAATCAGTTTTTGGCAGGCAATCAGTTTTTGGCACAACACCGTAATGCTCCAACAATTCACCAAGCAGTGCAGCTTCGTAGCTTACCAAAGTCGTACCAAAACATTTTTTGAAAGGTTTCTGAGCGCTGCGTACCACATAAAATCGGTTCATGGTCAGTAACCACAACCAGTATTCATACATAAGGCACACTGTCGATTTTTGAGAAAATGAAAGGATTTTAGGCGTCAACGCTTTAGCGCGGTTAGCTCGTTGACACCGTCTAGCCCCAAGCACGGGGCGATCTGCGGTAACTCGTTAACAGAGATTTGCCCCGTTAATGCAGTTATAGCGTTAACGTCACGCTGACAGCACTAAAATAGTAATCTCCAAATGTTTTCTTTTTACCGACCAGCTCCTCTTTGATAGCAGCCATGTCCATCTTGTCGTTGCCTGCAGGTGAAGCGATGGGGGAGGGGGAGTTGTGTTCAGTGAAGGAGAGAGGCGAGGCAGAGTAACGCAGAGTAGAGACAAAAGTGGACAAAAGAGAGGCAAACTTGCGGTTCCACAAGTATAATTATAATGTAACATAGACTATATCGATATAAACGATATTGTCACATCTCATATCTCGTATAAAAATATATCGATATATTTAAAAACTCGATATATCGCCAAGTGCTACTTGGCACAGATGCTCAACTACATTATCCCAGCCACTTGGTTGTACCTCTCAATGTATGCAGTCTCAGCTTGCATCTCACACCCTTCTACTATGTGTTGGATAGTCTCCGGGGCACAGTTGTACAGTCTGCAACACGGTCCTGTTTCCAAGTTCCAATAGGAGACACTATCAAAGATGGTTAAAAACCAGACAAGGAGCAGAAGACCAAAGATATGGTAAGCCTAGCAGATAACAACATCAAAAAGGAGGAGGATGAGAACATACAGAATTACAATGGGGCCAAATGAACACACAAACACACGTATAGAGATTGACAGACCACGTGACTTGCACGCGTTGCATTGTAGGTACGAGTGGCAGCAAAATCAAAACACTGCATCAAGCACTAGCATTTCCAGCACCGGTAACCATTCATTCTGCAGTTTTAATCCCTACTTGCATTTTATTTGCCCCCAAAACAGTTATGTACAAAACGAAGGAGAACGCGGCAGGTCTGTACAAAGACAGACTTGACAAAAGGCAAAAAAAAAAAAAAGGTACGAGGAAAAAATCAAAGGAGTGAAAGGGTTAGACCCATACGAGCATAAGAGTGGACGTTAGCGTGCTGCCCAGCTTTCATCACGCTCATATTTATAATTGTATGGTCTTAAGTGTGAGTGCATACACTCATGAAGTGTTTAGTAACTTCAGATCCCTGCAACAAGCCCAGTTCCAGTTTAATGACGGATGGTTACAGGACACTGACATGTTCAGAATAGCCAGATATGCAGGTGGACGCCAGGTTTTATTCTAAGTGAAGGGCAACCCCTCAAAAAACGGACAGAGCAGTGGAGTAGCCAAGGCAATAGAACAATATAAAACTCGATTACTAAAATATAATTTATTTCACAAAATTTTTTTCAAAAAGTTAAAAACACCCCTGGCCAGGGAGAACACACAGTAAAAACATAAAAACAACAAAAAATCCAGTGGCATCAGCCACAGCATTAAAATCCACTAAAATCGGAGCGAGGCAAAGAAAACCCAGCGACGTCCCCGGCCGTCCTGTCTCTTCGCTCTGGAGTACTGGAATACAGAGGGGGCAGCGACAGTCACTGTTCTTTCCAGTGAAAGGGATTTCTTGTACCACTGTGTGTCTCAGGACTTACCCTGCAATCCAGTCCCTCCGTCGCCTCTTCGTGACTTCGGAAACATGACTTGAACATTTTTTCTTCCACGAAGGAATCCGATAAAAAACGATTGCTTTACCCGTTGGCTTCCAGTGGCTGTCATGCGACCGGCTATGGCAGTTAATAATACAAAAGCTTCTTGCCATTCTTTGCGTCTCTGTTTATCTCTGTGTGACTGTTGTCTTGTAATACAGCGGTCCCCAACCTTTTTGGGCCACGGACCGGTTTATGCCCGACAATATTTTCACGGACCGGCCTTTAAGGTGTCGCGGATAAATACAACAAAATAAAACTAGTACCGGTACCGAAAAAAAGAAGATTTATTCATAACACACGTGAAAAGACCCAGGAAAACCGAGTTCACGATAAAAACGATAACAAAATAACGCTGAAAACCAATAAAAACCCTGAAAACCATACATTTCACACCTGAGCCTCAACTCTCACAGCCCGGTACCAAACGACTCACGGACCGGTACCGGTCCGAGGCCCGGGGGTTGGGGACCGCTGTTGTAATAGACTATGGCTGTGTCCCAATTCAGGGTATGCACGCTTGAAGTACGCGCACTACGCGTACTACGGACGGTGCGTACTATAAGTACGGGAAGTGCGGAAGTGAGAGGCTTGTGAAATGGGACGGTCTAGCCTTCGTCGCGCTGTTCAGGTTGCCTAGCAACCATGATACTAACCGCGAGAAACGTGTTATACAGCAGTGTGTGACAGAAATGAAGGAGAAGAAATGTTCTGTTGGTCCTTCATTTTTGTCATGACATCACTTTGATTAGTTGAGTATCTGAGGCTGAGACCACGGGACTGTAAAACATGATTGTTGGGCTTCATTTCTGTACTGAACAGTCATTTCAATATTAGTTAGTAAATAACAATCAGCTAATGTTGTTCATGAGACTAAAATCATCTCACTGTGGTAATGTAAATATAATATGGCCAATATTATATGTATTGTCAGATTATTATGGTAAATACATATATATATATATATATATATATACAGGGCTCTAGAGTGCGACCAATTTGGTCGCAAATGCGACCAAATTTTTCAGTGGTGCGACTAAAAAAAATATTTGGTCGCACAGGTGCGACCAAATATTTTCGGGTAACAAAAAAAAAAAGAATCTCTGCAACTCTCCGTGTGGTCAACAACAGACACACATTATGCCCCTATCGTGGACTAAACCAATCAGAGATAGTCAGGGGCGGGACCTCTCTGATTGGCCGTGGTCCAGTTGAAAGTGCAGGTGGAAGAGAGAGGTGAGTAGCTTGAATAAAGCGATATCAATTCATTAACGGATTCCACACAAAGACGTAAACACAGCGCGGACCCGACGCATCAGAATCAGCTTTGTCTTTCTCGGATTTCTCACCCGACGGCCCGAACACGGACACGCTGTCGGAGCTTAGCGATTCTGATACGTCGGGTCCGCGCTGTGTTTCCATCTTTTTTGCGCTGATTCTGAGCTGCAGGTTTTGTCTCTCTCCAACCAAAATTCGCCGAGCCAGCAGCAAAAGAAGCAGCAAACTGCGCTTCACATTTGATCAATGTCGTCATGAATTCCCTCTGACTTTTGCTGTTTTGCTTCCACCACGATAAAAATCACACTTCATGCACAGCTCTCTCTCTCTCTCTCTCTCAGTTTCCCGTCTCAAATCTCTGTTTTCTGCATTATTCATTCGCTTATTACCCACCAGTCTACCGTTGTTTACAGCGCTGTCTTTTTCTTTTCTTTTTCTTTTTTCACTTAAATGACTTCGGACAAGAAAGCCTAATTTCTGCTGTTCAATACTGAAGAAATTTAAACTTCTTAAAATTATGCAAAATTGCAGAATATTGAAGAATATTTTTAAGGTTATCTGCTATAAAACGCCAGACCAGGAAAATCTCCTTCATGTTTTTCTGTGTTTTATTCTCAGTTACTTTCACACAAAGGCCTCTGCTGTGATGTTCACAATTCTGATGAAGTCTCATGTGTATCAGTACTGATAAATGATCAGAATTATAATATTTCTGTCTGTCTGAGGTTAAATTGAATCGAATCAAGACTTTGAGAACCGGAATCGAATGGATTATAGAAATCAGTGATGATACCCAGCCCTAGTGAGCAGCCTAGGCCTGACAGAAGTGGATGTAGCTGTGGGTAATAAGAAAAGATGAAAAGAACTATTGATAACTTTTGTGTTAAGTTAAGGCCTGATCCGTCTGAAATTCATAGCCAGCTCTGACACGGTGCCATCAATCTTTGAATGCTGAAAAAGCACAGTGCATTTATTGCAGCACATTATATGCTGCAATAAATGCACTGCCCAAGTGTCCCCTCTCCCCACTGCCTTTCAGCAGCAGGCAGCAGCAAACAGGTCGTCAGGCCAAGATGATGATTAAGTTTAACATTTTCTACAATATTGACAAAGCACTTTAAGCACAAGTTTGTTAGTTAATAATTTAGAAATGAATATTGTCTGTATGGACTTCCCCCCAAAGAAAGTGCACATGTAAAACTGCGGTGTTAAGCGATGCGGTTGAAAAATTTGAGTGCGCCTAACATTTGTGCCGGTGCGCCTAAAATTTTAAAGTTAGGCGCACCGGTGCGCCCATGTCAAAAAGTTAGTCTAGAGCCCTGATATATATATATATATATATATATATATATATATATATATATATATATACACACACACACATTACAGGATATATTACAGCAGTGAGCTTGAACTCTGGGTAAAAGATTAAAGTTGCAGTTATTTATATTTCCTATCACCTTAAATCTTCACTCAAAGACAAGTATCTTTGACAGTGTATATATAGATGTATTATACATAAGAGACAAATATTGTTCGTCTAATATGTTGGCATTATTACATTTGGCTCAATGCTTACATATATGTGTAAAAAGGAAAATGTACGAGCTGTGAAAACTGTTTCTGATACAATGAAGAGTAGACTGATATATTAAATATTCCTTTATTGGGTGAGAAAATCAGACCATGTCATAACTGCTTTAAGTCATACAGAATAGATATCAGAGCCTTAAACAGGCTGACTTCTGCTAAATGGGTCAAACTGGGCAGAAAGTGTACAAACACATAACATCCTTATAGAATATGATGTAACACTATAGATCAACTTACCTCAGAATATATAAAGCATATAAACAATTACAGCAATATGATGCAACAAACACAGCAGTACTACTAATCCAAAATACTCAAAGCTTCATAGAACTGAAACAAACATTTATTTTTTAGCTCCATTCTGCTGCTGATACATACTTTAGGTTTCTGAATATTAAACTTGTTGCTGCCTTTCATAGTGTGTAACTTGAAGGCCCTGAGTACTTTCTCCCACACTGAAAACACTGGAATGATCAAATTATTTGAACATTACCTAATAAGACTGATTCAGGACAGACAATTAGTTATTTAAAAATTTCCTAGCAGTCCTTCACAAACAGGGAACAGTCTGTCTATTCTCTCCATCTGTCAGCTGCTGCTGGCTCTTCCTCCTCCTCTTCCTCACACACTGCTGAGTTTGTCCTGGTGGATCATCAGGGCTGCAAAGCCTCACAGATGATGTGCAGCAGTGGGTCCCTCAGTCTGTCCTCACTCTGGACACTTGCAGTTGTCACACATGGAAATCAAATGTGTGATAAGCTGCAGGATTCAAACACAAGTGTAACTTATAAATACATGTTCATACTTTTATTACACAATCAGAGAGAAAGAAAAAGAGAGAGAGTGTAGGACAGACAGACAGGTGACAGTCTCAGGTGTATACACTGCTACAAAACAGCACAAGAGAAGGAGGATTTAGTGTTTGTGTTATTACGAGTGCTAAACAAGAAAAGTTCCCAGATGGTCCAGTGGACACATGTGTGACTCCTGTGATTAAAGCATCTTTCTTTCAGCTTAACGAGTGAACCGTCAGCTCGTTCAAACACACGTTAAAGTCCGTTTGGCTCGACACCACCGAACAGAGGCAGCAATATAACATAGCTAATATTAACAGTGCAGTGAATCCTGCTTGTGCCGTGATCAGGACTGCAAACTGAGCAGCATTCACTGACTTTCAGCTTGTTGTGTTTGTGGATATATGACTGACTTTAATTATCCATAAAATCATCACATTCTCTGTAAGATTACGGTCGACTATATATATATTTAGAAGTAAAGGCTTTAAAACCAAGTTAACGCTGAAAGTACAAACATCACTAATGTCACATAACTTTGCCGACATGTGGCCGACAGTAATGTTTTAATGTTCTTCATTATTAAACATTCGCACATAAATAAGTGACATAATATTCAGTACTTACTTTTGCCAGTTCACTCTTTGGCCGCTCCCTTCTGCCGTATTTTGCGGCAAAATTATCCACACCCACCGCTGCGCTATGAATTGTGGGATATATGGGACCACGAAGCGTGCACCGGACCACGCTTGATATTTGGGGAAATCGACGGCGCATTTGGAGTATGCATTTTAAGTACACTTTGAATTGGGACAGCCGTCGTCGCGTGGCGGTGACGTATTCGCACTTGAAATGCGTACTTCAAGCGTGCAGACCCTGAATTGGGACACAGCCAAAACGTCGGCTGCATCCTCCGGAGGACCCGGCCTTCGCGCTCTACGTGGGCTGGGTCCTTCGAAGACCGAGAAGGCTGGAAGTGCGAGGCTGTGAAATGGGATGGTCTAGCCTTCAGATTTGCGTCACCGCTGTCTCGGTGGAGTCTAATAAACTCGGCCGTCTGCTCCTTGCTATCTAAAATATAACAGGACACTGGCATAAATTCTCGACCGTCTCACACTTCTGTTTAATCAGTTTTCTGTTTGACGTTTATTCAGCTGTGTGGAAATCCCAGAGGAACCCACTCGATGGATTAATAAAGTTTTATTTAAGCTAATAATCTAATAACGTTGATCTCAGCCAAACCGATTTACTCCGGAACAAACAAAACACCGAAAAAAAGCCAAACAATTACATTTTTATCCGAGTGACTTCTATATCATGTTTAACCTGAGTAGTGAAAGAGCGGGGGTCTGAAAACGATGAAGCCGGGAGTTCGCTGCTCTCGCCGGCTGGAGTGACCATTGAACCCCCCCCCCCGGCTTGCTATCGAGCGGGTGGGTAACAGACGTCTCCGAAACCGTCGGCACACTTTTGCAAATATGTGATGTCTTGATAAACCAAGCAGATATTTGTAATTCACACAGCTACTTTCTCGCCTGAAAATATGTTAAAAGTTTATTTTGTGACCCAGAAAGATTAATAAGACTAATTTTAAAACTTAGTAGCAGCCGCCATTGTTGGCAGCTGAAATTTGGCTGGGCCGCGCTATGAATTCTGGGATATGGTGGGCCACGAAGGACACACCCAACCCATCCTTCAAATTCGGGGAAATGAAGGACGCATTTGTCGGCCGCATTTGAAGGAGTCGACGAATTGGGACAGCCTTCGTCGCCTGGCTGTGACGTAATCGGCCTTCAAATGCGGCCTCCGGAGGATGCAGCCGACGTTTTGGGACACAGCTTATGTGCACCTTAGCATATGCTACTTCCGGTGGGGAAACTCCTGTAGAGCACTTCGTTTCCGGTGTGATATTCGCTCCTTGTTTACGGTCGGGTTTTCCAAAACAAGTCAACCAAATGGATTAATCAAGCGCGGCGATTTATGTTTCTCAAGATGTCTTGGGCATTTACCGAATATATCTGTAGATGATGTTCATTGACGTGTCGATATCCCCCCCCCCCCCCCCCCCCCCACGTCAGAGCAAAAGAGAGAAAGGATTCAAATTCTATATTTCTCAGTATTTGTATGCAGCGGTCCCTCGTTTATCGCAGATGTTATGTTCTAAAAATAACCAGCGATAGGTGAAATCCACAAAGTCGCCAATTTTATTTTTTTTACAATTATTATAGATGTTTTAAGACTGTAACGCCCCTCACTACACACTTAATACACTTTTCTCATACAGGCATGAACATTTTCACACTTTTCTCTCTTGTTTAAACACTCTCAAAGTTCAAACCTTTGTAGAAAAATAAGTCGAGTATTATAGAATGAAACCAAAGATCAAACCCTGTTTTCAGGTCCAGAACATGGGAATAGAGCAGCTGCGAGCAGTGATGGGAATAACGGTGTTACAAGTAACGGCGTTACTTTTTTCAGTAACGAGTAATCTAACTAATTACTATTCCTATCGTTACAACGCCGTTACAGTTACTAACAAGGAAACGTGGTCCGTTACTATTTTTCAACAAACAGACGGCTGAAGCCGTGTTCAGCTTACTGCTTCTTATATCAGTTGCACGGAAGTAGCTGACTATGTAAGTACAGCTTTAAGCAGCTGCGCGCTCCCGCGGACGGTAATCACGATCACTGTCTAGCACAACACCTGGAGCTAAGGAGGCAAAACAATCGCATGAGTGCTGCTGTTTGACTGAGGAAGAATAAAGTAGTCGTGGTAAGCCAACCACATGACCACTTAAAGACAAAGCAACAGGGTGATATATACCAGTTTTTAAATTGTGTTGATAGGCCACGTAAAACCAGAGTCATGATAAACAATATATATGCGGCGTTTTTTCCTCAATAGTTTCGCCACGTTAGCGCTAGCAAGCACTCTCTGCTATTGAGCAAAAAACCCCCCAAAAAACCCACAAAGCACAGGGGAAGTTTTAGGAGTGACGGAGAGAGAGAGCAGAAAGAGAAAGAGAGAGCGAGTTTTGAGATGTGAGAGATTTGTGACGTTTAGCGTGTTTGGAGTGTGTAGTTAATGTGTTGTCTTGTGTAGTTAGTGTGTAGTGTTGTGTTTTGCGTTGTGTGTCAGAACAATGAGGCGACTGTTGTCTCCAGGTAGAAACAGGAGTGATACACCTGCTGCTGTCAGACCTGCAGGTATCAGGCTGTGATGTTCTCCTTTATAGTGGACAGAAATAATTTTTTTGGAGTGGCACAAATAATTTGTGTGGCATCTTATTGAAGAACAGCTGATTGTTCTGTAAATAGTTTGAAATGGTTATTTAAAAAATCAAGGTAAAAGGTAAATGGATGCAAATAACTTTGTTGTTTGCAAAACTTGTGCATAGGATTTTAAAATTGACAATTTATATTTGCATTTAAAGTTATGAAATATGATTCATTAAACATGTTTGTGGTTGTTACAGTAAAATATATAACTTTTTCTACTCTGATTTCATGGTTTTTGTCTGATTTTAGATCAATTGTGTTAATACAGTATGAAAATGAAAACATAACTGTAAATTCAGACACGTGAGGTTGTGCTGAAAAGGATGATACCAAACAAGGCAAAGTAAATAGTTTTTAAAGGTAAAATGTGGAAGGAAAATCAAAAGTAGTAAAAAATGGCGAATTATACCCTGGACCCCAGAGGGTTAAACGTTTTTTTTTTTAAAGTAACGCAATAGTTACTTTTCAAGTAATTAATTACTTTTAGAATATTGTAACTCAGTTACTTTTTTGAAGAAGTAACTAGTAACTATAATTGAATTACTTTTTCAAAGTAACTTGCCCAACACTGGCTGCGAGATAATTCAACATCAATGAATCAGCGATTGATGTAGCGATTCTGTACTGTACAGGAGAGGGCACGGAGGAGATCGACAGTGGTCTGCAGCCGATCAGGACACAGAACACAATGTGCTGTAAAAAAAAAAAAAAAAAAAAAAAGCATGCAAAATTGCACTAAAAAAAATCCACGAAACAGCGGAGCCACGAAAGGTGAACGGCGTTATAGCGAGGGACCACTGTAATTTTGAAGGTAAGTCACAACACACCCTTCGTAAATACTAATGTATAGAAATCCTTACCAGCACGATACATTTATTTTTTGTGGCTTTTTTTCACGGTTTGTTGACACGCTGTGTAGGTGTGTTCTTGGTTAGCTGATATCAACATAACGGGGAAACATTTGACTATTGTTCACCCGTAGTTTGAATGCTGAACATTTGCCGATGTGTCTTCGCATTTTGTAATGCAGTTCTGCTTGTGTTGACTTTTTGTAGATCAATTGGTAAACAACCAATCGATCTACATGCTTCAAAAGTCAAAATTGATCATTTGATTTTTTTTATGACACAGCAGTGGTGAGTGGTTAGCATTATCTCGTGCACAGGGTCTATAGCCCGTGCGCACTAGCCACTCGTACCTACACGGTTTTACCCCGGAAATGATGTCATATTTTCCATCTCAATAGGGCTTTGGAGCGTGATGTCACGGGAGCGGGGCCACGCCCCCTCCCGCCATGACAGTAGGCCAAAGAAAGCACACGGAAGCGTCAGCTATGGTTCGTACGTGCTGTGTTGCAACGTTAGATCACACGATAGGGAAGGCAAGAAGCTGGAAAATGGGCTCTCTTTTCATCGTTTCCCCTCCTGGAGGCAACGGGAGGGATCTCATGTATCCGATATTACTAAACGAAGACGTCAGGTTTGGATTGCAGCGGTCAGACGAGCGGATATCGAGTTCTCTGCCATCCCCAATTTTTTGTTGGTTTGCTCGCGGCATTTTCTTTCCGGTGAGTTCTAAATAAATTCATATCTCTCTTAATAGGCTTTTAGTGTTAATTTGAATGCGCTGAGGTCATAGATAATTAGATAAACATCCTAATGTGTGATGCTGCAGAACCACGTCATGTTGACGGAGTAGCGTATTATTTGGCATTATTGCAGGCAAACCAGCATATGAAATATGAAACAGAAAAGAAAAGTATGTTTATTTTTTTTTATTCAAGATCTGTTCACATGTACTTAGCAAGTACATACACATGAAATGCAAACTATTTACATGGCAACGCACAGCTGGCAACCTCTGGCTGTATCTTGGTCATATGGTCAACGTACTCACAAATTGGAGGCTTAAAAACGGCCAAATCTTGTACCCAACCGTTTGTGAATTAGATGTGCGCCTCCAGGAATTTATAATTCCGAAAATAATTCGCCGTGTATGCGCTGACTCAACAGACAAGGTACGCAAAAATATTGGGATAGGACAACGGCGGTAGGCTGTCTGGGTTTCCACTCCACTGCCTTTTTTCATACGGGTCCACATTACCGATGCACGCTATTTTTTCCATGTACCGTCTCTTGGCGTCTGGGCGCAATCGTTCGCGATACAGTCCTTTGTCTTTTGCGCTGATTTTAAGCATGGTTCTGGCAGTCCTGCTATCAACACAGTGTGTTTGTTTTGATTTGTGGCCTTCTGACATGGCGCCGCGATCCCACAATGCACTGAGGCGTGATGTCAACTCCAAAGCCCTGGAGCATGATGTCACGAGAGGGGGCGTGACCAGGTTTTTTGGTTGAGCCGCCATGTTAGTAGGCCAAACAAAGCACACGGGAGCGAAAGCACACGGAAGCATCAGCTATGGTTCGTACGTGCTGTGTTGTCGGTTGCAACGTTAGATCACACGATCGGGAAGGGAATAAGCTGGAAAATGGGCTCTCTTTTTATCGTTTCCCCTCTTGGAAGCAACGTGAGGGATCTCATGTATCTGATGTTACCAAACAAAGACGTCAGGCTTGGATAGCAGCGGTGAGATGAGCTGATATCGAGTTCTCTGCCATCATTTTTTGTTGGTGTGCTCCCGACATTTTCATTCCGGTAAGTTCTAAAGAAATTCATATTGCTCTTTATAGGCTTTTAGTTTTATTTTCAATGCGCTGAGGTCATAGAAAATTAGAACAAACATCCTAATGTGTGATGCAGCAGAACTATGTTCTGTTTATAGAGTAGCTTATCGGTGACAACTCCTCCAGAGTAGCAAGTGGAATTTCCCATTTTTTGCGTACGGCTCCTTTTGCCTTTCACTGCAGACGGTGTGTTTATGTTTTCATCTAGAGCAATTTTTTGGGGCAGCTGCTGAGGAGAAGTCAATGTTATGTGCAACCTCTGGCTGTATCTTGGTCATATGGTCAACGTACTCACAACGTGGAGGCTTAAAAACGGCCAAATCTTTTACCCAACCGTTTGTGAATTAGATGTGCGCCTCCATGGATTTATGATTCCGAAAATGATTCGCCGTATATGCGCTGACTCCACAAACAAGGTACGCGAAGATATCGTGATAGGACAACGGCAGTAGGCCGTCTGGGTTTCCACTCAACTGCCTTATTTCATACGGGTCCACATTACCGATGCACGCTATTTTTTCCAAGTACCGTCTCTTGGCGTCTGGGCGCAATCGGTCTCGGTACAGCCCTTTGTCTTTTGCGCTGATTTTAAGCATGGTTCTGGCAGTCCTGCTTCCAACACAGTGTGTTTGTTTTGATTCGTGGCCTTCTAACATGGCGCCGCGATCCCACAATGCACTGCGGCGTGACGTCAACTCCAAAGCCCTGTAGAATATGTAGGATTCCGCTCTGATTCAACCTTTGTCTATCAATAGGGCTTTGGAGTTGGCGAATCATTTTCGGAATTATAAATCCCTGGAGGCGCACATCTAATTCACAAACGGTTGGGTACAAGATTTGGCCGTTTTTAAGCCTCCACGTTGTGAGTACGTTGACCATGTGACCAAGATACAGCCAGAGGTTGCACATAACATTGACTTCTCCTCAGCAGCTGCCCCAAAAATTGCTCTAGATGAAAACATAAACACACCGTCTGCAGTGAAAGGCAAAAGGAGCCATACGCAAAAAAGGGGAAATTCCACTTGCTACTCTGGAGGAGTTGTCACCGATAAGCTACTCCATAAACAGAACATAGTTCTGCTGCATCACACATTAGGATATTTGTTCCAATTTTCTATGACCTCAGCGCATTGAAAATAAAACTAAAAGCCTATAAAGAGCAATATGAATTTCTTTAGAACTTACCGGAATGAAAATGTCGGGAGCACACCAACAAAAAATGATGGCAGAGAACTCGATATCAGCTCGTATCACCACCGCTATCCAAGCCTGATGTCTTCGTTTGGTAACATCAGATACATGAGATCCCTCACGTTGCTTCCAGGAGGGGAAACGATAAAAAGAGAGCCCATTTTCCAGCTTATTCCCTTCCCGATCGTGTGATCTAACGTTGCAACCGACAACACAGCACGTATGCTTCCGTGTGCTTTCACTCCCGTGTGCTTTCGCTCCCGTGTGCTTTGTTTGGCCTACTAACATGGCGGCTCGACCAAAAAACCTGGTCACGCCCCCTCTCGTGACATCACGCTCCAAAGCCCTATATGTCCCTTCCCATTGCTTTTCTTAATTTTGATATTACTATCACTGTTTTCACAAAAACCCCAGAACAAACAAACAAACAGCAAATCCTCAATGATAGATTTTTTAATGTTACTTTTATTTAACATCCATTGGTATGGCTCAGAAGCAGAGAAGTGATGGTACCTTTCACCCACTGAAAACATTTGTTAAGATGTGAAAGCAACAGTTTGATGCTATATGAAGTAAGAATCGAGAACACAGCATTTGGTGACGTTTGCTGTCAGGGTTTTGTTCAAAGAAACCAGTAGCCAGGCTTCTGCTTGTCTGAATGCTGTCATTGCATCCTGTTTTCACTTACATTTCACACAGACTTATTTATTTATAGTCTAAATAGTAGTAACGATTAATCCAATAGCAGAATGAAATATTAATAACCTGTAAACTGGGCAGCGTCAGGTTCAGTGTCACAGGTGTTCAGTGTTGCTTTGGTCTAGTTAAATCCGTTAGTGGTTTCCTGTCTGAGATGATCGGAGGGGGACCTCCACACTTCGTGCTCGGTACGGGGACTGCTATTCTGGTTCGTGTTAGTAGACTGGTGCGCCACTCTTTGACTAGCGGTTGCGTAGCTTACGTGAATGTTTTGTCGTAGCAGAGGCCCAGGTAAAAGGAAGTGGTCCCCCGTGGACGAGTAGCTACCGAATCGGGACGAGAGTAAATGGCACTTAAAATATTCAACGAATGAGTTTAAGCTAATCGAGGTGATAATCAGAAAAGCATCCAGAGGTGAGTTTATAGTCGAGTTGCTTGATTCTTCTTTGTAAAATACTGCTGTGGTGTTTGGCCTCGCTAGCTGTTAGCTAGCTGGCTGACATGATGATGGTGCATGGTGGCCGCAGTAACCATACAGATGTTGCACTACATTTAACGCTGTAAATTTCAAGTGAAGCCATGGGTCAGATTCGCCTGTAGCTCAGGGACAATGCGAGGAAAAACACACAGCCAGGCCAGTTACCGCCGCAATACACAGGCCCAGTCTTTCATTTATCGTGTGCTAGGCATGCTACGTTCCCTTACTGTTTTGGTCGCTGTGAAAAGGTTTTCATTGCAATTGTACACGTCTCTGCTCAATCGGCAACGCTTTGTACAATGCTAACGGGTTCTTAGAGACGTTTGATTCTTTACATCATAGTTTAAGGCAGCATTACGTAAATAAGTTATTTTTTGTAATATGGCACACTTAGCAGTAGCTATCGTTGTACTTTTATAGCAGTTCTCAGGCCAGGGACCTTAAAGTTCTCGTTTTCTTCTAGTACATTTTTTAAAACCACCAGTATTCAAATGTTTACTCAAACTAATTTAATGTCGAGTTCGTGTGCATCAGCTCGACTGGTTGTCTGAAGGTGTTCGGTGGAAATGTGACATTTAGCTGCTAACTAGCCATCCAACACACATTGTGCTCTTTGCCACTTGCTGACAAGTGGCGGTTAGCACTGTTGCTCACAACAAGAGAGTCCTGGTTCAAATTCACCATCTGGCCTTACTGTGCAGAGTCTGCGTGGGCTCTCCTCCCACCGTCCAAAGACTTGCAGTTAGTGGGGTTGGGTTAACTGATGATTCTAAATTGCCCATAGCTGTGATTGGCGACATGTTCAGCTACCTCTTGCCCTAAGGCAGCTGGGATAGGCTCCAGTCCACCGCAACCCTGAAGTGGATAATCAGAAGAAAAAGATGTTTTGCGATTTACCACCACCTTTTCAACAGCAAATTATATTTTTACTATATTCAATTTTTTGGCTGCAAAATGAGATTGTCAAGCACACCTAAACTGCTGCTAAAACTTCCCATAAGATAAAGTCAGTCTGCGAAATCATTTGTGACACTGGCGGTGGTCATTGACAAAGACTCATTCAGACTGATGGCAACATGTTGGCAGTCTGTCCCCTTTGATAACTTAGACAGCAATTATTTGCTTCAACAATCTCTCTCTGTGAGTGACTGCTGTCAGTCTAATTTAGAAAAATAGCCTCTTATCAGGCAACCTGTGCAATCGCCTTGCGATCAGAAGTGGTTGTGAGTGTGCCACACTCAAACTCTGGGCAACCATTTAGTCATCACAAGTTGCAGTCGGTTTCAGAACGTGAAAAAAAGTCAATACGGTTTCCAGGTACCCAGTGATATATTATTTACATTTTTATTATAAATTTTTCATTTTTGTGTAGATGTAAGCAGGTTAACACATTAGCTTCCTCAATTTTGTGATCCAAACAGTTAGCACCATGCACCTGTGTGTTTACATCTGTGTGGCCATCTTTGAGGTGGACTTTGTCCCATGATAAGCCACACAGAGGTCCACACTTGGTTTATAAATGCTACAGAATTTGAGCTTCTCCTCTTTCTTTCTTTCTTAACCTTTTTTTTTTTTTTTTTTTTTTTTTTAAACCTGCATGTTGACATCTCGTATATGAAATGTTAAGGCTTCCAGCATTTGCGTTACCAGTGTGGTCTGCTTTAATTTGAAACACTTACTAGATTTGTGTATGTGAAAGACCTCACTTCAGGCCTGTTGTGTCAGGTTGTAATCTTTTAAATTGCAAGCAAATGTGAACTGCTTCATTTACAGCAAGAAATGCTTGCTGCACCAAGCTGACTGCTGGGAATGGTTATAGCTGCCAGGGCTGAACAGCCTTCAGGCAAGCGTCAGGTGGTCTGGTGACGATTTCAGGTTTAAGATGTGTTGAAAAGTAGTTGATTGATGGATCAGAATAAGTGATTCTCATTTATAGATTACGTGAATCTTATTGACTGAGCTATGTTTGAAATACATGATCATAACAATGTTCTGATTTCTCAGGTCTGTTTTGAGCCAAATGTGGGGAAGCATTAGGAGCTGAAGATATATTTTGTCATGAAGCCCAGATTAACATTTGTCTGCCTAGCCCATGTGTCTCTGTTATCAGTAAGTATTTATTTATTTATGCATTTTCCAACATATTGTTAGCCATTCTTAAGTCTTAAATTCAACTTGTTTATACCTTAAAACACCCTAATGTTATGTCTGTCATTTGCAGCACCCTAACAAAATATTTTCATGTCCACTGCCAGTGAACTGTTGAAAAGAAGAGGATGACGAAATGAGATAAAGTGGACGACTGGAGGAGCCTAGCCCCCTCACCTCCACCAGTTTGAAGCATGGCTGGCCTACAGCTTGTTACTCCTGCCACCTCACCCATGGGGCCTTTCTTTGGTCTTCCATGGCAGCAGGAGGCTATTCATGATAACATTTATACACCTAGAAAATATCAGGCAAGAAGGCTACAATTCATGAGCATTTGAGTGATCATTTATTACTGCTGATTTCCTGTGTGTCTTATTATTATGTTTGTTTTAACTGATGAGACTAAATAATAAAAAAAATGGGCTCCTATGGCTCTAGTGCAGTCAACTCTATCTTTAATCATTACTCCGTGGTCTTCTGAGCAATGTCCTGAGCACAGGATGAGCATGGAAGGCAAACGACCACATTTGCTGTCAGGAGCAAAGCTCAGCTCTTCTGAAGATATGGAGGCAGACATCACTGATGTTGTACAAAGCACAATCCTATGAAAATGTGCTCCAAGTATCATACATCTTTCTACCAGTAGCAAAAAAACTGAACAAGTAGCATAAGCGGCAAAGCAGGCATTCAGTGACCTTAGCAGAGGTACAGCCACAGGACTAAGTTATCAGGCAGCCACTTAATTGCACAAACCTGTCAATGGAAAGCAATGAAACTAACGCCCCTCTGTTTTGTAATTAACAAGGGAAAGTGAGGACTCGGAATTGTCATTTGAATGTGCCATATTTTGCCATATAGACAATTTTTTTTTATCTGTAAGTCTTTGCAGTTTGATGGCTTATTTAAAAAACAAACAAACCCCAAAACAATAACAACAACAAAAAAGTAACACACTTATATAGGGACATTAATGATAAAGAAAGGATACAATATCGTAGTTTGCTTGTGTAGTCATTCCTCAGGATTTTGAGATGTGTATATTGACCTGTAATTGTCATAAGTAATCCAGTACTCTAATTTTAAAAGACATCTACTACTTTTGTTGTTCCCCGTTTTTATACCAAGGTGTTTTTTTTTTTTTTGTTTTTTTCTTTTGGGAGTGGGGGGGGGTCCACATATGTATACCAGTTCCACGTACTGGTTATCAGTCTAACTCATAATACTGGAGTCCTGTTCCTGAGTAATACTTGCTGATTGCTTATGGCTCAAAAAGCAGAGAAACAAAGGTTCAGAACTATGACATGTGAACATTCAATTATTCCATCACACACCTTAGTATATTTTAGTGGTAGAAGTATTAACAGAATTTAAGTTATAAATAGTGCTAGATCACATTAATCAGAATGTTCTGGATGTTGGTTTTGAATCATTTTTGATGAACTCCCAGCCTTAGTGATCAGTGATCCGCAGTGGTTTTAAAAAGCACTGTGCTTTGTCACTTTGTCTCTAGTTCTGCTATGGGCTTGCTGTCTGTAAATGTGAAACTGCCTCCACAGGTTGAACTTCTTGAAGCAGCTCTTGAACGCAATACCATCGTCTGCTTGAATACTGGCTCAGGGAAGACCTTCATTGCAGTACTTCTAACAAAAGAGCTCTCCCACCAAATACGTGGACCTTACCAAGAAAATGCGAAGAGGACTGTTTTTCTAGTGAACACAGGTACCTGTGCCAGAAATGTCTGTGAACTTGTTTATTCAGATTCAGCTGGTGTGACATTGTGCTTGATTTTTGTCTGTGTGTCGTTCTGTATCTCTGCTCTGTGTTCCACAGCTGCTTCTGTAGTTCAGCAAGCAGCTGCAGTCAGGACTCACTCTGACCTCAGTGTGGGAGAGTATACAGATCTGGAGGAGACCTTAGCATGGACTGACCAACGGTGGAGTCGACAGATAATAGAAAATCAGGTGTGCTTAAGCTGATGCTAGTTGCATGCTGGGATGCTCTTACAAGTTTGTCTTCCTTTACACACAGACTTGGAGAGTAAAACAAACTGTATGAAGGGCAATACTGATTAGATACAATAATATGTCAGATTGTTTATCTTTTTGTTTTTTTCACCCTTTTAACATATTTATACAAACTAATTGTTTTAGCTTCTTTCAGTGTACTCACTTTGAATGTACACAATATGAAACTGGGTCCCATTTAAACACAGATGGAACTTAAACTTTGGTCATTGTTGTTCCTGAATGTCATCACATTCACATAATAAGCCAACAGCATCCAGTTAAGCGAATATTGTCTGATGCCAGTGTTTTTCTCAGAAACACCATTACTGTGTCATAATAAAAATAATATCTGTACTTGCATTTCTTTTTCATACCTTTAAACACTGACTTATTGGGCATGGTAAGCCCAGCACTCTGTTTCCCTTCATGCTGCAGGGGGACTCTAAATCCTCCAGTGTACTTTCTGTCTGTGTTTTCACTGGGGTCTGCTTGGGACAGGGTGATAATTTTGTCATTAGATCGTGAGTGCGAGGGTGATTGCAGATGTTTTTTTTGTTTTGTTTTTTTTGGTGACTGTTCAGATTTGGCTGTGGGCAATTTACATTACATACATGGCACCAAATACACATCCAAGGAGGGAGCGGGAGAGACAGAAAAATAGAGATGTATATCTGATAGTTAGATATCCTGTACTCACTGTTGGTAGTAATCTCTTCCATTGTCCTTGTCAACTTTCTGTAAGGTGCTGGTCATGACTTGCCACATATTCCTTCATGTTCTGAGGAATAAAATCTTACCATTGTCGAAAATCAACTTGGTGGTGTTTGATGACTGCCACCTGGCCATCACAGACCACCCTTACTGTCAGATAATGAAGGTGAGATTATAGTCTTTAAGGAAATGGGATTACGTTTATTGTAATAGTGGCAGAGAATCATGCAGAATCATTGTGGATGACCTGGCTGTCCTCTGTGTGTGCAGCTGTTTGAGGGCTGCTCCTGCACTCCTCGTATCCTTGGTCTCACAGCTTCCATTCTGAATGGAAAGTGTGACCCATCAGAACTGGAACAGAAGATTCAGAATCTGGAAAGAATCCTTAAGAGCAATGCTGAAACTGCTACTGATCTTGTGGTCCTGGACAGGTAAGCCTTATAACTGCATGCATTTGACACTTTCCTCGGCTTAAGGCCCTCACATAGCATGCGCTGTGGTGAGCATGAGGTTCAGCAAAAATTTGCTTTGACTAGCCACTCGCAGGTTTATACTGTTGTGTTATTGTGTGTCTGTTCTTTGTTGTTGTTGTTGTTTGTTTGTGTTTTGTTTTTAAAACAAAAAATAGGGTTAGGGTTCTAATTAGGGATGGGAATCGGGTTCTCTACAAGAACTGGTTCCCAGTAGTCCAGTTGCTTGGAATTGTTAGTGCTTATCGGTTCTTGCGCTCTCAATACAATCAGCTGATTTCGGTTCACATGTGAGAGGAAGAAAATAGTGGAGTGGTCTATAGCCTGAATATAGACGTTACTTTTATTTTTATTGTGGTGAAGCCAGCTGCTGCTGAACTTCAACAGGTAACAAACTGATGAGCAGTCAGGCTGCAGTCTCCGTTTCTACCAGTTCGTGTTTCCACAGTAGAATCACTGTGACCATCACTTTGAAGTGTCTTTGTGCTGGTTTTCATCTTTGTTTTGTGTCTAAACTGAAATACTAAGAGAACAATCACATGTGTACTCATTAGGGTGTAATTAAGTAATGTACTGCATTACTTTTAAGTGTTCTGTGTAATACCGTTTTTACTATACTTTTTTCAATAATGACTCCAACACTGATCACAACAAAGATGGAAAATTTGACCACACAGCATGTAATTAATTTGCATGAATATATTGTCATTGATATGCTGCGTAGAGATGATGCTGACTCTCTGAAGCCAATGGGAATCGATAAGGAATCTAATCGATAAGCGATATCGATAATGGATTTGGAATCACTAAATTCTTATCAATTCCCATCCCTATTTATAATAGTGTGAGAAAGTGTTTGCGCCCTTCCCGATATTTAAATAGTAGACACAAAGATAACACAAGTAAACACAAAATGCAGTTTCTAAATGAAGATGTTTATTATTAAGAGGGGAAAAATTCAAGCCCCCACTCCTTCATTATAATGTAAATTAACTGTGGTGTATCACATCTTTGGAAAGCAGAGTTCAATTTCTCTAGCCACAGTCAGGCCTAATTACTGCCACACCTGTTCTCAATCAACAAATCACTTAAATTAGACCTGCCTGACAAAGTGGAGTAGACCAAAAGATCCTCAAAAGCCAGACATCATGCCGTGATCCAATATTTCATCAGAACAAATGAGAAACAAAGTTTTTGAGATCTCTGTCTGGAAAAGGTTGTAAAAGCCATTTCTAAAGCTGTGGGACCCCAGCAAACCACAATGAGAGCCATCCATCACAAGTAATGAAAACATGGAACAGTGGTGAACCGACTAAAATTACAGCAAAGACTCATCCAAGAGGTCACAAAAGACCCCACGACAACAACAACCAAAGAACTGCAGGCTTCATTTGGCTCAGTTAAGGTCAGTGTTCATGACTCCAGACACCCTGGAGTCAATATCTGAACCCCTGTAGCCTTGTGGGGTGGCTGTAGCTCAGGTGGTAGAGCAGGTCACCTACTAACTGGGTAGTTGGTGGTTCGATTTCAGTCTGCATGCCAAATATCCTTGGGCAAGATACTAACCCCATGTTGCCCTCCGATGGATGCATCGGAATGCGTGTGAATGTTAGACAGAAAGCAGTTAGGAACAGCACAGAAAAAACTGCTGGTGTGAATGTACATGTGTGCTCAGAGTAGAAAAGCGCTAAATAGGAACGGGTGTTTTGCTGCCTCACGACCTGGAAGACTTGGTAAGTGGAACCTGCTGGCTACCAAAACACCTTGAAGGAGAATGTCCAATCATCTGTTTGTGACCTCAAGGTGAAGCGCACTTGGGTTCTGCAGCAGGACAATGATCCAAAGCACTCCAGCAAGTCCACCTCTGAATAGCTTAAGAAGAACAAAATGTAGACTTTGGAGTGGCCAGGTCAAAGTCTTGAGATGAATCCGTTTGGGACGCTGTGGCATTGCCTTAAAAAAGTGGTTCATGCTCAAAAACCCTCCAATATGGCTAAATTACAACAATTCTGCAAAGATGAGTGGGCCAAAATTCCTCCACGATGCTGTAAAAGACTCATTGCCAGTTATGGCAAATGCTTGATTGCATTTGTTGCTGCTAATGGTGGCTCAACCAGTTATTAGGTTTAGGGGGCATTCAGTTTTTCACACAGGGCCATGTAAGTTTGGATTTTTTTTCTCCTTTATGGTAAACAGCTTAATTTAGAAACTAAATTTTGTGTTTACTTGTGTTTGTTTTAATATTTAAATTTGTTTGATGATGTGAAACATTTAAATGTGACAAAGGTACAAAAAATAGGAAATCAGGAAGAGGGCAAACACTTTTTCACACCATTGTATGTGACACATGTGAAACTAGACTGAAAACCAGTAATGGTGGCAGTGAAATGCTCACAATACAGTGTCATGTTTTAGATACGCCTCTCAGCCAAGAGAAGTGGTGTTGGACTGCGGTTCCTATGTGGACAAGAGTGGCCTCTCCTCCCGTTTGCAGGCTGAACTCAATGAAGCTCTTCACTTCCTGAATGACTGCAACATATCTGTGGTCAAGGAGGACCGTGATCCCACATTCATCTCCAAACAGGTCAGAGTTCCTGTTCCAAGGTCCTGTGCCTTTTAAAATTTATTGTTTCTTCATCTCAGTTTTATTTATCCTACGGTTATTTACTTCATCATACTGTGGAGGTGGTTTCTGTGCCTCTCACTAACAGCAGAAAAGACCAGCATCGTTTTTGCAGGTTTTGTATATTTGTACACGAAGATTGGGCGATATGTCAAACTTTTACAACCAACAATCATCAGTCCAATAACCGGCGATAGTCGCACAGGTCAGTTTTTGATGGGTGACCAATGTAATCGTGCACAGACTGATTTGCGCATTCAGAATTTGTTTTGTTTGGAGGGAATATTTTACCTTCTTTTCTTCTTTCTTTCAGGATTAATATAGTTTTTGGAATATTCATTTATTTATTTAATTGAGATGCGCCAACTCGCACAGAAGACTGTACATTACGTTGGAGATTTTTTTTTTTTTTTTTTTTTAAAAACATTTTTTTTTTAAATTTATTTTTAACTTACTTTTGGTTTAATTTTGTATTTGTTGTTTGGTCGAGTGTGTAAGTCAGACAAACACTGGAACGGCCTGTAAACACGGTTATAGTGGAAAAAAGAAGGCAGTTTCTCTTTGTTTCCCTCCCCACCATTGTGGGGTTTTTTTTTTCTTAATTTAAATAAAATGTTTTATTTTTTTCTGAACGTAGGCTACTGCCTTTCTTTTTTACTGTTATGAGTTTGAGTAAATGAATTGCTGCATTTGTTTGCAGCTAGAAGAGGATGCCGTTAAAATAGTGGCATTATTTTTTCCGTTGACTGCTTCTTTTAGCTTCAACCAACATTATTAGAAAACTTACTCATGGGCAAATAAATAAATAAATCGCTCTTGTAAAAACGATGGGTGAAAGCCTCAGCCTGTCGGCGATAGTCGATATATATGTCCAGTTGCCCAACCTTACTGTGTACACCCATGTGTTGGACTCATCAGGCTGTTGCTTTATGCATTTTCTGATCCCTGAGCGTTAACCATCGATATAATGCCTGAATTATGCTTCAGCACTAAATCTAAGACATAACTGGACGTGCGCCTCCCGAGAAATGTAACTACTCATCGGGCCGATGCAGTCAGCAGCTATTATGATTTCAGCACCATTAGTGGATTCTTCGCCGCACTTCTCAGCCATAAAATGTTGTGGTATTGTCGTCACCATGCCAAAATTGATACCATACTAGAAGGCTGAGGGGTACAACTGCCAGTATTTTTGAATTCATCAGTGAGAGAATAATGGTCATCATCCCTGGATAAGGAATAATAATTTTAGTATCAATATAAGGGAGGTTGCTGAAACAGTCATAATGTGGTATACTGGGTATACCACAGAAAAGAAGATTTTGTAATTTGCCATGCTTATTTAGGAGATTTTTTACTGGTGGCTATCCAGCCATGATGATGGAAAAATGTCCCCAGAAAAGATTCTAAAATTACAAGTAGAAAGGTGAGCTGTAGAACAGCCGACTCTGTGAACTTGTTGTTTATACTGTGCCCTTCCCGTCCAGGTCCTCAATGACTGCCGGGCCGTACTGCAGGTGCTGGGGCCCTGGTGTGCAGATAAGGCAGCAGGCATCATGGTGCGTGAGCTTCAGAAGTACATCAAACATGAGCAGGAGGAACTCAGCCGCAAGTTTCTACTCTTCACGGACACTATTCTGCGCAAAGTGCACGCTCTCTGTGAGGAGCATTTCTCCCCCGCCTGCCTGGACCTCAAGTTTGTCACGCCAAAGGTCCTACGGCTGCTTGAGATCCTGCACGAATATAAGCCGTTTGAGCGGCAGCAGTTTGAAAGTGTGGAGTGGTACAACAACCGCAACCAGGACAACTATGTGTCCTGGAGCGACTCTGAGGATGAAGATGAGGATGAAGAGGTGGAAGCCAAAGAGAGGCCTGAAGCTAACTTTCCCTCTCCATTCACAAATATCCTGTGTGGAATCATCTTTGTGGAGAGGCGTTATACAGCTGTTGTCCTCAATCGGTAAGGACTTCAAGGAATAATTGCTGCAGCAGAGAGACTGGTGTTTTTTCGTGTGTGTCTGTCAGTCAGTCAGTGCTGCAGACATCAGAAGGAAACTGGAGTAATACCAGCAGGAGAGAGCACTGACTCGTGGTTAATCTGCCTGTCATAGTCTGTAATTAGTGGACATAAGTGGATGAGATCATATAAAATTCGTCTGCATTTTTACAATTTTTCGAGGTGTTTTAAAAAAAGGAAAAAGAGGAAAAAAAAAAAGTATTTTTAAAGCAGCTGAGTGCAACAGTGTGGCAAAATAAGATACACTGGCTAGCTTAACGATCGTAGCTTTGGGATTTAAAAAAAATCCCCGGTGTTTAGAGCCATTGAGTTTACATCTTAAGGTACCAAAATACCCTTTCTGTTCTTACTTTGGTGGCTGAGTGATAGAGGCGTGTGGTGAGAATGAACGCGCCCTCTAAATCGTCAGTGCAGCAGGTAGTTGGTGATAAATCATAAAAGTTTGGAAAGATGGCATCTCTTGTTTGACTGACTGCATGTTTTTGTCCTTGGTGAGTTATCACTGACACTCTTTCTGTTCTCCAGTCTTATCAAGGAGGCAGGGAAGCAGGACCCAGAGCTTGCTTATATAAGTAGCAACTTCATCACTGGCCACAGCATTGGCAAGAACCAGGCACGCAACAAACAAATGGAGGTGGAGTTCAGGAAGCAAGAGGAGGTAAGTGAGAGATAACTTGGGGATGTCAGCCATCACACACTCTCCATATTAGCTTCTGAGTGGTGTGGCACTCTGTGAAAAGTCAAGTGTGACTATTTCTAAAGAGTCATTCTGACCCCACTGACCTGTGAGGACCTTGGAACAGGTCTTAAAAATTTGTTTGGAGTTATTTAATGGTTTTCTCTAATCCTGTGAGCTAGCACTTGTGGTTGTGTGCACAGTGAGCACCATGGCAACAACACTTTCTCTTTCTAGACTTTTCTCGGTCAGGTGCTTTTCGGAAATGTTGTGCACCTGGTCTCCGGGTTCAGACGCTGCCACTGAATCTGATAAGATAACTACAGGAAGAAATCGTGCTGAATATAAAAGAAAACTTGGATTTTGAAAATGAACGATGGAGAGATATGTGGATACCGTGCTAAATGCTTGGTTGTTTTGTTGTCATCACTTCCTGAACTCAGGACCCCTTTTCCTTCTCTGACAGGTTCTTCGCAAATTCCGGGCTCATGAAACTAACCTTCTGATTGCCACCAGCATCGTCGAGGAAGGCGTAGATATTCCAAAGTGTAACTTGGTGGTGCGGTTTGACTTGCCTACAGAGTACAGGTCCTACGTCCAGTCCAAAGGCCGAGCTCGGGCACCTGTCTCCAACTACATCATGCTGGCTGACACTGGGAGGACCAAAGCCTTTGAAGAAGATCTCAGTACCTACAAGGCCATAGAAAAAGTAATGTTTTCTCTTTATCTGACAAGACTGAGATGCTTAGTCTGTTAATGGATTGTAAGTGTGTCAGACCCGGGAGATGTTGGCAAAGGAGCCAAATGACCTCATTTTCTCTCAAACAGATCTTAAGGAATAAGTGCTCCAAGTCAGTGGAGGTGAGTGAGTTTGAAGTGGAACAGGTGATGGATGATGACAACATTCTACCACCCTATGTCCTGCGGTCTGAGGATGGAGGTCCTCGAGTCACCATCAACACGGCCATCGGTCACATTAACAGGTGTGCTTTCTGATTTTCAGAATGTGTTTATTTCCAGCTCAAATACTTTGTTATTGATCGAGACTGCCGGTTGCTCCAAGCAGCCTCTTTTTGTTTGTCACTTTAAATCCATGTGAACTGCTGCCCACGGTTTCTGCTTGCATGGAGCCAACATATACATGATACTGCTGCTTCTTTTTCTCTCACTCATCATTTTACATGTCAATATAGCTGAAGACGGTACAGGGTTCCCAATCCAGTGAGAGTGTCAGACACACACAGTCCAATCGCCATCACATCAGCACTAAGTTTGTAATAAAGAGATGAAGTGTTTGCATGTTGTCTCTGTGCCAGTGTGGGTTTCCTCGAGGTGTGTGTGTTTCATTCATGATTCCTGGGTACAAGTGCTCGTGGCAAAAAACAGTAAAGCACTTTGAGATGTGAGAAAGAACCAGCAGAGCTCTGTATCTATCAAAATATTGCCATAAATATTTGAAAAGTACTTTCTGCCCTGGTGTTCAGGTATTGTGCTCGGCTGCCCAGCGACCCATTCACACACCTAGCACCAAAATGTAAAACCGTGGAGATGGGGGATGGATGTTTCCAGTCTACTCTCTACTTGCCTATAAACTCCCCTCTGCGAGTTCCTGTCAAGGTAAGTAAGGCTGTTATAATTTTCAAAATTGCCATTGTAAACATTTTGACGTGCTCCTTTTACTTATATTTCTAAAGGATGATTGATATTTTGACTTGCACCTATTTTACTGATGTGATTGAAATTTTACAGGGTCCAGTGATGAATTGTGCCAGACTGGCAGAGAAGGCAGTTGCACTAGTATGCTGTGAGAAACTCCACAAAATAGGTAAAACCACAATAACAATCTTGCAGACTAATCTTGTTTTGTTTTTTTTTGTTTTTTTTTTGTCTTTATTGCTTCATCTTTTGCCTCTTCCTTCTAAGGTGAACTGGATGATCACCTGATGCCCGTGGGAAAGGAGACGGTAAAATACGAGGAGGAGCTTGATCTTCACGATGAGGAGGAGACCAGTGTCCCAGGCCGGCCTGGTTCTACGAAGAGAAGGCAGTGCTACCCCAAAGCTGTACGTCATGCTCATTACAACAAGAGTTCAGTGATAACCCAGAGCAAAAGTTAACGTGCTGGAAAATAGAGGCAGTGAAAGCTGCAGTCTCACTTCAGTATAGCAGGTATTTGATGCAGGGAGGGCATGGCTGAACCAGTTTACAGACTGTTTTTGAAGTAATTCAGCTGGGGGGCGGGGGGTCAACTGGCTGTATCCAAACTCATCAGTGACTCTCTGGAGTGGCAGAACCTTGCTATCTCGCACCAGTAAGTAAATGCATTGGCATATACAGCACTGTGCTCCCCTCATTTCTTTGTATTCTGCTTCCTTTAAAGTAGGCTTTAGCAGTAGTACTCTAGACTTCTTTAAAGAAAAACTGTGAAAGACCTTAGACGCTGGCTGCTTTCATACTTATCAGTCCAGTTTCAGTGCCTGACATTTTCAGAGCCAAGTTAAGCCATTTAACACTGACTTTTACATTAGCAAAGACTCATTTTTACATTGTATCTTTAAATGCTTTACTAGCAGCCTGTTGCTAAAGCACACTATTTGCTTTATCTTTATCTATAAAAATACTAAAGATGGCACAATATACAAGCATAAAATGGTTCCCAATGATCTATTAACTGTAAACTTGCCAAAATATGACATGGTGACCTTTAAAAAAAGGAAGGAAACTGGACAAGTGGAGGTCAACACAAGTAGCAGGCCTAGAAAAAAATAATCAGCAGGTGAACGGTAACTGAATGGTGCGCTTCATCCAGTTTGGTTGGAATTATGATTGAAGGAATTATGAATGCAAAAAAAGTACCGTCATATTTTGATCCACAGTGCACTACCATATGGAAAACATGTTACTGGTTAATGTTGAATGAGTTTTCATCCCAAACGCACTGCCAGTGCAGTAAAGGCAAACCCGGATGGAGAAACATGAGGGCTGACTCACATGAGCATACAGTACTGTGCAAAAATCTTGTGTCCCTTCTCTGTCATCTCCAGATACCGGAGTGTCTGTGTGACTGTTATGCAGTACCGGAGCAGAGCTACTACCTGTATGTGATTGGGATGGTGCTCACCACTCCCCTCCCTGATGAGCTCAATTTCCGTAGAAGAAAGCTCTACCCGCCAGAGGACACCACCAGGTGCTTCGGCATACTGACTGCCAAACCCATACCTCGAGTACGTTGCTTCCGCACATTTGAGTACCTCAGTGCTTCACAATATTCTTCAGCATTTATTCTGTAGACGTGTTATACATGTGAAAATGAGCAGCTTTGCTTTGATCCAGATTCCCCATTTCCCGGTGTACACTCGCTCTGGTGAGGTGACCATCTCCATCGAGTTGCAGAAGTCTGGCTTCACGCTCACCACTGCCCAGCTCGACCTCATCACTCGTCTCCACCAGTACATTTTCTCCCATATTCTCCGCCTGGAGAAACCTGCACTGGAGTTCATGCCCACAATGGCTGACTCTGCTTACTGTGTTCTACCTCTGAATGTTGGTGAGTGCTCAGTTCAGTTTGTAAATTCATTTCCACCTGTGTTAAAATGTTCGTTAACCATCTTTCCTTCTCTCCTTTGGCTTCTTCAGTTGGAGACTCCAACACACTAGATATGGATTTTAGGTTTATGGAAGACATTGAGAAGTCTGAGGCCCGCACTGGCATTCCTACTACTCAGTACACAAAGCAGAACCCCTTCACCTTTAAGCTGGAGGACTACCAGGATGCTGTCATCATTCCAAGGTAGTGGAGCGTCACGTGTCTGTACTGGTTTTGTGTGAACGTGTCAGCTGTATGAAGTATATGCTGAGCCAAACTACGTGATAATCGCCTCGCTGCTACTTTCCAGGTATCGCAACTTCGACCAGCCTCATCGCTTCTATGTCGCTGATGTGTACGCAGACCTGACGCCACTCAGCAAGTTTCCTTCGCCAGAGTATGAGACTTTCGCTGAGTACTACAAAACAAAGTACAACCTGGACTTGTCTAACCTTAACCAGCCACTCCTGGATGTAGACCACACCTCCTCCAGGTCAGTGGCACCAAATCTGGAGCCAGGTTCATAATTATGTGGACAAGGACAGTTTTCTCAGGCATGTGAGAAAACACAGAAAAGCACAGAAGCAGATATGCTGTTCCACTGGGCTTTGCATAAATGTTGTTAGGAATTGGAGCCTTTTTTTTTTTTTTTTTTTAGGAAGTACCTCCCTTCCTGAATAATAATGTTATAGCCAAGAGTGGAGTCTGTACTGGTTATTTCATGAAAGGCAATAAACAGATTAATGCCATTTCCAAGTGTGAATATGCTCACGTGCTAGCTTTTTATGGGAACTGTCAATATGTAATCCACAGAAGTGTGGAATAAAGGTCAGGAGGAAAAAGGCAAACCTGTGGGGGTGCTTGTTTAATACTATGCGTATATATAAATTTAAATGTTCACTATGGTGACCAGGCTTTCCAACTCTCTTGTCCCATCGCAGACTGAACCTGTTAACCCCTCGACACCTAAACCAGAAGGGCAAAGCCCTGCCACTCAGCAGTGCAGAGAAGAGGAAGGCCAAGTGGGAGAGTCTACAGAACAAACAGGTACTCGCTGCCTCTGTTAGATTGTAGGGTGAGGAGATATCCATCAGTGTAGGAAACCTAGTATAATTTTGTGTGTAAAGAACCATGGGACATGCTCATATTTCATTTTTGTGTGTTTTTTAAAGAACGTTTCTAGCTATCACTTTACTGCTGGTTAGTACAGTGGTCCTGTTTCCATCCACTGGTCAGCTGAAATCTTTCTGTGTAGAGTGGGCATGTTCTCCCTGTGTCTGTGTCCGGGTGCTCAGGGTTCCTCCCACAGTCCAGATACTGGTTCTGAATTGGCTGTGGGGTAAACGCTCGTCTCTCTGGCTCCAGCCCCACTGTGAATTTGAACTGGAAAAGAGGATGGATGGATTGATGTTGACGATTATTATTATTATTATTATTATTATTATTATTATTATTATTATTATTATTATTACTGATTTCTATAACCTATTATATCAAAGAATACTATTCCCATAGATGCATTATTTAATATGGCATGATCATGTGTGTGGACAGGGTTGATGGTGATCTGTTAGCTTTCAGGAATTATTAGACCAGTGAGTGCCAGAGACCAAGTCTTGTTGTGAGTTGCTGTTTATTCCGACAATCTCAGTCTCATGTGCTTTGTGTTTGTCAGATCCTGGTTCCTGAACTGTGTGCCATCCACCCTATTCCAGCCTCCCTGTGGAGAAAAGCAGTGTGTCTGCCCAGCATTCTTTACCGCCTACACTGCCTGTTGACTGCTGAGGAGCTCAGAGCTCAGACAGCTAGTGAGGCTGGAGTGGGAGTCCAGACCCTCCCCCCTGACTTCAGGTTGCTGTTACATACACAATAGAATAACAGATTTCTGCGTCACACTTTCCAAAAGACTTATTTCCTGCTGATTCATACACAACCACAATTAAAACTGTTCATAGGAGTGCAAGTGTAGAAAATGGGTGACTGTTGGTTAGATTATAAAGCCTTTTGACTTGTTAGACTAGGAAAGGACTATATAAATGTTGGTGTCCTTAAAATTGCACATTTTTTTCCTATTGCACACTAAAACAAGTTGATTGCATGATAAAGTTGTTAGAATGCTGGTGTGGGTGGCACATGTCAAAGTAACATCCACAAGAATGGCCAGACCAAAGTTTCCCATTGGGACTTGATAAGTTAGTGTTAATGTCTGATCTTAGTTAAGAAAACCAAATCTTCTCTTTTAGGATTTGTTGTTTGTGAACAACTTGTTTGTGTGTGCACACGCTAACATGTAGATGCTCTGTATGTGGCAGATATCCAAACCTGGACTTTGGCTGGAAAAGGTCTATTGACAGCAAAACCTTCATATCCTGCCCTGAGTCCTGCAGCGAGGAAGGTGCCAGTCACTGTAAGCACCAAGAGACTATAAGCCCTGATCCCAGTTCCCTAATGCTTCCCAGTGGTGAGCACTCTTCCATGTCTGAGCAGGAGGACTTCAAAGCTTTAGATTCTGAAGAAGCCCCCTGCACCAGGAACCTAACTAATGGCACTGCCTTCGTTGCTAGCTGTGACGATGGCAACCAAAATGAGCACCTTCCCCAATGTGACAATTGCCAATGCTCCCAGCTCAGCTTTGCTGGGCTGCAGAGCTCCAAATCAGTACAAAGCACTACCTCAGTTCTTGTGCAGCCCCCTCACACCTTGAAGAAGCCCAACTCCAGTCCTCCACAGCCTAGTGATGAATGTACATCGGGGAGGACTTCAGACCACACAAAAAAAGCTACCTCAGTCTGCAGCCGAGCAGCCACGAGTCCCAACACTCCCACAGCACCTTCTGATGTCTGTGCTCATCCCCAGCATGGATCCCACGCAGCAAACTCACCCAAGAGCTTGGGGCCCAACCCTGGTCTCATCCTGCAGGCCCTGACCTTGTCTAATGCCAGCGATGGCTTCAACCTGGAGCGGCTGGAGATGCTCGGTGACTCTTTCCTGAAGCATGCCATCACTACATACCTGTTCTGTACCTACCCTGATGCTCACGAAGGACGTCTCAGCTACATGCGCAGCAAGAAGGTGAGACACATGTTATTTCTCTGAACCGTGTGGGTAACACTGTGGCAGTAGTAAGGTACAGGCCGTACATGTGTGTACACAGTAACAGTATATAATGGAATGCAGCCCGGCTGAAGATGTACAGAGTCCCAAATGGAAATTGGCAAATTAGCATATCACATCAGACACACTTTCATTGCTGTCTACAACAAGGCACATGACACAAAATGACTTGGATGAATTAGCATTTGGTCTGTTGATTAGTGTCATTTGGGAACAGCTGCAAACCTGTTTGAGAACTCATCTTTGCACTGTGTCCTGGCTTGGCTAATGTCACAGTGTCCATTAAGACAAGGTGACTTCATTGTGTTACTCACACTCTGCCTGATGTCCAGGTGAGCAACTGTAACCTGTACCGTCTGGGAAAGAAGAAAGGGCTTCCTAGCAGAATGGTGGTGTCCATCTTCGACCCTCCAGTTAACTGGCTGCCTCCTGGATATGTGGTCAACCAGGACAAGAGCAGCACCGACAGACTGAATTCAGAGGAGGTCAGTGGATTACTGCAGCTTTATACGCTCTGTTTTTTTCTCTTTGTTGTGTGGTAGTCGATCGGTGTGTTCACTGAGG